>NC_064289.1:20679123-20839403 GCF_019186545.1 Solanum stenotomum | reverse complement strand
TGAAAATCCAGCAATGGATGGTTCATCTAAGTTGAAGGAGTGACAAAGAGAGAAAAAATGAAGAAAAAAAAAGGTCACCCTTGCAAATCAAAAGGGGAAGAAGAGGAAGGGGAAAATTGTTGAACCCCTTCTGATTCCGATTTTGATTTTGTTACTGAAATCAAAAAGAAAAAAAGAAAAAAAAATGTAGAAGTTGGAGCATCTTCAAAACAATCAACAAGAAGAACAACAAAAAGTTATTTTTTTAAAACTTTTGGACAATTTTTTTGTGTTTAAGTACTTGATGATATATAATATCATATGTTTTCTTTCAGGCAGATACCGTTTACATATGAATTACTGATTGCCTATTACAATTTTAAGATACTATTTTGAAAATATCAGTGTGTTTTCAAATTGTACATTTATTGGATGAAATTTGTATGAAATCTGATTAATATGTGTATGACTACGCTTTAATGTTTTGATTTTGAAAATTTTATGAATTGTGATATAATAATGGTATACAAATGGTATGAATTGCGTTTTAACATTGGTGTGATTGTCTATTAATTGTGTTTATGGTATAAATTATTAAATTGGTATGAAAATGATATGATTTGTCAAACTACTGATTTTTTCTAAAAAAAATCACATTATGCTTACTTTATATTCTAAACATGTTTTTGGATGAAACGTGTATGAAATCTGATTAATGTGTATATGCCTATGAGTTTAATATTTTATTGTTGGATATTGTATGAATTGTGATATAATAATGATATACAAATGGTATAAATTGTGTGATTATATAAATTTATCAATTTTTATACATGTTGTTTGGATAAAACGTGTATGAAATTTTGATTAATATGTGTATGACACTAACTAAAGTTAGTGTGGGAATGAAGCACTAACTGCAATTTGTTTTAAATTTATTTATAGTAGGACACCAGTTGAAAACCAAACTAATATTCATGTAAACTTACATAAAATTAAATACTCAGGATACCATAATTACCTTTTATAATTATCACTAATATTTACACTATCTTATGTATTAAGCTGGAATAAATTTTATTTTTAACAGTATGCAATCTGTATGATTAATGAATGAACCGTGTATAAATAATGAATGGTATATTAAACACTAAGTTTATAATGCACTTCAAACCAATTATGTTTCATATCAAAACAAAACATTAATCTAAACGACAAAATAAAATAAAAATTATATATAGTCTAAACAAATAAACAGTCATTAGTTTTGCATAGGATAATTTGAACATGCTTCATCTTGTGGTCAACTTGACACCATCTACTGCAAATAACTTTAGACCTTTTGAATTTCACATCAGCCACCCTCTTTCATATATAATTCATTTCATTTGAAAATTAACATAATTCTCTATTTCATTAAAAAAAATAACAATTAGTCTAACATTATACAAATCAATTAGAAATATGTTAAATAATATTAACTTTTCATTCCAATGACAATACAAATTTCATCCATAAAAATTATAATAATAACAATAAAATTATATACACTCGTCATTATTTTTTCATACAAATATCATTCCGACAGTACATTACAAAACAAATTTCATACAAAACATAATATTTCACATTTAATACTCACTTAATACACATTTCATACAACAATCATCATTCATACCAAATTTATACATTTTCATACTCATTTAATACACATTTCATACAAAACGATTATTCATTCAAACTATATACATTTCTCGTCCCAAATAATTAACTATTGTCACCCAACTTTATACAGAAATAACAAAACTAATAGAAACTCAACAATTTCACATTTAATACCAATTTAAAACACTTGTAATACACTTCGTCAAGAATTCCAATTTTTTGTTACATATTTCTTAACACACTTTTCATACACAATTCATTGGACTTATACTATCAAATTCATTATCAAATAAAATAAATTTTCATAAATTCGTCAACATTATAATTAAATTATTTTTACAGAATAATTAGCACACTTTCATACAAATTTCATTTAATTTATTCTATCAAATTTATTCATAAAATCACATTAAATTTATAATTTCACAAAACAACAACCGTATACAAAATAAACAAAAAAAACACTAAATTTTTTACATTTCATGACAGTAAACATAATATGATATCAACAGCTAACAAAATATGACTCCACCTTCAATTAATCGACAGTTTGATCATTTTTGTTTCATTTCGCTATCATTCTAAAACAAACGTTAAACAATAATAAATACTAACCCGAAGGATCCCATCTTTCACCATGTTTGATTAAAATTGATACGTAGTTGTCCATCACAACAAAATCAAGAATTTTCAAAAATGAAAAAAACTTCAATTACTCGAATGTGAGATTTTTTTTTTTTTGTTGAAAATTGAAGAGAGAAACGTTGAAAAAAGAAGAAGATAAAATTTGAATTTTTATTTGATTTTAACTGATTTGAGTGAATTAAGGATACTAAATAATCTTAATTAGTTTAAATCCCTTAATTTGTGCTATTTGTTAATTATCTACAATAAATTCAAATTAAATTAACACCACAATTATAGTTTATTACCTGTTTTCATTAAAAAAACATTTTTTTTCATTTTTCTTTTATCTTTTTATTTTATTTAAACAACTTTTTTCAATTATTGAAAACAATTTTTTTAAAAAAATTATTTGTTAGAATCTGAAATTTTTAATGTTATAACTTGAAAGTCTAAATCTACTGCTATAGCTTGAAAATATTACTATAATATATGACATATATAAAATTTACACTAATTACAAGTTGTATTTGACTAATTTTTTTTCTCTCATCGATACTATCTATATTTATCTCCGTCGTGACTCCATTATTTTAACACAATTTACTTTTAATTACTTTAAGTTCTAGTAAGATATTTCCCTAAATTCACATTTTCGTGATTATCCATATTAGGTAAATGAATCATTGTGTAATGTATCGATAATGTATCGTGATACATCATGTATTAAAACAAGAGGGTGTGTTGCTCGGATGGTTAACATTCCTCATTCCAACCCAAAGATTTTGAATTCGAGTCACGAAGGAAGCAAAAAGGAGGGAACTCCTAGGGAGGGGTAAAAAAATACATCATGTATCGTTTCATATCCCAAAAATATTGCATCAAAACTTGAATGTTGATACACCACAACAATAGACTAACTCTGATACTTCAATCCACAACCCTCAATAAACAAGAAGGAAATGAAGTCAACGGAGTAAATAAAAATCGTCAAATTTTTTTCTGGGATAAATTATTACTAATGTCTCATTTACAGTTATATGGCAACCAATAATGTAAATCCCGTAAATTAATGTAATTGGTCATATTATTTTGTCAATTATTCGCATTAGTTAAGAAATTGTGCATTGAAAATAACCAACATTTTATCAATGATACAATTGCGTCAAAATTTTGATACCATTTTTTTTTTTAGCAATATTACACAATAACAAAATTTAGCTGAACAATATAATGTACATCTATACTACAATCTTTTATGATTTTTTTTCAAATAACTAATCTCTTTCTTATCTCTAATAAGTAATCTTCTAAATATCTAACCTTCCACATATAGTCCATATGTGATTTTAGCAAAATATAGTTTAATATTCTTTCTACTTTCATTTATGTGGCATATTATTTTTTAAATTTATTTTTAAATACTATTATCTTTTTATAATTAAAAAATTAGCTTAAATATTTTTTTTACTCTTAATCAAAGTAATAGTTGCACAAATATTTAGGTTGGTTTTATTATATTTCAAAAATCATCTTGTTTTATTCTAAAGTACATAAAACAAGTTGATCCACAGAATTGTGTGCTTCTCCTCCAATTTTTTTTTCATGTTTAATGGTGCCTTCATTGCGTTGCCTAGGTCAATGGAGACACGTCTTCATGGTGGGTCCCACTCTCACATGACTCTAAAGACTAAAGAGTACCATTGCTCCATATTCGAGGTAATTATAGTCCCACGTGTACCTTCACCAAATATATACAAACTTCTTTTTTTTGTTTTCCACCCGTGTCCGGTACTAATATTGGAGTCCGATTAAATTTGAATTCGTGCTTGAAAGTCTCACATTGGGGGTAAAATACTCCCTAACAAAGGCGATTTCATACCCAAGGGGGCTCGAATCCGAAACTTCTTGGTTAATGATGAAGGAGTATTTACCATTCCACCACAATCCTTTTAATAAGCAACAATTAACGTTATTGTTCTTTCCAGGTCATATATATGTTTTGATGTTCGATATCTATATTAAAGCTTAATTAAATTCGCACAAAAAAATCTCATATTAAGGACAAAGCGCTCCCTATTAGGGGCGGTTGGTAAGGTATAAAAAAAAGTCTTTGGCCGTAGGCCACCAATAAATTGGGAGCCCCATTTTTTAGTTAATTAGGTAGGACTAAACTTAAAAAAAAAATTAGAACTAAGACAACAAATGCAAACGGCGTTAATGAAGTGATAGATATGGCAATTACTTTTTCCCTTTCCAATAAAAAGTTGTCTACTTTTTTTTTTAATGTACAAGTTATCTTTTTTTTTACCTTATTCTTTTTTTAATTTTATTTTTATATATTCTACCCTCCTCTCTTCTATTTCTTTTCTCGTTCTCTTTTCTAATCTTATATCTCTCTCTTATTCAAAGCTTAAAAATTTACTTATTCTATTGATAGTTTATATTTTAAATTTGGAGAAAAATATATTGCAGCAACCCAATTCATTTTCGAAAATCAAATCTTCATAGTTCTTGAATCCGATAATATCATTCTAATTTCTAATATTATTTTTGTTTTGTGTCTTATGTTTATTATATTTTTTATTTGATATTTGTAATAGTGTTTAAAATATTTGTTAGATTTTAATATGTCAACTAGAAAATATGAATCCGGTCATTCAAAACTTAAAAGAAAAAGAAAAGTCGATAACTTGATAAAATCTCAAAAAGGTGCTCTTTATAAATTTTAGAAGTGATTTGACTATATTATCGATTGACAAAGAATTATTAGAAGAGATTGACTACACAAATTTTATTAACAACTTTGCATCTCAAAAAACTAGAAAAATAGATTTAAAATAAAAATATTTTTAATTATTTTTAAGGCCTCTAGTTTGATTTCAGCCTTAGACCACCAACGGGTTGAGCCGCTCCTGCTCCCTATATTACCTCATACTTGTACATAAGGAGAATAGCTTTATGCATCAAACTAAAATAATAAATAAATAAAACATTATCTATTTTTTATATATATAATTTAAACTCAAAATTTCATAATCTTTTTATTGGTGCTAAAATATTTAGGCTCTTTCTGACTTTTTATGTTTACAATATAAAATCTATAATCAGATTCTATTTCACTTGAATTTTTTAAAAGATCTCGAAAACGACATTATTATTGACTTGGTGTGATTTGAATAATCACTCTATATGTTTAAAATTTGTTTTCTCTTTGTCATCTATTTGGAGTTACTTTCACAAAAAATAATATCAAGTTTTTTGGGAGATTTTTTATTTTTATATAATTATGATATTTAAGTAAGACTTTTTGTAACTTGATAATTTCACGAAATATCTCACACTTCCTATTAACAACAAGTAAAAGGTAATTTTGTACCTAAATCACCTAGTGTTTTTTTGATTGAAATTTTAACTTGACCTCATGACTCTCAATTACTTTAATAATCACTAGTTCATGTTCTATATTTATGGGTCTTATCCATTAATATCAAAATTAATAATGATGAAACTTTTTTTACAACTTCACAATATATTTATATTTTCAAAAATCCAATTGAAGAGCAAAATAGAAAATTTAAAATTGATTATTTTTTATTTATCGTCATTCTAATGTGACTTGCACTAAGTATAGAAAACATAGCATATTCTATTTTTTTTAAAAATATCTTTTATGCCTTGATGTGATACTCCTAATAATTAATTAATTAAGTATAGTGTTTTATGTTAATAGAAGTGAGATAGGACTAATTAATAAAGAGTCCGAAAAGGCGAAAACAATCTGCGTGTGAAACCGTGTGCCAACCCACCATTGCCGTCCTCTACACATCTCTTTACAAAACAAAACTGCAAATGCTAAATTATGCGGACTTTCTCTAAAATTGCACCTTCCGCCATGGCTTCCTTCCCTTGTTCTAAGGTTTTTCTTCTCCGTTTTTCTATGCATACTCTTTCTCTACTACTCTAAATAGTCTGAATTATACTAGAGATTTTTTCGGTATTTTTTTTGAATTATTCTGCGGTTTGTGAGGAAATTCGAAGTAAATTTGAGAATCTGATTGATTCGCTACGCCTTTGTGCTTTTTGATGTACCTAAATCTGAATTCATGTGTATTCTTGCTGGTTGTGAAATTGATGTGAAGTCTTCATCAACTGTTTTTTACTGGTTAATTAGCTTTTCGATGATTACTATACTGTTTAGATGATGACGATGTTGAGACTGTTTGAGATTTCTTAAATGATATTTTTTCCTAAGTTGTGTATTAATTTTGATCTGATTTCTCGTGGTACTCAGTTAATGCAATTCATAATTAGGGTTTTAAAAGGGGAATATACTTTGTTTCATGTGATGCTTTAATTAGTGTGTAGATTCTTCGTCTTTTGCTTGCATTTCTATTTAATTTAATTCTATTTGTGGGTTTTCTTAGTCCCGGACAGGGGTTTGTGTATGGCCTGACATGAGGCAACTTTCTCTTAGGAAGAATCTATTGTATGGGTTTATGCAGCTCCTTTCAATGCCATTCAAGACTGTACGTGGAGTTAGTCGAACACTTCGAGTTTCTAAACTCTGTAGCATTACCAGTACGTCTTCATCTTTGCAAATCGAACTGGTGAGTCTATAGTATTGTGCTTTTTTAGGTTCTTATGTATACTGCAAGTTGTGTCTTTAATTTAATAGTATACGCATAGCCTGTAATAAGTTCATTTCTTGCTTGATTTCAATGTTGGGTACATTTAGAAAGAAGAATGTGTTTAGCGGTAAATGGTAATGAGCAAAAAATGATTACTTTATATGAAGACGCTCGGTGTGACTGGGGTGGCTTTTTGATGTGGTATTAATCTTCCTTTGTGTATCTAAAATCTGGCCGTATACCCTGAAATCACAGTGATTGATGATAGTCAGCTTTACAGACTTAATACACACTGTCCTAATCATACTGGAATTTTCTGTGCATTTCATCGACTTTTTTGAGTCTTACACCTAGTTGGACAAAACAGGGAGTATGTTGCCTCATGTAGAGTATTTCAAAAGGACTTCACCTTATGGCTTAGGAAAACTGCTCCTCTATGCTCTAATTTGGACTATAGCTTATTCCAGATTCAATATTATTTAATTTATACTTTTGGAGCGCTCATGACAGTCCAATTGGATGAACTTTTTGACTGGGAATATCTTTCTTTTAGTGCTTTGTATTCTCTGGTATGCAGATGTGTTCTCTTTTTTGTACTGGATAACATCCTTTTTGTCTAAATTTTACCATAAATAGGCAAAATGTTTCTTCATGTTACCTTTCTCAACAAAAAAAAAAAGGCAAAATGCCCCTACGTTAGTGTTGCTAGAGTATCAAATGATTAAATAAGTCTCAACTCAAAATATGGTACTATGCTACTTCCATTTTGGGTGGAGAAGATGTTAAAGCTTGTTGGGTCTTATTTTCAGGAAGCCGGAGAGATTTACTAGCTGAGAAAGAATAATATAATTTCTGCCCTTTCTGCTTCTCTTCCACTTCTTTTCTTCTGTGGCTTTCTTTTTATGGATGCGAGAGCATAAAAGAAATCATCTTCTTGACTTTATGCTGTAACAAGGATCTCCACCTCTACAATGAGAAACCCTGATGAGTTTTGCTGATCTTTCTGTTGTCAATTGTCAGGTACCATGTCTCCAGGATAATTATGCATATCTATTGCATGACGTGGATACTGGAACAGTTGGTGTTGTGGATCCTTCTGAAGCTGTTCCTGTTATAGATGCACTGAGTAGAAACAACCGTAATTTGACTTACATTTTGAACACACATCATCACCATGATCACACTGGTGGCAACATGGAGTTAAAAGCAAGGTATGGGGCAAAGGTAAGATGATGTTTTCCTGTTGCCACTCTCATTTGAAATTGTGATGTTGTATAGAGATAAAATATATTTCCTATGGAGTTCAATAGCTGCTCTTGTGTTGGATATGTGATCTATCTGTTTATATTGTAGTCACAAATACCATCTTATAAAAAGTGTGGTCTTATACTTTTCTTAAAAAATAATACCTTTTAGTTACATGGAGCTATTCTAGGGGTGAGTTGTGGTATGATGGAAAATAAGTGCTCGTCTTACTTTTCTTAGTGTTTGGTAAGTAAGCAAAATAATATTGTCCCAAGAGCATTTATATGTAATCTAGCATAATATTATGAGGGTAAGATGGGTGGGGAGTGAGGTTGGAATGGTTGAGGGGTGGGGGCATTGGGTGGGTGGGGAGGAGACAATGAACATGGAATGTCACTGTGGAGCTTGTTTCCCTACTTTCATTAGGAAAGTCATTTTCCTCATTTTAAGGAACTTGTTTTTCTTACAGAAAATGTTTTCCTAAACATTTTGACCGATTGAAAACATTTTCCTCAAACCAAACACACCCTAAGTCTAGTTTTTTCTGAATTACTCCAATCCATTTATTTTTCCTTTCCTGTTTTAAATGTTTTTTTCCTCTTTATTTTTTGTGTGTGGTGGGACTGGAATGGGGTAATAGGTAGGGAAACTTTACCTGGTTACAGGTTTTGGTTCAACAGAGTGATCTTGTAAATGGAGGCGTTAAATTAGGTCTTGGGCCTAACTCACACCCCAAAAGCTAGCTCAAAGGGAGGAGGATTGCCCAAGCCTTGTAAGGAGTCCACCCATCTCATTAACCATCATTAACCACCAATGTGGGACTTTTTGCTTTAACAGGAGGAATGTAAAGTTTCTTTACCACTTTGCTCCTGTTGCCATAAATCTCAATGAAATGCTTTAAGAACTGTTGGGGCAACTCTCTGTCAGTATCTCTTCCAGGCGTTATTGGGGCTGACCAGTTTAGAGTACTTTGTTGAGAAAAAACCATAAAGGCCCAGCTAAAAGCACCACACATTTTCAACATATTAACCATTTTTTCAAGCTCACGATTTTTTTTTTGAATTGGATAGAGATTAGGATATAACTTCAAATTGATATTGCACTTAAAAGATCATGGTAACTATAACGGGCATTTCTCTTTGATTAACAGATTAAGGGTTAACATGTTTGTGTCAATTGAAATTTTGTCAGAAGAGGCTTTCATTTCGTACGTGACTTTGTAGGTAATTGGATCTGGAGTAGACAGTGATAGAATACCTGGTATTGACATAGCCCTAAATGATGGAGACCAATGGATGTTTGCAGGCCATGAGGTGTTTGTCATGGAAACTCCTGGTCATACACGAGGTTGTATTCTAATGCCTGATATCATTTGAAAATTGCCTTGAACTGTCTCATAGTCTTTGTTGCTTTTAACTGTTTAAGCTATCTGACGAAATAAATGTCTATTTCCCTGTCAAATAACACACTTTGTATTGTTTTGTTTTTTCCTTTGTTTTTCTTCTTTTGTCATGGTTAAACATCGGGTTCATTTTGGGAGCACAGCACCATTTATTTCTGTGTAAATTTTCTTGCTCTACATGTGGTTTTAAGAAGTTACTAGTTTTTCAAGTTACTTGCTGGTCATGTGCTGAAGGAACTATCCGTTTAGTATAGGTGTTTGAACTCCAGTTGGGAGTTGGTTGACAAGTGCATACATGTTGAGAGAATTCTTGTCCCGTAGTATAATAGCATCTAACAAGTGAGAGCTTAGACTTTTACCACGATAATTATTGTCTTCTGTCTAATTACTCATGGAGGGATAAAGGAAAGAGATGACAGATCAAGGAAAAAATTAGGTCTATCAGAAATGTATTCCACTAAATGGAGCTGTAAAACCTTTTGAATTGTTTACTTACACTGTTCATCTGATCCCATTTCATGTAACACCATTTGATTGGGCATGTTCGTTTTATGTTACACTATTTGGTTGGGTACAAAATCGAGGAGATATTTGTCACACTATTTGGTTGGGTACAAAATTAAAGAGATATTTGTTTGACGGGTAAATATATATGATATATAAATTTGAACTTTCTAAAGTTTCTTCAGCTCACATCAATCTAACTAATCAGTTTAAGATTTGATGGTTATCTATTTCAAAAGTATCAACTATTATGGTAGTATAGACTACATAAACTTTAGAAAGTTAATATTATTAATAGAATGATGTCAAACATGTTGGTATGTTCCAACATAAAGAGTGTGCTTTTGAGGTATAGTTAAAGTATGCCTCTTCTATATGGATCACAGCTGTTGGTTCTTTTCACATGATTTATAATGAGAAATCATAGATTTAGTTAAATTTAACTTTTTCAGACCCCACTTGTGGACCATACTGGGTATGTTGTTATAGATTTAGGACCAAGTGGGGAATCGGGATTACTTCTGATTTAAATTGTTATCTTTTAGATGATCTTATGTGCGATTTTATTTGCTTAAAAAATCTCCTCAATTTTACTAATACAAAAAAATGCATGACAGGGCATATCAGTTTTTACTTCCCGAGATCTAAGGCAGTTTTCACAGGAGACACACTGTTCAGCTTGTCTTGTGGAAAACTTTTTGAAGGAACTCCCGAGCAGGTAAAGTATAGTTCTATTTTGCGGGCTGTAACATCTGTTTTTTTCTTTTATTGGGCTTCTATATTGATTTTCTTTTTATTTGGAGAATCAAATGTTGATGGTTGTCAACTATCAATCTGAGTTGGACTAATTAATGACAATAAGTAAAACCAGTAGTTCTTATTGTTTAACCTAAAAACTTGATGTTATCTGACGCAAACGCGTGCTATTTTCTTCTCGTAAAATAATGGGATACATATTGTCAATTTGCTGATTGTATCTTTATTTTGTGGTATAAAAATCGAGCCTTGTTTGGGTTAGCCTACTAAAAGTAGTTGATAGTGCCAAAAAATACTTTTTAAGTATTGAAGCTGATTTGGATAAGCAATTTATGCTTTTAGATAGAAATGGTGAAACTGATGAGCACAATTTTTTTTTTGTATGTTTGGGAAAGCTATGCTTATAAGCATTTTACTTTATGGAAAGAGGTGATCCTTAGCAAATATGGGTAGAGTTCTTAATGGTGTACAAACTCAGTTACTAGCACTTGCGGTGTTGCAGTATAGAGGTCTATCAGAAGCCTTTGGCCCTTATTGAAGAGGAATATCCAATATAGAGTGGGGAATGGCATCGAGATTCTTTTTTGGAAAGAGGTTTGGATTGGTTCTGAGGCCTTAATGAATTCTTATCCAGATCTTCTTTCTCTAGCAGTCCATGACTTTAGATTAGAGGGTTTGGAGGTAACAGATTAGGGTAGAAAGTTAGTTGGTAGTTGAGCGATCTCTTGCTTTCCTGTGGGATAGATTGGTGTCGTACTTGTACCTTTTTTCTTACTAGTGGTATTAGCACTTTTCTCGATGTTTTTGGTTCTTTGATTTTGTTTATCACCTGTGTGTTTTGTGCTTTAGGTTATCGCATTATTTTCGTTGTCATTACTGTTCTTTCTTTTGTCTGTTGTGTAATGTTCTCCATTTCACATTATTTCGTTGTTGTTACTACACCCACATATGTTTTTCCTTTTTCAACCTGTTTGGAAATGCTTTATTTAAACTGAGGATATCGGAAACAACCTCTCTAGCACTACAAGGTAGGGGTAAGGTCTGCGTACATACTGCCCTCCCCAGACCCCAAACTGGGTATGATGTTGTTGTTGTTTATAGTTAAAAACATTGCCAAAGCAAAAGTGTTTGTAAGCTGAAAAACATTAGTTGGGGGGATCAACTTATGGTTTAGAGGGTGTTTGGATTGGCTTTTTAAAAATACTTATAAGCTAAGGGGTCGTTTGGTACAAAAAATAATAGCGCATGGATTAGTAATGCAGGGATTAGTAATGCAGGGATTAGTAATGCATGGATTAGTAATGCAGGGTTTACTTTTATCAAGTGTTTGGTTCATTGTTTCAAACTTCATCTTGTGTTTGGATTAAAACTCTTTAAAAAGTTTCTTTCCAATTATACCCTTGAATTATTATGTAGTTGGGTCAAGGTAGATAATTGTCGAACAATATTATTTTTTATGGCCTTCTAACTAGCTATGAGAAGAACAATTTGTTGTCATGTTTCCTATTTTTTCACTTGAATTATTTGAGGATAAATAATTGTCATCTTAATAAATTGATCACTCACAAAATGTCAATTTTCAATTTAATAAAGATAAACCATCTACTTTTAAAATTGAAAAGGCGGTCAACAATGGTAAAATTGAATAAACCAACTACATTTATACATAAAAATTGCAACTTATAGTTTTAATATGTATGTAATTTCTTAAATTGTTCACAATACAAATAGTTAGAAAATCACACACACACACACACACATATATATATATAAAATCCATTCAATTAAGATCGCAAACATTATGTAGTGATATATTTGCCTTTTTAATTAGTAAATGTTAAATAACTTGCATTTCAAATTTGTTAGTTACCTTTATCAAAAAAAAAAACTTACATTTCAAATTTGTATTGGATTTATTTAGTAGCAAACAACTCTCTCTAAAGAATTTGTAAGCTAATTTATTTAAATAAATTTACTAATACAAATATAAAACATAAAATCAAGAAAATAAACAAAATAATTAAAATGATTTGAGGGATATTTTTGTCTTTACATAGACTTATCCCATGGTATTATATGCTATGTATTACTAATACCTCCAAATGGAAGGTATTAGTAATACATCCTATAATACCATGTAGGGGATGTATAACTAATCCATGGATTAGTTATACATAGGCTCAAATTCCTACCAAACATAGTACTAAATAATACCATACATAATACATGGACTATTTCTTTTAATGCGGCCTACCAAACGACCCCTAAAAGTCATAAGTTGGTTGTACCCAACTTTTAGCCTTTTAACTTATTTTTGTACTTCTTTGGCCTAAAAGTAAGTAAGTGCTTTAAAACACTTTTTTATCTTTCCTAAACACCACAAAAAATAGAAAAAGAGCTTTAATGCCAAAAACACTTGAAATAAGCTATAAGCCAATCCAGACATCCTCTTAGACATAGTTTGACTTATAAGCACTTTGATCTTTACAAAATGCATACATGAGCCGTAAAGTGCTTATCAGCAAAACAATACTTGAAGCAACTAGCTGTCCTACAGTATTGTGATTTTTCTGTTTCTCTTCATTTTGTGATTCCCATGTGTTTCACTTTCACCCATTATTTTCATTTTGATTTTCCCCTTTTTTTTGTTCGTGTATTCTAGTTTCTACTATTGCCTTCAAACATTGACGGTAGGTCAATTTGCTAGATGGAAACATATTTAATTGTAATCAAACCCAAAAGTCATTGCACCTTCGTTTAATGTAAGGAATGTGATAGGATGGAGTAATCCACACTAGAACAAGACAAAATGTTGTAATGGTAAAAGCACTACTTCCAACCAAGTGGTTGGGAGTTCAAATCACCTAGGGATAGAAATGGAAAAAAAGCACTGATGGTTCTAGGGAGGGAATTTTCGGTAGGTGTGGTTATTAGGAATAAGCTTACAACCTATCCGAATCATATACATGGTTTGCAGTGAGCTAGCCAAGTCTAAAATGTGGTTGTATTAGAAAAAATATCTCTACCTATCCTAGGCTGTTATTACCTACTGTGCAGATTGATCGGGTTTGTGAAACAAGAAGTTAAACTCTGTCTGCTTATAGTGCTATCTTATTTGCAATTGAAATGTGAACAAATGATGCATCAACCTATCTGAGCAGAGCTATGTCTGTTGGGCAGAAAACATTTTTGAGTGGATTACTTGCCAACCAAAAATAATGAATGGTAGAGTATATATTCCCGTTTATACTTATCATGTTAATGCTACAGATGCTCTCTTCACTTGGGAAGATCACATCCTTACCAGACGATACAAATGTCTACTGCGGCCACGAGTATACATTGGTAAATTGAGTTTTGAACAACTGTTGCTTGTTGTTGATAACTCAGTCCTAGCATTGACAGTTTCTTCTGACCTGACTATTTGACACGTTTTGACAGAGTAATTCGAAGTTCGCACTTTCTATAGAACCTGGAAATGAAGAATTGCAGTCATATGCAGCACATGTTGCCAATCTCCGCAAGAAGGGCTTGCCAACAGTAAGTTTCTTTTGCTGGAAACTGTAATGAGAACAATTTTTCACTTGACCTGAATTTTAAACCTTAAAAACTTTAGGGACACTTGCATGAGTCATGAGAATGAGAAGCTTAATTGGACTTGCTTGGTTGTTTTGTATTTGACCCTGTTAAATATTTTCAACTTACACCTTTGCCCATTGGTGTGCTAAGGTGCCCAATAATATCTTAGTAGGATAAAGAATTTATTGGTAACCAATGACATCACCAAGAAGACGCTAAAATTTCCAAAGTTATACCATAGAACTCATAGACTGAGGAATCTAGAATTAAGTTATTGACATCTTTCATTTTTAACCAAAATACTACGTAGATAAAAGCATGTGTATCATCTTTTTCCGCTAATTTTGGGGAGTATATTTCTGTTAATAGTCAATATATGCTAAATATTTCATTCTATGGTGCTAGATTCCAACAACCCTGAAAGCAGAGAAGCTATGTAATCCATTTCTTCGAACTTCAAGTACAGAAATCCGGAAGTTGCTTAACGTTCCAGCCACAGCCGATGATGCAGAAGCCTTGGGAGCCATTCGCCGTGCCAAGGATAACTTTTAGGTCGGGCATGGGAATTGGCGCCATAAACGACCCAGAAAATGTGTTAAGATAAATAGTGGCTTACCATTTTTTGTATAGGAATAGTACATCTACCAGCCAAAAAGCAAAAGTGGAATTTCTGATTCCTGTTCATGTTCACAATTAGCTTGTGGAGAGTCCAATTGTTGCCTTGAACAGTCTTGATTCAACCTGGTTAAACTAGACCCTTTATAGATGTTAAAGTGACAAGTGCTGCTTTTTTTTTTTCTTTCTTCAAATTACTAATGTTTCTTTTGTGCATCAAGTTTGAGATATAATTTTGTATTTTGTAATAAAGATAATGTCCATTTCTCTCAATCCTTCAATTAAAGATGAGGAATCTGCAAATCCAAGAAAATCCCATTCCCACATCCCATCTATTAAGCAAGAACATAAGGTATTGTTAGGGGTCGTTTTGTATGTCGGACAAGCATACATAGTGCTCGTCTGATTTGTTTGGTTATTAATTATTCTTGCGGAGGTCGGATGATACAAATACCTTTGAGGTTGCTCAATTTTGTTTTCTACTACTTGTTTTGTTCATTTTTATTTGTCATGTTTCATGACCAATTGGATCCTGACATACTATTAGGTACCAGAGGAGATCGCTATGATTGTTACTGTATTCGTATCAAAGAGATGCGACAAAGTGTTCGGATCATTGTGTAATGTCTTAATCAAATGCCTAGTGGCATGATCAAAGCCGATGATCGTAAGCTTGCCTTCACTTAGAAACTCTATGCCCCCTATTAGAGTAAGGCATGCTCTCGAAACTAGATTCACTCGTTCTTGTCTCTAGTGATTAACCTATTCCAGAGCAGTCTGGTGATTAGCCTATCCCGTGTTTTTTCGAAAGTTAATTTGATTAATTTTCACAATTGTATTAGTTCGATATTTTTTTTAAAAAATAGATATTAAAAAATTATACTAAAAGTACTATAAATTGCAATTTTACATCATAAAATGTTAGTAAAAGTTTTTGTAGTTTGACTCTAAAAAAGGAAACTATGAAAATTAAAAGTGGACGGAAATGATAAATAAGATACCTCCTTATGGTTCTGTTTAGTCCATTTTATGATATTTAGTTATGCAACCGTTCTAATTAGGGATATTTAAAATCAAAATGTTATAGACCGTAGCCATAAAATCTATTATAGGCAAAAATGTTTGCTATTGTGCATAATTTTTTAGATTCGAGCCTTAGAATATATAAAAAAAATTTATTGATAGTGTTCGACTAGAAGAAGTAAAGATGAGAAAAAATAAATATAAATAAAGAAATAAAAATAAGAGAGAAACCAAAATTAAAAAGAAAAAGGACAAAGTAGAAGGTTAAATTTGTCTATTACACATACAAGCACATGTAATCCACCTATAACTTTTTGTCTTCAACCGATAGCTCTTGTTTCAATCGTCGCCTCTTCATCTCATTCTCCTCTTTAAGATAAGAAAAAAAACCCAAACGCCATTCACAAACCTTAATTTGCTTCTTCTTCTTCATCTCCGTTCTATCTTCTTCTCGATCTATTACTTCTTTTTCTAGGGTTTCGTTTTCGGGTTTGATTAGTTTTCTAGGGTTTCAGTTATGGCACCGCCTGGAGAAATACCGTCGAATAATCTATGGGTTGGTAATCTAGCACCCGATGTTACTGATGCAGATCTAACGTCTTTGTTCCAGAAATACGGACAGCTTGATAGTGTAACCGCTTATTCTTCTCGCGGATTCGGTTTTCTCTATTTCAAAAACATCAACGATTCTAAGGAGGCTAAAGACGCGCTTCAGGGATCCTTCTTCCATGGAAATCCTCTTAGGATCGAATTCGCTAAGCCGGTTTGTGTTTTTGATTTTCTGTTTACTCGTTGTTTCATTCTGATTCTAATTCGGATGGATTTTTGTTGTTTATTCATCAATTATTTGTTGATTTTTCTTACTAAAATTTTCAACGTTGTGTTTCTCCTCCCTTTTCCCTTTATCATCTATAAGAAGAAGAAGTTCGCACTCAGAATCAAAACAAAAAAACATATAAAAAAGACCAGACGTACGCAGATCTGCGAGATTATAAGTAGATGCGTAGAAAATAGATAGAAGATATAGATGAAATACATTAGGAGGAACAGAATCACAGAATTCCTACTCGTTAGTAAATGAATATGAATGAATAACTGATAGAGAAACGTATCGATTTGGATATGATATGCGATGAACAAAGAAGAGAAGCGTACAACTATTGTATTGTTTTCATATATCTGAAAATTAAAATTCAAACATTTTGCAACATCTATGCGTCTGGTATTCAATACCTTTGCGAGATCTATGCGTATGGTGTTCAATTCCTTCCCAACCATTGACCGATCTGTTTGTTGGAAATGTGATTGGTATATTTAACTTGTAATTGAACAAAATTAACACAATAGAAAAGACAATTAATTGTTTTTGAACCAGCAAAGGATGTGGTGCACTCGCCTCGTCCACGGCTCAAGAGGTCTCAGGTTCGAGTCCTGGGTATGGAAAAAGCCTTGGTAGGGAGCTTCCTGCGAATCTGGAATAGTTTGGCTCCAATGCGGGCACTGAACACCAGATGTAAAATAATAAAACTACTGTTCTTGAGATTGCAGATAAGTGATTGCACTGGTTAAAGGTGTTAAATTGATTTTAGTTTTTACTGTAGAGAGCTTCATTTACGCGTAACAGATCTGAGATGTAAAAATAGTACTAAAGTTTTCTTCAACCATTTTCTCAGATTTTTAAAGTTTAGACTGCGAAACGTGCTCATCAAATTTGGGATCCTAACATGGTAGATAGATATATATTGTTCTGGCAATGAATAAATCAATTCTAGAACGTTACAGACAGCTTCAAACATTGAAGCACGATCTGCAAATATAGGCACGATCTGCAATTAATCCCCTTTTGCTTCCCCAAATTTGATGCGCTACCATCCTACCAAAAGCAAAAACAATTGCAACGTGAGTTTCACCCAGTTTTAACTTACATATTATAGATATTTATAATTTATGTACACTGTAACTGATGCAGTCTTCTGCGACTTAGATTTCAAGTCCTTTTTTAAGTGTTAAAAAAATTTAATCGATGTTGGCGTGTTGTAGAAGAGTTGTTTTGGGAAAGATTCAAGTTGCATATAATTTTTTTATACAATTTTATTCTAGCAACCATTGATTACTTATTAAAAGTTTAGTACCTCGTTGAACAACTTAAGAAATAATTCGTCGTTTCTCCAAAAGAAATATGTATCTATATGTCAAGAAAGTCCAATACAGGTCAGAATAGACAAAAGCTTCACCTATCAATGCAATGGGTATATCGTGTACCCCATCCCTAAATAAAAAAATAAATTAAATATAAATATAAATAATAATAATAGAATCAAAGAGAGAACAATATGCTGTGAATGTTCAGGCGGTATTTGTTAACATATGAAAATAATTATTGTACAAGTATTCCCTTTATCAAAAAAATTATTGAATAAGCATTTTGGGAATGAAGTTTAGGAGGTTCTTAACACTTCCCAGAAGTATGATCAAGACTTCATAATATTCTGGAAATGACCCTGTTTTGTCACCTATCTGTTTAGGGAATAAAAGAGAACCAGGGCCTTTATGAAAATAGGCACCTGAAGCAAAGTTAAGATACTCTATTCAGTTATAAACATGTGTGGGATAAAACAAATTATATGCATATTTGACGAATCCCTGCATATACGTTTGGACATAGAGCCTGTTTGGATGGGCTTATAGGTTTTGACTTTTTTGTTGTTGTTTTGACTAAAAAATAAGTGCTTAAAAGCTATTTTGGCTTAAATGCACCTAAAATAAGTTTATCCAAACAGACTCTTAAGAGCGGGGTGAAGTTTGAATGTAGAGGGTGTCTGGTGATACTGTTTTTAAATTCTGACTGCTAGAGGTCTAACTAGATATTCAAAAAGGTGGTTATGAACTATTACCAAGAGCTAATACACTTGCTAAGGAGATACGAAGAATGAACATCCTAGAACCAAAAATTCAACTTCTCATTCCTTGGAACTAGTCATCAAACCAACTTTAGTTGGATTACATGTACTTCTGGTGACTAGAGAGCTCTCTCTCGCTTTAAATAATGATATGTAATATGTTTATCCCTCAAAGGAGGCTATATCTTTTTCTAGTTATGATTAATTAGGTGTGGATCTCCATGTATTTCCTAATGTCCTTATGTACTAAATGCATCCCGCTTCAGAGGTAGCTGGTCCCTCTGGGATCCTTCAGTGATCTGCTTATTAATTGAATTGGTTGGCAAAAGATGCATATGTATATGGATAGTTTGGGAAGGATTCAAACTGAACTATAGATGTCATGGAATCAATATTTACTAGGAATAGATAAAGGGCATGTCCATACAAATAAATTTGAGTTCATTTGTTTGTTGAGATTGTGATTTTGGCCAGTATATGTGGCACAAAATTGTTTTGAGATATTTAACTTGGAGATTTCTGTGAAGCTCCCTTGTACTTAATGCCTTCATCGTCTTTACTGATGGTAAAATGTGCAGTATGACGCTTTGTGTTCATGTGGAATTTCTATAACACTACACCTGTTGGTTGAATCATTGTTCTGTGTTGTATGTACTTGTAGAGCCTTTACCACTATGGGTATCTTAACTCTTATCACTTGATGACTGAATTCATTTTATGATTTTTGTAATAGTAGTCTAAGTGCTGGTTTATTTGCTCGGCATGATTCTTCTTGCATTATGTTAGTTACCTGCCTGTTACTTGTTGTGTTGTGGTTCTCATTGTCTATTGTATTGTGTCAGGCAGTTAGTCTAACACCAGTTATGCTGTCTGGTTTGCAGGCAAAGCCATGCAAAAGTTTGTGGGTAGCTGGGATTAGCAAGTCTGTGTCAAAAGAAGAATTGGAAGATCTATTCAAGGGATTTGGTACAATTCAAGAATATAAGTTCATCAGGGATCGCAACACCGCGTACATTGATTTTGCTAGACTGGAAGACGCAGCAGAAGCGCTGAAGAACATGAATGGAAAAAAATTTGGTGGAGAACAGATTCGTGTGGATTATCTCAGGTCACAACCTACGAGAAGAGTAAGTTGTTTTCTCTACAGAAAGGTTTACTCTTACTAAAGAGATTTGATTCATTTTCTGCAGTGCTACATTTTGTAGAGGAAAATGTGTTATGATATGGAAGTAGATGTGTCAACCTTAAGAATGTTGGTTTTAGCTTTGGTAAATGAGGTTTGGTGTCTATACAGAATTTCTTCTGCGTGACAGTCACCTTGCTGGCACAAGACATATAGAGTATAGTGATAAGAATCAGAGTCTGACTTGAAGAGGAAAGTATATTGTTAGTTTTTGGTTGAGACAAGGATTGTTAAACTCTCGCATGTAAGCTTAGCAAAACCATAGGTGGTCCAAAGTCTGAATAAGAGAGGAGCATCATGGTAGATTGTCAACAGGCGTAGGATAATCTAATTATGATGAAGTTTATGAATACTGAGTTCTATGGGGCTTGCCTACATAGAATGCGTTCTTGAATAAATTCAAAAGGATTTATAAGTTGAAAAAAAAGGATGTAAAAGACTCATATATCCGGAATCAACTAGTTTGGGTGGAAGCGTAGTTGATTGATTGATTGTTTCTTGCTAGCACAACTTTTGGGTTCACCCAGTAATCTTCTTGTTGAATTGTGGATATTTATGTTGCATGCTTCCATGAATATGATGGTATCCTAAATCTTTCAGGAGCAAGGACCGGAGTTTCGGGAAATGAGGGATGGACAGTATCCCAATAGGAATGTTGGCCATCCTGACACTCGGCTTATGCCTCAAGATTTTGCCAGGAACTACTCTGATCCTATGCATGCTGGCTTCAGAAGGCAACATGTAATGCTCCTTTGTCTTTGAAAGATTTCCAATGTTTTTCTTAAAAGTTGTTTGAGTCTAGAAACATGGGATATGTTTGAGTCTTTTGTTGTGTAGGATTGTCATCTGTCCTCCTTTTGTACTGTTTGGTATACCTTTATTAATAAAATTACCTTACTATATCCAAAAAAATGAAGGAAAATTAGGCTGTTAACATGGTTCTATAGTTTGAATGAAGTATGCATGTTTGTTAGTCCTAATGTTCTCTCTGTTTTCTTCTTTTGTGCAGCCATTTCAGTTGCCAGTGGGACAAGGACATGGACAACCTAGTAAAGTCTTGTGTATAGGTTATCCTCCTTCTGTCCACGTCGACGAAGATATGCTACACAATGCTATGATTTTGTTTGGTGAGATTAATGGAATAAAAACATTTTATGATAGAAATTTCTCATTGGTTGAGTTTAGAAGTGTGGAGGAAGCCCAGCGTGCTAAAGAGGGTTTGCAGGGCAAGCTTTTCAATGATTCGAGAATCACAATTGAATATTCTAGCAGTGGTCCTGCACCTGGCAGAGATTTCTTGGAGTATCATCCTTCAATTATAGGCCCAACAACTGACTCTTATCCCAATGAAAATTCATTCCAACCAGCACAGATGGGTATGTTTGGCCATAATCGTCCTATGTTGGCTTCTAATGTACCTGGACGTTTGCCACCTTACGGTATTCATGGTCCTGACATCCCAGCTAGGCCTTTGGGCATGCAAGGCAGGTTTGACCCTATTATTTCAGGCCCAGAATTTACTGATTTGCCAGTAGCCAGTAAATTGCGAGATACAAGTCCTCATAATGTTGTGGGGGGCCCAAACTGGAAGCCGGCATCTCCAACACCAGGGGTGCTTTCTTCTCCTTCAGGTGCGCAGAAACCACCTAGTAGATCTGCCATACCTGGCTGGGATGTATTTGATTCTAGCCAACTTCAAAGAGAATCTAAGAGATCAAGGATTGATGGGGCATATGATAATTCTTATCCCCATAAAAGAACAAGTGACCGAGCTGAACAATATGGTTTGGGACCATTTGGTAGCAATGTTCCTTCTGGTCCCGTTACAGTCGGTCAAGCAAATAACAGTGTTAGCCCTCTAGATGCAAGAATTTCTCCAGGACAGCACCTTCCTGGCCACAATTATATATGGCATGGCACTATTGCCAAGGGTGGAACGCCGGTGTGTCATGCTCGCTGTGTTCCTATTGGGGGAAGTATAGAATTTGAGATGTAAGTATCATTTGTACTTTCCTTGTTGCTTCTTGAAGGAGATATCAATTTTTGGGATTGTCTTTATGATTTAACGCTGTTTCCAGATTTCTCAGCTTGTTGATGCCAGTCAGTAATCATCTTTCCAATTCATTTTTTCAACTGATGGTCTCTACTCTCTACAATTTTTCTAACCTATGGGGGCCTGGGGGTTGGGGTGGTGGTGGGGGGATTCTTCACAAAATTTATTATGAAACTCCTTCCTAAATTCTGTCAAGGAAAGCTGTTAGCACTGGCATATGTTTGATTTTTCTTTGGCTAATTGAAGTTCCATGATAAGCTTTCTTCTTTAATAAGATTCATGTTTGTTCAACTTATTTGGAACTAATATATATGACTCTTATTGTTTTTTCTTCACTCAGTTGCATGCACCATATTACTTGTAACAGATGTAATATGCTTAACTCCTGCCATGTTTCTTTTTGCAGCCCTGAGGTAGTCAATTGCTCCGCGAGAACGGGACTAGACATGTTGACCAAACACTACGCAGATGCTGTTGGGTTCAACGTTGTGTACTTCTTGCCTAATAGCGAGATAGATTTTGCTTCATACACCGAGTTCCTGAGGTACCTGGGTTCAAAGGATCGGGCTGGGGTGGCAAAATTTGCTAATGGAACCACGTTATTCTTGGTGCCACCTTCTGACTTTCTTACGAAGGTTCTGAAAGTTGTTGGTCCAAAACGTCTGTATGGGGTGGTTCTAAAGTTTGCACATAATATGCCTAGTGGCACATCCTTGCCACAAGAGTCCTGTCAACCTCAGTATGTCGATGCACCACGGATGCCATCTTCTCAAGCTGCCTATGATGCAATGCCTTCCGTGGAAAGGGTTCCGCAGATGAACTATAATCAGGTTACTCGAGAAGATGTGAAACTGCCTTCAAAAGATTATGGTTCTCTAACTGCTGCATACCCTGCGAATACTGTGCAGCCAAGTAATTCTGCTGCATACCCCTCGAATCATATACACCAAAGTAATACTGCAGCACCAGCCCAAGCAGGGGTCTCTTTGACCCCTGAACTTATTGCAAACCTGGTTAAGATTCTACCAGCTAACCAGTTACCAAGTGTGGAAGGAACGACCATGCCTGCAGGAGCTTCTGCTGGAATGCCTGCATCGGATGTTGCTATTGGACCTGGTAAAGTGCAGCAACAATCTTGGAGATATGACCAGCAAGCTCCTGGTCAAGCTGCTGATCACATGTTTTCCAGCCAATTTAACAACCAAACACAGGTTTTACCACAGCTCCAAGCTCATCCGCAAGTCTTGAACACGCCTAACCATTATTCTCAAGGGGCAACTAGTTTTAACCAAATTCAAAACCATAACCTCAACCTGCAAGCACAAGGCGGTCCTCCTCAGACATTGCCCTCGACCATCATTTCTCAAGGTACACAGCTCTCAGCCCAGCCCCATATTGATCGGCAGCTTCAGCTTGGAAGGCATCAAGATGCTGCGAGTGGTTCTGGGATAGCTCATGCCACAGATGCCGTAGGACATTATGGTTCATCTGTTCCTCAACAACAAACAAATCTTGCATCATTGACCAACCAGACTCATGGTGCTAATGTTTCCCAGTCACAAGCTGGCATGCCTGTTGCCTCTGGGATGGGGCTTGCAACTCAAATGCAGCAGTTGCAGTCTGCACTTTATGGGTCAGCACAGGAGGGATCAGAATCGGAGGTTGACAAGAACGAACGCTACCAGGCAACTCTATTATTCGCAGCTAGTCTCCTCTCTAAGATACACAACCAGAAGCCAAGCAGTCAAAGTGGGCAAGGGTCAGACAATCATTGAAAGGATCTCCTTGAGCTAGGTAACTGTCCAACTCTTGACTTGTGGATTGCTTTTTAAGATTTTTCACTTTCGAGGTATTTTTGTGCTTAATGGGCTCTCTCCCTTCTTTTTGACTAGTTATTTGGTTTCTGTGTCTAGTCCACCTCTTTTATCCCCCCCTTTTTTTTTTCTTAAAAAAAAAGACTGCTACAATCCCTCCAAAGAGAAGAGAGAGGATCAACATTCTAGCTAGTAATTCTTTTTTGGAAGTGTAGACCTTCAGTATCTGTAGGCCTGGAGATGAAAGTGATCTAGATGCTTAATGATGGTTTGGGTGTTAAGTTTAGCATCAATTAGAAGTATTGCAATAAGTGAAAAGCTTAATGGTTGCAGAAAGATTGCGACAAGTTGGAAGTTTGCTTGTGAAGTTAGTTATTATTGGATATTTTTACTGTAGTCTTGTGAGAAATTTTCCAGGAGGCACTTTCTTTGTCCATATGGCTATTTTAATAGGAGAAATTAATGGGACAAGTCTAAATGATTCATGGACATTTGAACAGGACTCCATATTCAATTGGTTTCTCAGTGGTGAAAATTGACGAGGGTCAT
Source organism: Solanum stenotomum (assembly GCF_019186545.1). Lineage (NCBI taxonomy): Eukaryota > Viridiplantae > Streptophyta > Magnoliopsida > Solanales > Solanaceae > Solanum > Solanum stenotomum. Next base: position 20,814,881 of record NC_064289.1, on the reverse strand, counting down.
AGATGTCTAGCATGTATTGTTTGCATCAGACGTTTTAGGTTTGAGTTTTAGTGGTGGAGTAGCAGTTCTATTCTGAATTTATTGCCTTTAAACCTTCATGCTCTGGAATTCTGTAGATCAGGATTCAGGTGTTCCTCAATAGGGATCCTCTCTTTTCCCGTGACACATTTCTTTTTGTGAGGCACTCTCTTTTTTTCAATCTGACCATTTATATCTACTGATTGTTGAACAAAAAAAAAAAAAACAGAAAAATATCTATTGGTTGTGTTCGCCATGTCCAGTTGTTTACCATTTTTAGAGCTTCGCCTTTATGCACTCTAAGCTAACATAATATTATGTGTTAATTACTGCCACCGTCTTATTGCTTTAGTGGGAGCATTCTTCGTTTTGCCTGCATGATTATCCTAATTTCTCACATTTGTTTACTTTTTCACCATAATTTTGTTGCTACTTTTATTTTGGTGTCATGTTTTTCATATGCATTAATACTGATAAGATATTGTAGCTTTCTTTGGATGAGCTTCAGTATTTTGACTGTAGTTGATTTATATTTTCTGTTAGTAGAATTCAAATAACAAATGCTTAATATTACAAAGTTTTGTAAATTGGCGTTATGGAAACTATAATTCTACTGAATCCTGGAACATCTATTCCTGCTGATTTATTAGTATCAAAGCTGGATAGGCTATAGGCTAGGCAAGTTCTTAAGTAATTGAGTCTATTCCCTTTGGAGGATGTTTGGCCTTTGCATGGGCGACTATGGCTTTAGTAACCCATGTAAAAATGGGTAGGCAAAAGAGTCTACACATAAGAATGATAATGTCTTAACTTTGTTTCAGTGTGAAGCAAAATAATTGTGGATAAATGAACTTTGTAACCTTAAAAAGATAAGTCCTAAACTCCCGTGTGGTTTGCGAGCTATTGCATACCAAAGGTAGCGGCTGTCCTTGTCATTTAAAAAAAGATAAGCACTAAACCTGGAAGATCAGAATCCCTCTTGAAATATAACATATCATTCGATCCAAACGTACCTGCTTAAAATCTTAAACTATACTAGGAGTTGCTATTATATTAGCGCGTAACTGTTGTTTCTGCAAAACTGATAAGTAAAACATTATGATGATTTGTTGGATAACAGTAGATGTCTTTCAGTCAAATAGGTGAGATCTTCCTTCCCATGTTCGTTATTGAGCTCCATTCTAATGTTGCAAACACAAATCATCTTCCAAAACTCCTTTGAATAAAAAATTGGAGGACATGTATGTATGGTTCAGTTCAGTTCAGTTCTATTTTGAAATGTCTAACTAAACCTTTCGCAACGTCTCTAGCGTCTTACGATACGATTTAGGGGCTTTATCCGTCTCTTACGTAAATGGTTATAAAATGAGGGATGTTACTAGACTTCCAAATGCAAAAACTATAGACAGGCAAATAATCATATTGAACATAAGTATGGATCTGCATTTATAGCAGCTGGGCGAGTCTTATTACTATTAAAACACTGCTCATCACTTGGTTGTTCGGTCCCAAGAATGTGGCTAAGTGATCAATGAAAAAATGTTGGTAAGATTCGGGTTCATTTCCTAGAGAGAAAAAGCACTACTCCTTTTCTCACTTCTCTTTCTAATTTATATCTTAAAAAAATTTCCTAGATTTTATAATTTAGAGAGTCTAATTTTGACATTGTACCTGACTTGTTTATTATTATTATAGGGTTCAAAAGGGGATTTTGGTATATTATACATCTTTTATTTAATAATATATTAAGGAGGAATTTGACCAGAGAATTATCCACTTTATATTGGGAAAATTCTTCAAAGTCAATGATTGATTTCAAATCTGATTCAGTTCAGTGATCTAAATTTGTTTTTCAGTTCCATCTTCATAAATTTCAAATAAAATACTCTCGTCTCCTTTGATCAAACATAACTTCATTTTTTCAACTCTAATTTCATAAATTAAGTAAAAAAAATTAGAATCTACAGCCAAAAGCCTGGTTAAAATTCTTGAATCATAGTCACAAACTTATGTACTTGAATGGCAATCATTGGGGACTCCTCCCATATTTTACGGCAAAATAAAAAACTAAATATCACGGTAATGAGTGGGGCCGTTAATAACGACGTCAATGTTTGACCCTTTTGGTGTTGACTTGTGGGTCCCAGTAGCTAAAAATATTAAATAAGAAAAAAATGACGAAGCTAAAGCATATATTATTATATATTAGTTAGAATAAGCTTAAAATTAATTTTGGTGAAAATTCCTTTTTGCGGTGAGATGTAACATTTTGTATTCTTATTTCCAGTGAATAAATAGTTTAAGAAAGACTGACGTGGATAGTAGTAACCAGAAAATTTTAATTCAATTGACTTTATTAAATGGCCTTTCTTCTAATTCAATTGATTATCAGTACTATTTGTACATTTTGTATGTCACTAAAAAACCAAAATTTGCAATTTTCTCTCCGCTTTTTCTATTTTTTTTTGGTTCTCCCTGATATATAAATTAAAAAAATCTCTTTTAACAGGTCGATGCTTTGTAGGTAGGGATGGCAATTGAGACAGAGTAGGGCAAAGGCTAAATGGACCGAGGCGGATTAGAACATTATACTCAGAAATTAAACGGAGTAGGGTAGATGGTAGAGCTATTGGGTCTAAGCTCAGCGTTTTGTAGTTTGTTTTATGTAACTTTCTTAAAATTGAAACAAGTTTTACTTAATGTTGGTTTGCTAGCATGAGTTGGAAACAAGAATGAATTGTTTTCTAGTCTTTTCGAAAATATTGATTTTCTTAAATCAAAGGGGTAGTGTTAAACTTGTTCAACCATAAATGTTGCTATCAAGTTTGTGTCCAATAATTTATTTCGTTAAATGATTTTCATTCAATTAAAATAGTGTCAAAAACTATATCATAGGGACTAAATGATTTCGATTCAAGAAGTTTATAACTATAAAGTACTTTTGATTAGATTTCGTAATATCAAATGCCTGTTGCCTCGGGGTAAAGTGGGGGTTTGTGCGTTCAAACAAACCTAATAACTTTTCCGTAGACCATGTATTTGTACTAGAAAATTAAACAAATATATATGTATACTAACCTGTGAATCCTAACAAAAATGATTGACGGTTCAGCGATAAGGAAGAGATCGTTGAAATGCTTTTCATGCTAGAATTGTGGGTTCAACCCCCCCCCCCCTCCTNCCCTCTTTTTTTTTTTTTAAAAAAATGAAGTTTAAAACTCCAAACCCTTAATCCTAGCTCTGCATCTGGCCACCTTTAGTTGAAAAGTTGGAGGTATTATATATTAAAACCCCATATACAATTCATTTCTTCTCTATTTTCTCCTCTTTTTTGGTAGCTGCTAGATATGAAATTTGAACTCATAATCTTCCTCCACGACCTGTAAAATTATAAATATTTTTCTAGTAAAGTGTGAGATTATTTTACACAAATAGAAGGAATAACTATAGTTGAATGCATTCACTTAGAACTTTCAATATGGGCTGACCCACTCCATCCGGACTAACCCATACATGCTTTGAAATTTGACGGGCTAGATCGGGCTAGCCCATTTTTTGTGTGGGCCAGAAAATGATCGGCCCAGCGCACAAGTACGTGGGCTAAATGCTTGCCGAGCCAGCTCTCTTTTCGTAAAAGTATATTTTTATAATTTTTTAAATTAAATTATAATTTAAAAATATTATCATAAATATCGACAAGATAATATTACATGGTGTTAGTGTTACTACTTGTTAATCAAATCCACAAATAATATTATCTTTATAATATTTATTAAGTTTGATTTCAAGTAATAGCTAAATAAAAATATTACTCTAATTATTTTCCAACGATCATAATAAAACACAAAAATTATGACAATATTCCATAGGCTACGACCTATGTAGTGATTCCTAGAAATTTTAGGGAATTTTTATTTTATGTAATACATATTTTATAAACATAATTTGTATTTAAATTATAATATTTCAAACTTTAAACTGATTTTGAGTTTAGACTCTTGTTATTTTTAATACTCTATTTTATTTTTTATTTTTTAATTAATTTATATTTGGCCCACGGGCCGGCCCTATCCATATTTCTCAAGCCCCACAAATCGGCAGACTTATTCATGCCGGGCTAAAAAGCCCTTTTCTTAAATGGGCTCCAAAAATCGTAGCCCAACCCTATCAAATCACGGGTTAGGCCAAGCCGGCCCAACGGGCCTAGCCCATATTGACGGCTCTACATTCACTTCCTATTATGAGACATGCGTGACACATCATTCATCACGCATGATATGTCTCTGATTCATTTTCTATGATTAATAAAAAGTCTTCTTTTCGCAAGTGCCTTACGTTTCCTTAAAAAAGAAGGTACTTTTTTTTCCTTCTATAATTTACTGACTTCTAAGTTCAAACATTTTGCCGGGCTTATTTAAGATCATAAGGTTGATTTTGGTATGTTACACGTATCTTTGAATAATATTACTAAGAGTTGTTAGATAATGGGAATTATTAACTATTATGGAATAATTCTTCACTTTATTTCAAAAATTTGTGTAGATATAAAGTTTTCAAATCCTATTTGAAGTTGGATTCCAATTTTGATTTGGTGCTTTAAAACTGTTTTTCAACTTCATCTTCATAAATTTTAAATAAAATATTTATAAATTTCCAATAAAGTATTTTAGGGAAAAGGTCAAAAATACTCCTTAACTTTTGTTTATTAGTTGATTTTACTCTTACCGTTAAAACAAAGTTATTTTTACCCTGCTGTTACAAAACTTAATAGATCTACCCTTTAATTTGACGGTTTCCCCAAATTGACCAAAATTATCCAATTTCGATCAAAATTACCTGATTTCATCTTTTTTTTAACCCAAATCCGAACCCAATCCACGAAACAAAATTCATGATAAATTAAATCTCAAAATCAATTTTTTATCTCCTTATTCCTCCATGAAAATTTCATACATTTGCAACAACAATAACTTATACTATATTCTTATGAATTCGCTGGAATCTCATCTGCCATATTTGGTATGAATAGCCTCATATCTCGACTGCTCATCAGGCTTGGCACACTCCCCCGATTTGCATCTAAAAATTGTAAGAAAAATAAAATTTAAATAAATACATATGAAGTTTGTTTAAATTTCAAGCCTCTAAATTGAAATTTCGCTTTAAGCCTCAAATTATATTGAACGGCTCTTGACAACAGAAAATTTGAGACGGAGGGAGTATTAATTATCAAAGACTGTTTAATTTAATGGTCTGATTATTATTTAAATAACTATGGCATATTATCTTGAATATGGCAAATTGGCAATTATGTTTTACACATCTAAGATTTTTAAAAAATGATTTGAAGATATCTGTGCAGAAAAATGGTTATAAGGATCATTAGGATGTTCTTGTTATAGGAAATTTTAATGATCTCAGAATCACAATTGAATACTGGACTAATGTCTCTAATCCAAAACTTTGGCCCATTTGATATCGTAACCACATATACCTCCCCCGGGTTCAGATTTATTAGCAAACTAGTCAAAAAATCTAACTTAATTAGTAAAAACCTCCATACTTTATAAATATTAATAAAAATGTCATTATTTTAGAAAAGATTGTGTATCCTAATTTACTTACTATTTTATCTCACCTTAATTACATGTTTTCCATTAATTCTCTCTCATATGTTTTAAAAAAATGAATATTTTCTCTCTCTCATATTTTCATCTTCCATTTCTTCTCCATTTCAAAGCCGTCTCTTTCTGTTCCTTCTTTTTTGTTTTTTTTTTCTTTCAGAAATTGGAAAATATATTTTATAAAGACATTCACACAATCTCTTTGATTAAGGTATGCATCTCTATCCATTTTTTAAGATTTGTTTTATGATTTTATTTTTGTTTAAATCGTTCAAAATTGTTGTTTGTAATTGAAATCACGTATAGGGTTTGATAAACTCTAAATCACTCTCCAATGGCAGAATCTAAGAGAATTACTAGAGGTATCCAACTTAATCAACAATTTTCTAGCGATTTTCCATCATTTAATCTACGTATTATTCAAGAAATAACGGATAATGTAAGATCCGCTGCTAAAATGATGGAAGAGAGACGATCGAAATATTGTTGTGGATATTTTGTTAGTTTTGATAAAAATATCACATATTTGGAATCACCCTTTTCTAGGTATGTACATTGGTATTGTTAAAGTCTCTAAGTTTTGAAGAATGACAAAGTGAATAGAACAGGTTGTGCATGTGCGATACAAAAGTGCTTTGTCAAAAACATAAATAAGAAGGAGTTCATGGTTAAGAATGTTTTCCTAATCAAGTAAGGAAAACTACGTAAAGTAGGACAACTACTATGCATAAGTTTTCTGTGAAAGAAGTTGAGTACAAAATAGGAGTCCAAGTTGAGTTCAACAAGGCTTTGTAGAGGCAAAGACAAAGTTGAGTCTAACAAGGACTTGCTGGAGTTTTGATCTATAAATAGGGGGTTATTTTCATCAGAAATATTTGTGCACTTACATTGAGAGAAATATCAAAACACGATCAAGAGTTTGAGAGAGTTTTGATTTCTATTTTAGGGAGTGTTGCGAGTTGAGAGAAATATTATATGATTGTAATCAAGAGTTTTTGAATACAATCAAGTGTTTGTGAGTAGGTTTCGTTTGACAAGTTGAATAACGATAGAAGACTTAAACCTGGGGGTTTTTTGTCTTGAGTAGTTAGGAATTAGAGTTTATAATTCCTTAGGTTACATAGGTTTGTAATCGATGTGTTATTTGAAGTTTTATAACTAATACACAGTGATGAGCAAGTTGTTATACGAAATTATTTATTGTTAAGCTTCAAATAAATAGGAACGAGTAGTCAGTACGTGTTCCTTTATAGAATTCAGAAGGGTAGAATTCCAACAAGTGGTATCAAAGCAGATTATCTTAATCAAGAGTCTAATAACTCAAGAGAAAGATTATTATGAGTTTTGCACCTCCTATCGGACATGGTCAAGGGCAACACATCAACATACCATTATTATTCAATGGTCAATACTACTCATGGTGGAAGACAAGGATGGAAGACTTCCTTCAAGCCGGAGACTACGAACTATGGGTTAGAATCATCGATGGACCATTAACTCCTACTATTACGGATAGTGAAGGAAACATCGTACCAAAACCAAAAGATAAATACGGAGAAGCTGACTACAAGATGCTGAGAAAGAATGCAAAAGCCAAATGCATTCTTGTATGTGGACCCTAACCTGATGAGTTTAATCGCATCTCAAGTTGTACCTCTGCGAAACAAATATGGGACACTTTACAAAACGCTCACGAAGGTACAACTCAAGTTCGAAAATTCAGAATTGCCAGACTATGCTCTGAATATGAAATCTTCAAGATGAAATCCGGAGAATCACTTCAAGATATGATCACCAGATTCAGTACTGTGGTAAACAAGTTAATCTCATTGGGGAAAGTATACACCACTGAGGAACATGTAGACAAAGTGCTTAGAACCTTGCCTAGGTCATGAGAAATAAAAGTTATTGCAATCAGAGAAGCCAAAGACTTAACAAATATGACCTTTGATGAACTGGTAGGAAATCTCAAAACATATGAGATGAATGTTGACAAAAGAGGTGAAGGAAACAAAGAAAAAAATCTTGGACTCAAAGCAACTGAGAGTGATGAATCAAATATAGATGATGAGGATTTAGCACTGATAAGCAGAAACGTCAACAAACTCTTTAAAAGGGGAATGAATTCTGGAAAAAAGTCACCACCCACCAAGGAAAAGACTATAGAAAAACCACAAAGTGGAGGATGCTTTAAGTATGGTAAAACTGATCACCAGATTAAGGATTGTCCTATGTGGGAAGCAGAATGGAGAAAGGAAAGGGCTGAAAAAGAGAAGAGGGAACTTTTAAGCAAAAGAAAAAAGTAAAAGAAGGAACAAGCGATGTATGCAGCCTGGGGAACAAGTTCAGACAGGTATGAAGAAGATGCTGATGACATTGCTTTAATGGCCATAGAAGAATCAAAACCTGAACCTGAATCAGATTCTGAAGAAATGAAGGTAAATCTCTTTTATCTTAAAGATAAGCTAACTAGATTCTCTAAGAAAAAATTATCCTTCTTAACTCTCACATCTATAGATACAATTCAAGAACTAGTTGAAACCAAGAAACAATTGCTTGCCTCCATGACTAAATTAAAATTTGAAGAAGGAAAAGGTGGAATGGTAAAAAGGGACAAATCAAAGGCATTGGTAAGATTAGAAGATCTGATGAACACTCAATCGAAAAGGTGTACTACGTAGAAGGACTGAAACATAATCTGCTTAGTATATCCCAACTTTGCGACAAGGGAAACAAGATAACTTTCCTATCTACCGGTGTTGAAGTAATAAATCTGATCATAAAAAGGGTAGTCTTAACTGGAAAAAGGGACAAACATGTCTAGACTGTAGACACTTCAATCACATCTGATGAGATTCTAGTATGTCTAAGTGTGTTGGATAAAGATCCTCTACTTTGGCATAAATGACTAGGTCACGCTAGCCAAGCACAACTAAATAAACTCATCACTAATGATTTAGTAATAGGACTAGCTAAAACAAAGTTCAAGGAAGAAAAGATATGTGAAGACTGTACTCTAGGGAAACAAATAAAATCATCCTTTAAATCAAAACAGGTGATAAACTCAATCAGGTCCTTAGAACTAATACACATGGATTTATGTGGACCAATGAGAGTCAAAAGTAGGGGAGGTAAAAGATATGTGTTCGTATTAGTTGATGACTATACTAGGTTTACTTGGACACTTTTCTTGACATCAAAAGATGATGCATTTGAAGCATTCTGCTCATTAATAAGAAAGCTTCAAAAGAAATTTGATAAACAATTAATGGCAATCAGATCTGATCATGGAACAAAATTTGAAAACTCAAAATTTGCCTAATATTGTGATGTCCATGGAGTTGACCATAATTTCTCTGCCTCTAGAACCCCACAACAAAATGGTGTGGTTGAAAGAAAAAACAGAACCTTGCAAGAAATGGCTAGAACCATGATGATTGTAAACAAAATCACCAACCAATTCTGGGAAGAAGCCATAAATATTGTTTGTTATACCATAAATAGATGCATGTTTAGACCTATGTTAGATAAAACTCCCTATGAGTTGCTAAAAGATAGCAAACCTAACATCTCTCTTCTACGAGTGTTTGGGTGTAAATGCTCTATTCACAATAATGGAAAAAATCTGCTAGGTAAATTTGATGCTAGAAGTGACAAAGGAATCTTTTTAGGATACTCTACACATAGTAAAGCCTATAGGGTACTCAACAAACGAACAATGTGTGTAGAAGAGTGTGCATGTTATATTTGATAAAAGCAATATTATGTCTAACCAAGATTTGCAGGAAAACAAAGCAACATCAAAAGAATATACTGATCCTCTACAGGAACAGATACAAGAAACAAGTTACACAGAAACAGTAAATGAACACAGTGTTGAAACTCATGAGAAAGATGATGCCTCTGAAAAGATTCCTGATGAAAACCAAATAGATTTGAACAATGATCAAGATACAGAACAACCAAATTTGGTTCTAAAAGATTATAACTACCAAGGATCACATCCATTGGACAATTTTGAAATGACCCAAAAGGTTCTTAAAAATGTGCTTCGGAAGTTACCGGAAACTTGTTTAGCTATATCAAAAAAAAATCCGTTTCATTTTTCGAAAATCCGACTTCATATTCTTGTTTAGGGGGTCAAATTGAGTGGGAAATGAGTCTAACCCAAATTTAGAGCAACTGCATCAAAATCTGAAATTTCCAAGTGAAGCCTTTTTCGAGGGTCTACTTTGGAGGGTCATATCTCCTAGCACACAAATAATTTGGTGGCCCATAACATATCCATGGAAATCCCTTTGAATTAGCTACCTAACGCACTTCGTTTCACCTCATTCGGAGTTCGAACGAAGAAGTTATGCCCATTTTCGTAAAATCTGTCCGGTAGGAAATGCAATTTCCAGTGAGCGTTTTTACTGTTCACCCACCTCATTTTTTTTCCTAAGTGTTGGACCATTTTTCCAAAGGGCATATATTATTTCCTGTATACCATTAGTTCAATTTCCATCTCTAAAACATTTCCCAAAACACCTCTCCCATACTTAGACACATTTTCTCTCAAGTTCTCTCAAGAACCCTAATCCAAAACCTTCCTCAAGATTGAAGAGACTCTTGCTCCAAGTTCCAAGCTTCCATTGAAGACACTCTCAAGACCTTCATAAGAACTCAAGGTATGTGGTGTTGAACTCATGGGTCCTTCCACCCATAGTGCCTAGACTCTATTCTACTCACTAATTCATGGTTTAAGTTAAGATTCATAAATTAGTCTTGTTCTTTGTAATAATTTCCTGCACATTGAATTTTAAACATGAAAAGTGATTGTTTTGAGCATGTTGTGACTCTAGAACTTGAATCTAAATTTGGAATGGATGTGGAGATTTTCATGTGGTATTGTGGGTGTTAAAAGGTGTTGTTGTAGGTTGTTCACTGGTTTGGCTGCATAATTACTACCCTATTTTCCATGCTCTTTGATTCCATTACATGCCTTCAAGGTGTTTGACAAAATGTCCAACTATGGAGAATTGATGAATCGATGCTTTAAAGCTTGAGTTATGAGATGTATGGCAATCCAGAGATGTGTTGATGACAAACTAAGCTTGTGTATATGTTCATTCCATACGTGAGATTGCATTAGAGCCTAATGGGAATTTCCTATATAAAGTGTTGCATGACCATGCCCGGTCCGGGGGAAAAGAACCGGACAACCATGTGAGAGGTTTATATCTCACCACCTAGGATGCTTGGGGTGTGACCAACATCAACCATGTGAGAGGTTTATATCTCACCACCTAGGATGCTTGGGGTGTGACCAACATCAACCATGTGAGGGGTTTATACCTTGCCACCAGGGTGTCCGGGTGTGAACGGCATCCCCCATCCTAAGTTGGGGTTATAGATTGGTTGGATCATGCATACACATATGATATCTACTATTAGTATAGATTTACTTAAACATGTTTTGACTTCACTTTGATCATGCATCCTCATATTGTTATTCATAATGCCTATGAAACTATTTCTTGTATTTCGATTGTGTCCTTGTCTATTGTTGTGTTGCACCCCGCATACTTAGTACATTCCAAGTACTAACGCATATTTTGCCTACATGATGTCACCATGTAGGGACCGGAGCTACTCTTGATCCTTCTCTCCATTCACGTGGCTAGTACGGTGTTTATCCGAGTTTGTTGTGAGTCCTCAATGATTCGAGGGCTATGTTATGTTTCCTACTCCTATGTTTTGAGACTTTAGCTTGCAATTGTATTTTGACTATGAGGGGAGCCGGTAGTATGTCATGGCCCCCGTCCTATCTATGTATGTAGAGGTGTGCGTTGGACAAGTATTTTGTAAATGACCTTGACTCTTGTTCTATGATGTCATTTTGAAATGGTTTGCCCTTAGTCCCTATTTCCCGTTAATTAATGTTGATTGTACTTCCGCGACCGATGAAGTGTGATGACAAGTTTGAGAGGCTTGTTTGGGATTCCTTCGGGTTCCTCATTCGCCATGTCACGTCTAGGCCCTAGGCTTGGGTCGTGACAAATTTACTTACTGATTTTAGTTCTGGAATAACCACCAAATCATGGATAAAAAATTATTGTGCCTTTAATGCATTCCTATCCATGATGGAACCAAAGAAGACTGGATTATGGCCATGGAAGAAGAACTAAATCAGTTTAAAAGGAGTAAAGTCTGGCATCTGGTGCCTAAACCATCAAATAGAACCATAATTGGTACAAAGTGGGTGTTTCGAAACAAGTTAGATGAACATGGTACTATAACAAGAAACAAAGCTAAGCTAGTATCCCAAGGGTATAATCAAGAACAAGGGATATATTATGATGAAACATTCGCACCTGTGGCCCGGTTAGAGGTAATCAGATTACTCATTGCATTTGCATCTCACATAGAGTTCACCCTGTATCAAATGGATATTAAAAGTGTATTTCTTAATGGTTTACTAAATGAAGAAGTATTTGTCAAACAACCTCCTGAATTTGAGAAAAATGACTATCCTGACTATGTCTATAAACTTGATAAGGTTCTTTATGGGCTAAAACAAGCTTCAATGACATGGTAAGATAGATTGTCAAAGTTTCTCATAAGCCATGGCTATTCAAGAGGAAAAATTAACAACACACTTTTTCTCAAAAACAAAGGAAATGACCTACTGATAGTACAAGTGTATGTTGACGATATCATTTTTGGAGCCACAAACAAGACTCTCACAAACGATTTTGCCACCCTTATGAGCAACGGGTTTGAGATGAGCATGATTGGCGAATTAAACTACTTCATGAGGATTCAAATAAAGCAAACACAATCAGGTACCTTCATTCATCAGCAAAAGTTTGTCAAGGAACTACTCAAAAGGTTCAACATGGAAGATGCTAAACAAATTGATACCCCAATAGCTACAGCTACAAAATTAGACTTGGAAGGAACGGGTTTTACTGTGGAACAAAAACTGTATAGAGGCATGATTGGTCACTCTTGTATCTTACTGCCAGCAGGCCTGATATTGTGTTCAGTGTTAGATTATGTGCTCGATCTCAAACTAGTCCTAAAGAATCTCATCTCCAAGTTGTTAAAAGAATTCTCAGATATTTAAAAGGAACCACTGATTTAGGACTATGGTATCCAAAGGGAAGTAACTTCGAATTAGTAGGGTATGCCGATGCAGATTGTGTTGGTTATCTAGCAAACAGAAAAAGTACCACAAGCATGGCTCACTTTCTAGGTTCATGTTTAATTTCATGGGGATCAAAGAAACAGAACTCAGTTGCACTATCCACCGCGAAAGTTGAATATGTAGCAGCAGCCTCGTGTTGTGCTCAACTACTATGGATAAAAAAACAACTCAGTGATTTTGGTCTAAATATTAAGGGTGTCCCGATTTTTTGTGATAACACAAGCGCAATTAACATTGCAAAGAATCCTGTCCAACATAAGAGAACTAAACACATAGATATTCGTCATCATTTTTTAAGGGACAATGTAGAAAAGGGGAAAATTTCCATGAATTTATATGCCACTAAACAACAAATTGCAGACATTTTCACAAAGGCATTATCAAGGGAACATTTTGAAAAGAACAGGTTGGAATTAGGAATGATGAAGATCACCTGAGTATCTCTACTCACGAGAGTAAACTATGGCACTTGATTATGAACTATTATGCTAAAAGTTTTCATACTCATAACGAACTGTAACTAAACGAATTCACCATTCTCAGGTAATCAAGAACTCAAGGATTTGGACTTAAAAAATCATCATCCTACAGTAAAAGATATGTCTACTATACTTATTTAAGTGAGACCAAAATATTAAGACTTGTGCACTGGTAACCGTTCCCGCATTAAATACATGTCAAAAGGATTTTTTTTAAAAACCGCCAAAATCAAAATAAATCTGACTTCTCCATCAAATCAACCTGTTCCTCTTCTCCAAAAACCCTTCCACTTCCCGGTAATCATTCTCAAAAATCAAAAACCCTTTTTATTTTTTTCACTCTCTACAAAACCCATTCTCCTTCTTTTGTCTCTCTCCTAAATTCATCAAACCCTATTTTCATAATCACGGTGTCTCCCTCAAATTTAAGCCTTGCCCTTATCCCCTTTGAAAATCCAGAAAACCTCTTTAAATTACATGTTGTCATGTTCATTGACCCTTGCGGAATATCCCATCTCGCATATCCGCTTATAGAAGAAGCATCAATTCAGGGGGAAAGAAGAAACTAGAGGTTGAGGTCTAATTTAGGAGATGAAATGATAGCACGTAATGAGGGGGAACAAATATCCACAAAGGAACAAGCTCATTCTTCTTGTGATGATGACGATGATATTCCGTTGGTCCAGCTGGTTTCTAAAAGACCTTGTTCACGACTGAGTATAATCTTTTGTTGATCCATTGCTATGATTCTTCCAGATGTTCATGACAGTCTTACTTCTAACCCATCAATGAAGATTCTGGTTCGAGTGACTCGATCTGCATAGCGTACTCCGGATGCAATGCTTCTTGCTAAGTCGACTAAGGAAACTCGCCCGGTGCAACGTAAGTTTGTTCTCCCTTCTAATCTTATAGAGATTGATGATAATGACATTATTGAACCCAAGAAGAGTAGAAAATGAAAAGGAAATACATCTAAACCAGAAGAATCTGGTCCCAAAGAAATTGATGAAATTGACTCTGTTAGGGCACTATCCTTTAGGAGAAGAAGTGTGATTAGGGGTAGGGTAATTACTGGATTTAGGGGTGACGAGATGAGTGAATTACTGGCTCTTGTGCAAGCCCAATGATGGACTGAACTACTTAGTCAAGGAACCTTTAGGCGTAAAATGGGTAGAGAGGAAACCAAGGAGTTCTACCTTAATGCAACAGGGTCTGCTACGTCAATTTCAAGTATTGTTTGTGGTGTTTTGTTCACCCTCAATGCTAAGATTTTATCCTTTATACTCGGGGTACCAAATAATGGATGGAGTCACTACGTTAAGCGAAATTGGCCACCTCTAGAGGGTAACATCTCTGCTCTTGAAATATGTTGTCGATTCTCAAATGATCCTACACTGAATGAGTATACCAGAGTTGATAAAGGAGCTACGCTACCCTTGCATCGTTTGTTGTTTGATGTTGTGCATAAAATAGTACTATCTCGAAAGCAAAAAAAGACGGAGGCAAATTATTTGGATCTCACTCCTATGGAGTTGTTGCTATCTAAGATCCAAATTAACTTACCTGCCCTGATTCTCAGTCATATACATGGTCTATGTGTGTTTGATAAAAAGGAACGTGGACTGGCGTATGGGTTCTGGCTTGGTATGATGTTTGAACATTTTTGTGTTCCTGTTAGAGAGTGGTAGATTCAGACCATTAAGGATGTATTAGGGGTTGTGAATCATGAAACTATATCTGCTACAAAGAGAGGGGCAAATGCACCTATGCAACGGTTGAGAGCCTCGTTGACTGCTAAGAATAAGAAAATTACTGCACTACAGGGTTCTCACTCTGCTGCAATAGATTTGCACATTGATTATTGATTGAAGCATGCTAAATTGGCTGAAGAAAATTCAAGGCTTATAGAGGAGCTTGCTCATACTCAAGCTACATTGAATACTGAGAGATTATCTAATTCCAATCGTCTGAAGCATCTCTATGAACTACTAACCAAAGACTTCCCTTCCTCGTTCTCTGTTTTACCACCATCTGTCTAAATATCCGCTTGGTTGTGCTATGTCTTGTGTTTTGGGTCCTTACTTTTTCAAGTCTTTAGTAGACATTTCTGTTTTTGTGGATAATGGTTTTTGTTTCTGATCTGTGATGTACCTAATGACTCAGTTTGGTGTGTTTTTGTTTGTTATAGCTTGTTGTGACATTATTGCTTGTGGCATGGATATCTCTTTTATTTTCAGTTATTTTGCCTAATGTCAAAAGGAGGAAGAAAGTGTGCATATGTGTTTACCTGTTCGATGCAAGCAGAAAGAATTTGCCATAGTCAAAAAGGGGGAATTTGTTAAAGTCTCTAAGTTTTGAAGAATGGCAAAGTGAATAGAATAAGTCGTGCATGTGTGATACAAAAGTGCTTTGTCAAAAACGTATAGAAGAAGGAGTTCCCGGTTAAAGATGTTTTCCTAATCAATTAAGGAAAACTACGTAAAGTAGGACAACTATTATGCATAAGTTTTATGTGAAAAAAGTTGAGTACAAAATAGGAGTCCAAGTTGAGTTCAACAAGGTTTTGTAGAGGCAAAAACAAAGTTGAGTCTAACAAGGACTTGTTGGAGTTCTGATCTATAAATAGGGGGTTATTTTCATTAGAAAGATTTGTGCACTTACATTGAGAGAAATATCAAAACACGATCAAGAGTTTGAGAGAGTTTTGATTTCTATTTTAGGGAGTGCTGCGAGTTGAGAGAAATACTGTATGATTGTAATCAAGAGTGAGTAGGTTTCGTTTGACAAGTTGAATAACTTGAAGAACAATAGAAGACTTAAACCTGGGGGTTTTTGTCTTGGGTAGTTAGGAATTAGAGTTTATAATTCCTTAGGTTACATAGGTTTGTAATCGTTGTGTTATTTGAAGTTTTATAAATAATACATAGTGCTGAGCAAGTTGTTATACGAAATTATTTATTGTTAAGCTTCAAATAAATACGAACGCGTAGTCAGTATGTGTTCCTTTATAGAATTCAGGAGGGTAGAATTCCAACAGGTATGTATTCAGTAAATTAAGGATATTTTTATACTTTAGATAGTGATGCTCTTTCAGATTGTATTAATGAATTCGTATTGGATGGTTTTGTATACATCATGGTATATTTGTTGTATTTGTGTGGTGTGATTTTATATGTTACTCTACTTATAGGTTTTTGTATTCATTATGCTCTGTATATCATTTTCTAGTTATGGACATTGTAAGAGTGTTGTTTGTATCCAATTAAGTAAAGATACATATTAACGTATACATTGGTATTCCTTTAAAACAAATAGTGATGATATTTCAGATTGTATTCACTCCTTATTATTTGACTGTTTTGTATTCGTTAGGGCATATTTGTTGTAGTTGTGTTATGAGCTTTACAAGTTATTATATTTACATGTGTTTGTATTCATTATGCTATGTGTATCATTTTCTAGTTATGGGCATTGCAAGAGTGTTGTTTGTATCCAGTCAGGTTAAGATACATATTAACTTTATACATTTGTATTCATTTTAAACAAACAGTGATGATTTTTCAGATTCTATTTACTATGGCATATTTGGTGTATTTATTAGATCTTAATAATTATTGTATTTGTCTACTGTGGATTATAAGTTACATTATGGTATAAATTTGTATTTTGTGATGTGGTTTCTAACTTACACTATGGCATACTTTTTTTATTTATATGCTAGCCAAGTTAAGTGTTTTTTCTTACAAAACTCATTTATGCGGGGAATTGCTTTTGCCTGCAAAAAATCTATCCAAGAATGCACCCCACCCCACATTCATTGCTATGTTAACCATGAAATTAAAACTCATCTGACTGATCTTCTTACTGAACAGAGGATTAAATATATCTCTCAGTCAAGAAGAGAACGAGTTCTTTGAAATAGCCTTCATTGAAAACATACGTCAACTGACACATGAGAGCTTGTAAGTTGGTGTATTATTTTGAATTTAGTATTCTCATTTATTTATGTAATTGAATTTTTATTTTCTCTTCTCTTAATGCACATAGGGATTGTGGTATTTATATGCTTGCTTATGCCGAGTGGTTGTCTTATGGACAAGGAAATCCAGCCTGTAACTTCGATGTAATGTTTTAAAGGTCAAGATACGCTACACTTCTTTGAAACTATGGCCAACAGAAGAATGATGCCGGAGCCATTAGTGATAGTGAAGCACCCCCAAGGCATAACAGGCCTTAGATAGCTCGTGATGATAGTGAAACAATTGAAATACAATAGTTTGTAGTATTGTTAATCTTTCTTTATTCTAAACTATTTTGTCTATTATACATTAAATTTTTTATAGCAGTTTATTCTGCAAAATCATCATTTTGATCTTATGAAGTGTTGATTTATCATTAAAAAGTTTTGATACATATTATTGTATTTCATTGATTCTATATGTTGTATGTTGTATCTCTCAATAGAGAATTTAAATACAAATGGTTATGCTTTCAAATACACTATGATAGGTCGGATTCATTAACGATCTTCAAATACAGATACAATTTGTGTTGCCACGATTATTCATATACAATCTTAATTAAAATTTGAAGTCATAATGAGTTTACATAAATTACCAAATTGTAGTATGTATTTGTTAATGTTCATTCAGTCTCTCTATTCACCATAGTTCTTTCTCAACATTTTTTTAGTATTTTAATTACCAGATGTTAGTTTACTTTTTGTATTCATTTTGCATATACTAAACTTGAATAGTTTTGTATTTCGTCTTGATCATCTTGTATTTAGTCTTCGTAATTATATACCTTGTATTTTATAAATTAAAGACTTATTAGATCAATATAGTTGTATCCACTGTTACTTTTCGAAAAGCAAGTCAATTACACAAGGACAGTTTGAAGTAATATATTAAAACGAATACATAATAAATGACAAATACAAACTGGCATCTGAATACATTTCAAAATATAATATTCATTAAAGATGATCAAAATATCAATTACATAAAATAAGGACAAACAAAATTATCCAACACTTAACAAAAAAAATACAAACATATCTAACTATTCAGTGCGTGGTCTATTCCTGCATGACCGCCTATTATGCCCCTTACATCCACAGGTACTACAAGAATTCTTGTTCTTCTTCCCATGTAGCTCACTGTACGATTTATCACGAAACTTCTTTGGTGGCCTGCCATATAGTTTATTGAATTTTGGTGGCCTCACTACTTCATTCTCTATATATCCAGGTACATTTCAATCGATTCAATCAGGTAATGGAGTAATTGGATTACTGTATGTAACAAGTGATGTATTTGATTTATGAAGGTCAGAACAATACGGTTTAGGATCAAGAAATATCTTCTTTAAAACAGCCCAAGCATGTGAACATGGTATTTCATCCGTTTGAAATCTCCTACATGTACAAATTTTCCTTTCCAGACAAACAATAAATGTTGTACCTTCATGATGAACATTGTGCACATAATTACTTATTGCAACTACCTGTTAAACAAAATCAAATCAAATTGCATGATACAAATTTTATAGGGATATAGATTAATGTATGAAATGCAAAATAAAATGAAAAAACACAATATACTGTCATACGTACTGATCGTTTTTCATTTTCAACGAGCATTTCTTGAGCTTTACCACAAAGTGTCGTGAATGTATTTATATATACGTTAAAATACTATTTATTTAGAATGGTGATATTGTCTTGTTTTGAATTAAACAGTTTCAAATGCATTACAATTCTTTTTGAAGTCTGCCAACATATATGTATCCTAAACAAATATTGAAATAGTATTTAGATCTAACATTTACAAAATACATTATATTGATCATATCCTTTTCGATAAGAAATACAATGTAGTTCAATAAACAGAAAACAAATAACCAAATAAATAAATGAAAATACAGTACAATTGTCGTAAAAAATTACACATGCTCTATTATTTTTCGTAGGGATACAATTTGATTCAAAAAACTAAAAACAAACAACCTATGAAAAAAATATGTCTTCAAACAATTCATTATTATTTTCGTATTCAACAAGCAAAAAAATTCAACGAATCCACCAAAACTAATTATTCATATGTTGTTCATAATACATACAATTTACAATGAAAATAGATACAGTTTACAATTATGTAAAAAATTTCATATCAAAATTATAATCAATTAGAAACAGATTATGGATGAAGCAATTAACTAATACCTGGTCCAATTTGTATTCCACCAATTTTATTGAACCAGCAGAAAAATCCTTGTCCAAAGCTGCTTGTCAACAATTTTTTTGTCCTATTTCGTTCAAATCTATCTTATCAAACAGAAAAAAAAAAAGATTTTAATCAAAACAAATTGATCAGAGATTGAGTATTTTCAATTGAATCTTGAATATCGATAATGAGGAAATTGATCAACAATGGGGTGGCGATGAAGTATTTAGTTTTGATTTTTATAACTGATGAGACTTTTAAGCGATTTTTCCTTTTTAAAATTATTTTCTCCCCTAAATTTCTCCTTTCTGTTATTTTACAATTGTATTCTTTCAATTAAAGCCAATAATAAAAACTTAAATAAGATACATAACAAACTATTTTTTTGACATTTTTACTAAATATTGGAAGTGTTGACAATGGATCCTATTAAATGTTAAAATATTGACATTTTGAAAAATTTCCCGTCACTAAATCAGACTGTGTTTTTGTGTATCTCTAAGCCGGGTTAGCGAATTTGATCCTAAGATTAATTGGATTCACTTAATCCTCTCTTCGAAACCGTCTGCACATCTCCTTCTCATATAAGATTAAAAATTCTAAAGAAAGAAACGTCACTCACAAAGCTTCAATTACTTAATTACCTCTTCTACTCCACCACAATCAACAATATTTATATATTCTCTTGTCTTGTTTGTCCAAAGCTCGTTTTAATAATTTTGTGTTCTAGGTTTCATTTTTTGTGTTG
The DNA here is from genome assembly GCF_019186545.1 of Solanum stenotomum. NCBI lineage: Eukaryota > Viridiplantae > Streptophyta > Magnoliopsida > Solanales > Solanaceae > Solanum > Solanum stenotomum. The sequence goes on along the minus strand of NC_064289.1, from coordinate 20,794,593 downwards.
ACTATCTTAACAGGAGAAACTGCAAATCAAATGTAATATAAAGACCATGCACTACAAGTTTTCATATCAGAAATTCAAGTTTCAGCTTTCAGTTCATAGGTATTCAAAATTGATGACAAACAAATATGACAAAACTGACAATCTGAGAACGCTGGTATTTCATGGGCTCTCAATGCCTGAGGTTACTGTTAAAACCGAATCTACCTTCTTCTCTTCCTCCTTACACTTGGAAATACAAGTGGAACAGGAAGTGTAGCCAACACAACGTTTTTCTCACGAACAAGCTTGCAACCTAAGTACTCATAGAAAGGCCGCAATGCTACAGCATTAATTCTCAAATCTTTGGCTATATCAGATGGATCACTACGAAAATCATCAGCAAAGAGAGTAAGCACCAACACATAGTTGATAAGAAGAGTTACTTTCTCTTCAGGCAGCCTTTTTGAATCTGAAATGGAAAACATTGAAGTGAACTTCTGGGACAAGATGCCAGGAAACTTGTGATGCTTTGCCGATGATACACCATCCATAGAATGTTTATCCTTGAACTTAACAAGATGAGTAATGAATGAAAATATGCCTGCCAGCCTTTTCTTCTCATCTTCATCCTACAACAAAGCAGGTGAATTTGGCACGCCAGATAAGGAAAATATGAAACTGTTGATCTAATACGACAAGTGTTCACTGATAATACAAGGAAAAGATGATATTATGCAATTTTAAGCATTTAGTACCTGTATATGTTCCAATTTGTAGGATCTGTTGCAAACAAAGCTTGGATAAAGATCAGGTGTCATTTCTGATCCAGCTTCCGTAAGTTCAAAAATATCCAAAAGAAAATCCCACTCTCCTTTGGAAATAATCCTGTCTAGTGGATATGCCAACTGGGGTATTGTGGCATCTAGATCATGTGGTGGTATATTCCGAGCACTGTCTGTGGCAACAGCTACTTCAAGAGCCTCTTTGTTTATTGCTCCGGCTATATTCCTGTCAAATTCCTCTTGATTTCCAGTATCTTCTTGTTGACGTAGGGAATCAAGCTTCCTAGCCTGGAAAGCAAAGACCAGAACTATATAAAAAAGGCAACACTATTACGAAAGATTGATGACAAATTTATTTGCTCTTTCTTCTACATGGTCATGTACTTATTCGGAAGATATAGCTAACAATGACAGCCAGCTTTGCTTTTCCCACAATTGAATAAAACAAAGATACACATAGATTAAGGAAACATATAACCTTTTAATTTGGAGTTCCCACTTTTATAGTAAGAAAAAGAAGGTGTATTTTCCAAGTTAAAAACCTCATTCATCGTCTATAAAGTCACAAAATTACACGCAACATTCTTTGTAATAAACTTTGGTAATCATTGCAAGACAAATTAATAGAGTCCATTAAGCGTTTCCATGACACTTCACAAGAATCAAGATGATGTAGAGATGTCAAAATGAAATTGTTGGAGTTTGTACAGTAACCTCACTGATTTTAAATCCAAATGCAACTCTATTCTTCAATCTTACAACTTTTAAGCATGTTTAAGAAAAGACTACTTGTAGATACCAGTTCCTTACAAATGCTCAACCACTCTGAAAGCTGCTCCGGATACTCTGGCCATTCAATAATTTCAAAGATTCTTTAAAGCATGATATCTTAGGCCTCATTTGTTTAAACTTAACAAAGGTCTCCATATCTTAGGTCATTAGTGCATTTGTTTACATTAAGATTCGCACTTATTTGGTCTAAATAGGTCTTAATCATTAAGATCTTGAACAAAATCTTAGGGAGTGTTCGGTACAAAGGAAAACATTTTCCAGAAAATATGTTCCAATTTTCCCATGTTCGGTTGATCAAATATTTGGAAAAACATTTACCTAGGAAAACAAACTCCTTAAAAATGAGGAAAATGAGTTCCCTAATGAAAGTAGAGAAAGCAAGCTCTACCAGTGACATTAAACATTGATTGTATATCTTCAACCCCACTCCCTATAGCCCTCATCCCCACTGTCCCACACCCTTACCTCCCTACCCCATCTCTCATGTATTTGTCTAAATTATATACAAATGCTTATAGTATAATAGTGTTTGCTTACCTACTGAACACAAAAAAAATAAATAGGAAATTCACATCTTCCTTTTTTGATAAGGATAAAATCCACATATTTTCTAGAAAACATTTTTCAAGAAAAGATTTTCCTTCATACCGAACACACCCTTAATATCATTCAGTGGTATTTTTATATGGATAATTTCACCACCACTCTATCAACAATCATCCGACGCCACCATTAACCACCTCTGCCGCTTTGCTTTATGGAGACCCCTAATGTCATTAACAAGGAGTGGAGCAAGATCAGGCTACCTTTAAGCTCACTCACAAGATCTGTAGTAATGGAAGTCTCACCCTCATCAGCATCTCAATGGATAGGTTCCAATAGCACATGAAGTTGAACCCAAGGTCCAAATACATCTAAATTTTTTACTTGTTTTTGTTTTCATAATTGATGAGTCTGCTGTTAAGTTTTATTAGTTCCGTTAGTTTAGTTATCTTCATGGACTAAACACGGTTGAATTAATTGAAGGTTAAATATGCTCAGTCGAGTGACATGGGGAAAAAGAGATTTAAAAAACAACTCAAGGACTAAAATAGATGACTTTGGCAATATAACTGCAGAAAAAATCGGGCTCGACTGATGCAGAGCTCTTTTATCATCATGCTATAATGTTCAATCAGACAAATCTCTGTTTCGCCAATAGGAGACTATTAGGACACAAAAGGCACTAGTGATGGCCCCCTGATTATTTTATCAATTATATAACATTAGGTATCTGTGAGACTATAGAACGAACTGTTAAGTCTTCAGGAAGAATTTTGATCAAAAGTTAATAATCTGCTACATACAACAGAGTTCTTTAAGAGAAATGTGCAGGATATATACACCTCATGATGAAGACTTATGTAAAGAAGTAACTATGCTAGGTGATCTCAGTACTTGTGCTTGGAGAGTGAGATTTCTCACCGATGAGCGTTAAATTGCGTAAAACTAATGTTTGATTAAACTTAAGAATACCCCCAACCAAAAAAGAACACCACGATTGATAATATACATACCAGTGATTCATAGAAGTTTCAACGGATAAGAATGTTTTCGGCTAAGTAAACAATAAAGGAACTTACAAGTTGATAATTTGGAGATAGATATCTACAAGGATTTAACCGGGAAAAATAAACAGAACAAATAGAGCAGCACCGAAGTTCTGATGATCAAGTACACAAAATGGGTAAGAAAAGTGAAAAGGGAAGACAGCTGCTTGGTGAAAGAATACGAAGACACCGAATCTGAAGTCGATAATAGAGAAGATGAAACTTTGTTACTTTCTCAAGAAAAAATGGAGAAGATGAAATTGAGAAGATAGACATGGGGGAATTGATTTCTAAAGACGGAACTAAACGGCACAGCTCTTGCCGAGGACAGCATATTAGAGATGCCTAAAGACATGACGTTGAAGACCAAATAGAAACTAGGAAAGGTTAGTTAATTATGACAGAAGGGTATTTCGCTTAAGTAGGTTTATTAGAATGGTATTTAGGGAATTTAACTTTTCAATTTGGGGTTCTTGCTTTTATAATAATATATACAGATAGATAGACCAACTTTTTCTCTTCAACGATTTATCTTTGTCATTAAAATAAAATCTACGAATTTCGAGCAACTGAAAAGTAGAGAATCCACAATGTTCTTTATGTCGGTTAAGGATTACGGAAAATGGGAGGAGCATACCTGTCGTATAGACTTCTTTGATGTGTACTTTTGAGTTAATTCTCTGATTTTGTCATTCCTCTCTTCTGCAGTGATTTCTTGCTTGGCAGTATCTGGATCTTCAGTTTCCTGCACTTCTAACCCTCTAACTCTAGGTTCCAACCTAATTATCTGTGATCGTAAGCCAACAAATATGAAAGAGAATAAGATATTGAAACAGCTGTTACACTCATCATCTACTTAAAGTTAATGAAAATCAGGATATACGAGATCACCCAAGCTATGTATGATAGCCTAGATAATATCAAAACTATTGGTTAGAGAACAAACTGAGTTTATGTGTAAAGTAGAATACTCTCCAGTTTTAAGCATTTCAAAATGGTAAGCTCACTGAAGCTTCCTTTGCAAGAACCCTTGAGCAAACAAATTAGCAACACATAACACTACGCAAATCAATGCCAAAACTCCCTGTTTTATGATCACATTCAAGAAAAACTAAAAGAATGATACGGATCAATTACAATAAACATTCCATCCAATCATAGTTCAAGTGGACATTCAATTTTGATAATTATAAGACTAGAACCAGCCATACCGTAACATATTCACACCATCATTTGATTGCTGTGTTAATCTAATAATATCTCAGCTGCTGTGGCTGGGATTTGATTTTATTTTCATTCAAGTGGAATTGAGAAAAGAAAAGAACATAATAATGCAAAAATGATTCCATTCTTTATTAACATCTACATAAAATCAGACGAAGGAGCCAATTGACAAAACTTACTCTGCCCAGTTATAGACGAAGTAGCAAAATACCTTCTTTTAACTCTCACCAATCAAATCCTTCAGAGCCATTTACTTTGTTTATTATAATAGTGAATATTTCTATGAAAAAGTTCCTTTTTTGATAACCGAGGTGTCCCGGCCAACATGTAGGGTTAGGACTGATGAAAGGTAATCACCTAGTGTTTTTTTTTGTCTCTATAGGGGTTTGAACCTGAGAATTCTCAACTCAATTCATCGACCACTAAGCTACACCTTTGGTGCAAAAGTTCCTGCCTTCTAACTCACCAATCAATTATACTAACCTTCGGAATCGAATTCACCTTGTTTGCTGCAACAGGGATAGATCCTCAAATAAACTAGCTTCTTTTACTCACCAATCAAACACAATAACCAGAGAGAAAACAAATCTACCTTGTACACTAAAACATAAACAATTCCCATGATACAATACCTTCCAATCAACCAAAAAAATTACCTTGTTAGCTGCAATAGGAACAATCTTGAGAGTTTGAGTTTCCTTATCCAGTATCCCAAGCGAGTAAGTACACAATTGAGCAGACGTCGCCTCGCCAGAATAATTAGTCCCAACAAAATCGACCTGCGACCCATTAGGGCTCACCACAAGCTGTAACCGATTATTCCTTTTAGCATTCCTATATAACTTAGTACTCAATTCCTCAACACCGTCGTTGTTGTTCGTTAAAGGGTCATAACCTGACGGAAAATAACCAACAATCGGAGAAATATTATTAGGATTTTCAGCGATGGTTTCCATTGTGACAGTATGCGTCTCCTTCTTCTTCTTCGTCTTCTTCTTAGTCGATTCGCCCATTTTGCCTTCTACTTCGCTAGGGTTTTGGTCCTCTAGGTTCTTCTTTTCTTTGTGTTTAGCCATAGTTGTTCAAAGAAGGAGGAAAGCGAAGAGTGACAAACTTATAAAGCATAAACCCTACTGTAATAAAATGAAAAAAAATTGTAGTTTGAGTTGATTTATTAAAGTGGTCCTTTGTAATCAAGACTTAGCAACTTTAATCCTTTACTATATATTTACTAAAAAAAAATGAGCACCTTTTATCTTATTTTATTAAAACAAATTATAAAAAAGATATGCTTAGAAAGTACTTAAAATATTTAATTTTAGAAGATCAGAATGTTAGTTTTTAATTTAATTAAGTCGAAACTTTCTTGTTCTTATATCCGTTGAACAGCCAATAAGATCAGAATGAAGGAGATTGGATCCAATGATCATGACCTTCGAACCCCAATGCCGGTGGAACATCCACGTTAGCTTCCGTCGTAGAAGATTGTGTTTTTGTTGGAACTCTCTCCTTGTCGAAAAGTATTTAGAATGCTTCTCAATTATCACAAAGAGGGAAATGTTGATCAATCGATTTGGAACGATAATCTTGTTGAGAGCTTTTCATCATACCCTGTTGAGCTTGCTTTGCTAGGATGTTCTTACCTTTGCCCCCCACGCCAGCTTACTCTCTCATCCCTCCCACCCTTGCCTATACCTAGGATTCACATTTGGTTCGGCTTTTCATAGATCTAGAAAGGGATCTTCGTTAGATCGATCATGTTATTAGGGTCAATCAAGCAAGATATAGACTATCTCATTCTTTATTCTATTCAATTTCTAGAGGAAAAAAAAGGGTGACTCAACTTCTTAACTAGAGTTGGTGATGGGACCTGTTGGCATAATGCACGCTAGAACGTCCTTTGATTTGAATGGACTTTAATTGTGATTTTTACTTTATAATGATACACTCCTGCATTGCAATAGAAATCGAGAATGAAGATGACTTCGTTACATTTGTTTATAACTGGAAATTTCTAACTCGAAAGCTTTGGTGCTATTGACTTTGCACCAGATTAAAATCAAATCTTAGACAATGCATGTAGGTAGGAACTCACTAATCCAAGCTCAAATATCAAATAATATGAATTAAATACGTGGAACTTGGAAGCAATAAAATAGACATGAAATTAAATAAGATATGATTACCATGACTAGAAATAGAAAGGAAGCGTTAGGGTATTCGCGGTTTGATTTTTCACAAAAAAATCAAATCAATTAAACTAATTTTCTAAATGTTGGAATCAAATCAAACCAATTAAGTCGATCAATTTTTGTCGAGTTTTTTGAGTTGTTTTTTTGTCTTTTTTAAATATAAAATATGATAATATACTTTTAAGTACGTTTTAGATTGACTACATTTCAACATAACACTGCTAAATAAGAAAAAAAATATGTAGGCATTATATTAATCAAGTTATCCATCTAACTTTCTTTCAAAATTTGTATGTTGTGTCCATGAATTTTAGCTATTTCTAAAAATATAATAAAATTGTGCATCTTGAACAGGAAATTGATAATTAATATTATCAGAATAAAAATTACAAATCAAACTAGAATTAAAGGAAAATACTTGGATTATTACATATAATCTATCTGGTTCAAAAAATAATTATTGTTTTCTTAAGACAAAAATCAATTATGTCGATTTTTAAATCAAAACCAAATCAAACAAAAAGATATTGATTTTTTTTCTTTAAATTAGTTTCATTTGATTCGATTTTTTTGTGAACACCCCTAAGAAAACTTTTAGACGGAAGAAGACAGAAACTCACACATTGAATACCCCACACGTTACTTGATCAACCCAAGAAATGTAGACTAAAAAAGAAAGAAAAAATAGCATAAACTCACATATTGAATATCCAACACGATACTTGATCAATCCAAAAAATGTTCAAACAGAGATGCAAAAGAACAATCCCCAAAACTTTATCAAACAAGGTAAATCTTCTACTCCATTCAAAATATAGCTAATATGACGAAACTACAACTTAGCTATTTTATATTGTAGTTGCTTAAACACATAAAATATGCCTTAATTGCACATTGCAGTTTTCCGATTGATTCTTGAATAGACCTCTAGTTGCAATCCAATGCCTTAGAGCCCATTTGGACAATTTTTTAGCCTATGACTCGCAAGTCAAAAGTAAGTTAGAGATATTGATTTTATGACCTCTTTCAATTTAGTTTTAAAATAAGTGTTTACAATTTATTTTTTTAAAAATCAAACATTATATAAAAAAAATTAGGCCAAATAACATAAATCTCACTAATTAAATCCTAATTATTAGCATTTATGATAGTTTCGAATATTACTTTTGTACCAAATTTCATTGATTGGATACATGTATCCAAGGAATTGTCAAAATATAGATACATGTTTTATTCGTTTGAATTAAATGTTTGTAATTGATTTCCTTAATTAAAGTAGTAATTCATAAGTAATTGACTACTCTAAAAGTTTTGGAGCATCTTTCAGCATATCAATGTTATGAAATTTTTCAAAAATATCAAATTCGTATAATTCCTTTAGCAGAACAAGAATAATTGTATACTTTTTCTTCTGGCCAATAAATCAATTTTATTTCTTTACTTTTTGATATTGTGAGTTCTTTCACGATGGTCAATATAATTATATTGTTGAGGTATTTGGGTTCATGAATTTTAGATACTAATTAAAAGATTATAGAATCGATGAAATACTATTAAGATAATGTAACCTACAACAATCTCGTTGAAGTTATTTCAACACACAACTAAAAATCAATTGTACACAATTAGTCCATTTTTAAAACAAAAAGAACGGTCAAAATAGACTTAAGTTAAAAGCTCAAGCTCAAAAAGGAGACAAACACAAAGAAAGGGAAAAAGAACAAATAGAGACAAAAACAACTAAGAATAAGATATCTGAGAAAAGAAACACCTAAAAACTCACGCGTGTCTTCATCCTTGTCGAGTCCAGTGAGAACTCCGATACGCCTTAACCAGATTAACGACGACGAAGCAATGGTCCAAGAGCTTGGGTGTATTTCATTCGGCATTTACCATGTCTCACCATTGTCATGAAATCAACCCCTTTGAAGACTTCTTCAGCTCCCAACTTGACTTAAACCATAACACCTCCAAATATGTCCCTTCTTCTTCCAAATACTCCTTAACATGGTCATTCTGAGGCTGATGTTAATCTTGTCCATGTCTTGTGTAGGTTGAGCTCCGAGAAATTGATATAACTGCCTCAAATAATGTCCAAGATCAACACCCTCCTCCATGTTCACTGACCGAGGTAACCCTTTTAACATTTACAAAAAGAGGCAGCCCATGTACATCTGACTAACAAATTTTAATTTTGATTGTTTCTTTTATTTTTTTTGCTTTATCTTGGTGGTCTAAAAAGATTATTGTTTTGGCCTTTCTTGATTCGTATACTTGGTTTTCCTTGCTTATCCAACTTTAGAATAGTTTTTGCAGATCATTGGTATGATCAAAATGAATGGAACTTCTGCCTGCAAAATTAACAACCATGTTAGTTAAATAATTTGCGAGCTTGTTTCCTTCTTGAAATGTATGAACTATTATCACATCCTTGTTCACCCATAATTCCACTAATATCTATTGCAATAACACAAGGCACCTCTCAAATTTCATCCAAAATCTTCTTAATGATTAAAGAACCAATTTTCATAATTATAGGGAAGATATTATGACAAATGCAATATAATAAACCCCTTTTAAATCCTTTTACTTCAGCCTCTAATGCAGAGCAAAACTCAATTTTGTAAGCTTTAACATAAACCAAATCTCCTTATCCATTTCTGATGCAAAAAACATTTGAACCAATGCCATAATTTACTAGACTATAACCATATTTATTTGTAACTTTCTCCTTCAGGATGCTTTCACACCTTACCACTGTAGTGTTAATTAATGGTGTGTAATTTCTAAAAATTGTACAATGGATGGCTAAGTATTAGGAAGTTCTGCTAACTAGGAGTATCTTGATTTTGCCGTCAGATGTATATTCCTATTGATCTCCAACAGTATAACATGTTTGGTCATACTTTTTCCATGTAAAATCATATTTCTCCTTTTTCATAATTATCAGATTATAAAAATTGGAAGCGCCCTACACGAAGGCTCTGACTTAGTTACATCTTTTTCCACCACTTATAAATAGTCTGCTCCATCCGAATGAATGGACCCTGCATTTCAATGGCCCCTACAAACAACTTCCAGAAATAGTTAGCATCAAAAAATAATACAAACTAAATGGTTAAATGACTCTGGAGTGATAATATTACTACAACAATTTTACCAAAAAAAAAAATAATAATTACTACTACTATACTTTATGTGATATGCTATCCTACTTCTAACCAAGACTTCTTCAATTGAAATCCTTTTAAATCATATCCTCCACATTAGAGAATATATTTTGAAAGGTAAACCCTGCTCCCATACAAACATTATAGGTCAAACACATATGCAGACCCTTAAATTTGTCCCTAAATTTCATTTTGACACTTCAACTCAACATTGTTCCATTTTAACCCTTCAACTCCAATTTTTATGTTCCATTTTGACACTTCTAAGTGATGTGGCAGAGAGTGTGCAGCACACATTCTCTAAGAGAGTGAAAGACAAAAAAATAAGTATTTTAAAAAAAATAAATAATAGATTACCCTTCAACTCTATTTCTTTTATGTACCATTTAACACAAAATACTAATTTTATGATTTTTTTAATTTCTATTTATGTTATTCAACTGCAATTTGCATTTTAAAAATCGATGATCATCCATTAATTATTGTAAAAAATTAAAACTGACGGATTATCATTGTTTTTTTATATAAAAAAAGTAACAATTTATTTTTAAAAGTTTTCCTATATTTTTGCGTGAAAAATATCCGACGAAAGTGCGTCGATTTTCTTTCTTAAAAATATCAATGACAACCCAACGAAGTCTATCGAGTTTCAACATTTTTTTTAGTGTTATTAATTAGCAATGAACGTGAGTTTTTTTTTACTCGTATTTAGTTGAATGAAAAATTAGAAAGCTGATATTTGAGTTAGTCCAAATAGACTAGATATGAAAAACAATATATGTGATGTTATTTAAATTAACTAATTGTTTTTTTAAAAAAACCAACACACTTTCGTCGATTATTTTTTCACACAATAATGTACAGAAACTCTAAAAAAAATAATATTTTTTTAAAAAAACGATGTTCATCCATTATTTTTTATCACAATAATGGCATGTGAAGTACACACATCCCACTTTGTTGATTCTTTGGAAAGAAGTGCCAAAATGGAACATAAAAATTGGAGTTGAAGGGTTAAAGTGGAACAAAGTTGAGTTGGAGTATCAAAATGAAATTTAGGGACAAGTTTAAGGGTCTGCATATGTGTTTGGCCAACATTATATTCAAAATAAAATATTATTTATAACAAAGAAAAAAAAACATCTTATAATATGTTTTTTGTGACATTTTAAGAGAAAAGACATAAAGTGACACCTGAACTTATTTCGAATTTTCAAAAAGACACATTAACTATTCGGGCGTCCTATTATCCCAATAAATAATCTTGAACTGATATTATTACGATATTTTTATACTCCTAGCATAGAGATTGTGTGCACTCTCTCAAAGAGAGTGATCAACCTAAAATAACTAATATAGTTTTATTTTTACAAGTATTTTATTATAAAATATATTTTCTTATTTTTCTTATTATTTTCACTTTTTTTTTTCATTTTAATTTTTTCTCTTTCGTTCTTCTTCAAAAATTCATTGTCACCTCCATTAAAGCTTGTCACTTCAATATCACCATTTTTACTACAACTTCACCTTACTTTTTTTACTACTATTAGTTTTACTCTCTATATTTTTAAAACTTTATCCAAATACTTTCTTATATTTTGAACGATTTGATAAATCCATTAGATTTTAAGATGATTAGGAAGTATCATATAGTTTTTTTATCCGATTTCAACAAAGTTCTTTCAATTTCCGGGAAATTCATTGATTCTTTTAAAATTATCATTTCTAATTTTGAAGTTATATGAAAAGGATTAATTGATGATACCTTCAAAATTTTAAATTTTCTTAGAAAAATAATTAGTTTTGTTATCAATAAAGTCTAGAAAATAGTATGAATTCTTTTTTATAAAAAAATCACTGAAATAAAGAATTTGACAGGAGAAGAAGAAGAAAAAAAAAAGAAAAAAATGGGAGACGGGTTCAACTTGACGTGGGGGTGGGGTGAGGGTGGGAGGAGAAGAAAAATGGAGGGATGGATCTCACTTGAAAGTGGGGGTGGATGATGAGTAAAAAAGTAAGAGAGAGAAATAAAGAAAAAACTTAAAATGAAAAAAAAAATACATTTTTAATTAAATTAATATGTGTCATGTAATGATTGGTGTGTGGACACACTTGCTTCTTAAAATATGAGGCTGATTGAAAAATGATATAATAATATCTGTTCAAAATTATTTAATGGGATAATAGAACAGTTGCAAAGTTAGTAGGCGTTTGGCCATGCGCTACGATATGGTATCGTGAGATGGAATCAACCTTTGGACATGCGATTTTACGTTGATTCCATCTCATGATTCCATATCATGAGAGGTGATACCATATTCTCCAAAAACCATGATATGGAATCACCATGTGATTCCATATCATGATTTGAGATATTTTAATACAATAATTGATTCATGAGTTTATATTTTGTTAAAACAACCCCACATTTGTATCTACTAACCATTTGTTTCATATGTAAATAAAATTTATAATTACATCATTACTTTTTTAAATTTATTATTCTCACCGACATAAAATTTATTATTCTCACCAACATATAGTCACTTTAACTCACACCTCACGATTGTGAAACTTTTCAACATTCACTTGAAACAATTAACCGGCATGTTAAAATAGTTGCCGAGACAATTAGCAAGATGGCACCAACATTTATACAACCAAAAAATATGGCTGGTGTACATTCCAAAATTCGACATAATACTCGATTTTGGCCTTGGTTTAAGGTAAAATTTCAATCACATTAATAAATTTATTTTATTGCCTTAATAAGTGAACATTTATATTTTATGTGTAAGTTTTTAGTAATTAGTTACATATTTCCTATCAACTTTGTTTAAAGAGATAATATTTATTTTATGACTTTGCATTGTCTTGGAAGCACTATTTTTATTACTCTTACAAACATTATTTTTATGAAGTGCATTCTATAATGCTTCCAATTTATTTTATGTTTACTAAACTAATATTGATGTATTTTTTATTTGGTAGGATTGTGTTGATGCGATTGATGGAACATATATAAAAGGGAAGGTTCCTAAAGCAGTGCAACAAGCATATCGTAATCGCAAAGGAAGAACATCACAAAATGTCTTATGTGCTTGTGATTTGATATGCGATTTACCTTTGTTGCTGCTGGTTGGGAAGGTACTGCACATGATAGTAAAGTACTTGAGAATGTACTTGTTGAACCAACGTTACAATTTTCATTTCCACCACATGGTAACTTTAAATTACATCCTTAGAATAAATATTATTTATTTACACAAAGCGGTCTCATTTACGTCATATATGCTTTTAGTAATTCTTTATAAAATGTTTTTTTGGTAGATAAATATTATGTTGTTGATGCTAGTTTCCGAAACACAAAAGGATTTTTATCTCCATACAAAGGACTACGCAAGTTCAACGTGAGGAAATTGTCCGTACTATGTGGGAGGATTATATTAAAGACTAGTACACTACAATTTATGTTCAATTTTTTTTATTAAATTAAAGTTAGATGAAACAATTACTTAAGTGGAGAACAAATAACTTTGTAATAATTTATTATGCGATGTTATAATTTTTTGTTTATTTGATAAGATTGAATAAACAATTGGGGCTATTTTAATAGTTTTACAACTTATGAGATTTTTATGTTTATGAGAAAATATACAATACAAAAATTTCATATCGCATGTCCAAACAAACTTTCAATTTCATCTCATGATTCTATATCATAATACCATATCGCATAGCCAAATGAGCCCTTAATGTGTCTTTTTTAAAATTTGAGACAATTGTAATAGTGACTTTAAGGTGGGGGTAATAATACGGTTGCACGATATTATTTGATGAATGAGTTGTACCTTTGCACTTTGAACACGTGGCAGAATAAGGGGCGTTGAAGAAAAGTGACAAATTGTCAAGCGGTTGATAGCTAGACTACCAAGTTGGCATGCTTATTTACTTTATTTAAAGGTCTGCATGTAAATAAAATATCCTTTTGGGAATGTAAAATTATAATATGTAGGAACTTTCGCCCATTATAATAAATTTAATTATGTTTTATAACTATAGTTTGCATATTTACGGATTATAGTTACAGTTTAAACTGTTTCGTTTGTATAATTCATGGATTTGTATAATTTGTAGGTTTGTATAATTCACGGGTACATTTGTATAAATCAGTTTATTTTTGTACAAACTTGAAATAATGAATTTATACAATTATAAATATCAGAAGTGTAAGTTATACAAATTATATTATACAAATTCCGAATTATACAAAAGTTATACAAATTCCGAATTATACAAACATGCAAATTATACAAAACAAAAAAGTTGAGCTGCGTAATTATAGTTAAAAATAGGTCGTGAATTATAATTAAGGTAAACTATAGTTATGTTAACTAATTAACTAATATATATTTGCTTATACACATAATTTTTCCTAATATATACTATGTAAATAAAGAATATTCAAATGAAATATTCTCTCTTCCCCCTTCATCCTTTTATAATTTTTTTATTTTACATTTGTAAGAGCTTTTATTTTTTTACTTCATGGCTCAAAATTCACAATCGTAGAATTGAAGATGGAGATTGTTTATTCCATATGTAACTAATTTGGATAATGTCATTATTAATTTTGTTGCGAAGTGATTAGTTTAAGTAATACCTGTTTACGTAATAACATTAAAGACAAATTTGATTTAATTGACAAAAAATTAAGTTATATTTTAACCCACTTTTTTTGTTCTAATTTATTTGTCTTATTTTTAATTTTAATTTTAATTTTACACATATTATATTTGAGATCACAAAATTAGTTTTACAAAAAAATTTCAAAATTTTATTTTCTTATACCCAAAATCAGACGGATTATTTTTACCCTTTTTTGTAAAAGAAAATACTGAAAATGATTATTGTCACATTTGATTTTGTAACCTAACAAATATATACATAGAGCATATGACAAAAAAAAAAAACTCAACGTAAATAAACCAGCTTATCTGTTCTCTTTCATCTTCACTCACTTTGGCGTTTCTGTAACCCCCGGCGGCCGGCCGTAGACGGCGGAGGAAGATAAAAGATGGATCTAGAAAGGTTAGGTGGGCTGTCGATGCATATAATCTTATCGAAATTGACGCCTCAAGATGCTGCATCTGTAGCTTGTGTTAGCAAAAGGTTTAGGAATTGGAGCTCTGATGATTTGCTATGGTCCAAATTCTGTGCGGATGATCTTGACTTATCTTCTCCAATTGACCCACTTGGAAATCCCTTGCCGTCTTTCAAGGTATAGATATCTGCTTAATTTATGCATTTAACTGAGGCTTTAGTCGAAAGTACACTTTTTTTCGTCCTAAAAAGAATGAGGGTCGAAAAATGTGATTTTTGGAATGGGAATGTAGACATTTCTTAAATTTCTTTCTTTAAATTTGAAATTAGGAACTTTTTTTTTTTTTTTATAACTGTGGTGTTCTGCCCATGGCAGAGTAAAATCTGAAGGCGCAAGTATACGAACTAGCCGAAGAAGCTTAGACACCTACTATATATACAAAAGAAAATAAAAAATTTAGTTATAAATAATATGATTTTCTGCCAAAGGGGGGTTCGGATGAACCCCTGACCCTAGGGCCTAGGCTGGCTCTGCCCCCTGGTTTGGGCCATTTTACTTGCCTTGACTAATTACTGAGGATACCTACCACTTTCACCTCCCACTACCAACAGGTACTACCAGCTAACTCTCTTCACCAAGGCTAGAAGAGATAGAAGAAATCACCTAGTGTTTTGTCTGTGTTAGGATTTGAACTAAGACCTCATGACGCTCAACCCACTTCATTGACCAGACCTCATGACGCTCAACCCTTGGCTTCTTTTTTAGAACTAGAAATATAAAGGAAATTTGGGAAAATGTGATAATTTATAAACTGTTTGACTCATCAGATGGTGATAGAGTTGTATATGCAGGGTGTAAAGAATTGCAAGTGATTGTAGCATTCTTGAGCTAAAAATATGCTTGTACTAGAGTAGCTTTTATTAACAAACAAACCCAAAATAAAAAAGAAGAAACAAATAAGAAAAGTAAGTCATTATATATGCAATGATCATGTGAATATGCACCATTAGTGTGCATTCCTGAAACACTTTCTGACACCTTGGCATGTTTATGTTGTTTACTTAGGCATCTTATCAAACATGGCGGGAGGATTTCAATCGGTACCCATGGCCCTTGGTTACTCGCGTTAAAAGATGTTGGGACAGGCTAAAAGAGTGGCTAGCCATAAATTTCCCTGAAGTCTTGTCTACATTGCGTAAAGGTGCATCTGAGGAAGAAATACTGGAGTTGGAGAAGAGTTTGAAAGTAAAACTGCCTCTACCTACTAGGGTTCTCTACCGGTTTTATGATGGTCAAGAACTATCAAGTGAGGAGTCCAGTGGGAGATGGCCTGGGAATTTATTAGGTCTCATGGGAGGTTACTCCTTTTATGACCATCTGGTGAATGTATCTTTGTTGCCTTTACATCAAATGATAATAGAAACTAAAGAAACTATCAGACATATCGGACTCGGCAATCGATCTAAGTATGTTGTTGTAGCGGCTTCTTGTGGTTACAATGAAAAGGTTTTCTTTCTGAACTGTTCCACTGGTCAACTTAATGTTGGTACAAGGAATCTCACAACTGACGGAGAAATGATTCCTTGTGTACCGAGTGCCTTGATAAGTTCAGTGCATAATGTAAAAGGAACTCAACCCCAAGATGCCATGCTGTTGTGGCTAGAGGAACATGTCCGTCGCTTGCAACATGGAGTGATCAAAGTCCGTAAAGAAGGAAAAGTGAGAAGTATCAGTCTTTTTCCAGAAGTACCTCCACTTTGTTCTCTTGCTGTTACAAATGGTGTAAAGGTAATTGTTCTGATACCATGGAGCAAATAAAATGAACATTGCTCTTGTCAGTTGTTTCTGGTTTTAATTCCATTCTGTAGACTAGACTGATAGTTAAATCATGTCAGGTCTGCGCTTCTTCTGTGTTTGTCCCAGAGCTCAGTACCATTCAAGATGATTATGAGAAGTTTTTTTTTGCTTATTCTATCCGCATGTCTCTTTCACCTGAAGGATGCATAATGAATGGGATGACCTTCAATTCCTGCCAACTATATCGTAGACATTGGATCATCCGCTGCAATGATAATGTTGTAGATGATGTAAATGGAGAAGCGGTGATAGGAAAGGTATCATTTTTGTTAAGTTTTTTGATGAGGAAACCACCCTTATTAATTGAAACGTTGAGCTTCTGCTGTTGATCATGTTTCTTTCAACTGTTAGCTTGTCAGCAAGTTCTTCGTTAAATAGTTTCAAAAAAAGCTTGTTAGCAAGTTCTTAGTGGGCACCTCTCTCATATGAAATGCCAGTATATTGTTTTTTCTTTTCCAAAGACAACAAAGAATCTACTGCCACTTGGGATCTTCTATTTTGTTTTTCGCTCAAGCTAAAGAAATAATAAAGATTTGCTTTTTTTCTGAAATGGAAAACAAAACTTGCTGGAAAGAAATAATAGACGAGATGATATTCTTGTTGATCAGATTACATAAAGGACTTATTCAAATAATATTTCTGTAATAACCTAGTTATATAGCTATCTTGATTTTGGGGAAGGATGATTATGCATAAGGTTATGAATTAGCCTCTTTTCTCTTCTGCTGTCAAACTACAGAAGCTGTAGAAATGATGGAAAAACAGCCCTAAAAGAGACATCTTCATCAAAAAAAAAAAAGACATCCCTAAAAGAGACATACCAGCTCTCATGAAGTGTAGGAGTTCAGGCTTTCATAACCGGGGTTTATGGAATTACAGATAATATAGTTATGATAAGACTGATAAAAAGGTTTTATTTGTTCAATAAGTTTCTTTGGTTTTCTTTTAGATAAGAAAGGAAGCTACTAGGGAAAAATGTATTTTTTTTAAGCCTGGAACGTCATAGCAAATGATACTTCTCTAGTTGAGGCTGAAATTTATGTGGTCTTTTCAGTTCATGACGAAAATGGATGTGCTCAAGTCAGTTGGGAAGTATCTTTACATTGATCTAATAAATCAGTTCAGTTGTGTTAAACTTAAAGAAATATGGAAACTAGATATTGCTTTGATACAGAGAGAGAGAGAGAGGGAAAAGCATTTTAAGCTAGCTGTCAAATATTTACTTTTATGGCCCAAAATCTGAAGTTCTGGTGGATCTCTTTCTTGACAGCATGTCAAAGTCCTCAAAGTTCTATGTCAAACTTCTGCCGAATAAATTAACTCAACTTTAATATCAATGAACTCCTCCCTTGATGAACAGCTCCAGGCTCTTTTCCTTCCCCAGTAGCCAGGGGTGGAAAATGGTGGGGGATGATTGAAGGGTTATTGGTTTTTCTTTTTCTATGACGATTATGTGATTCTTCTCTGTATTCTGTTGACCTGAATAATTTCAACACTTTATCAGTATAGTATTTTGAGAATTGAGATGAAATCAGAACACAACAGAAAAAAAGAGCACAATGTTGAGGTTGGGAAACCTCTTTTGTTGTAGATAGTTTTTGACCCCATATTGGCGTGATGTTAATGAAATGACTATTTGATTTCCTTCATCAAAGAATGAAATGATACTTGATTTCACAAAAAAAAAAAAGAAGAGTAGATGTCAGGGAAACATGTTTGTTTATTGTCAAAGAAACGAAAGAACAAGCAGATTCCCTTGTGCTCATTTACCACTCTCATTATAGTGTTACTTGCTCCTTTAGCTGCACCAGTGACCTCTTTTGACCAATATCCAAAGCTTGATGAGCTGCTTCTTTTTTCCCAGCGATAGTTTAACTATGGCCTATGGGAGCTGGTGCCTTAATTTTCTATTATAATGTGCATTATTGTACAAATTGGCTCAGCCGCCATTTGTACTGGAGATTATCTAATTTTTTGCGCTTCTGATGATACTTGCAGTATCCACTGCTACGACCAGGGGAGGAAGAATATGTCTATGAGAGTTGCTCATCACAACCACATTCACCAGGCTCGATTGAAGGATCTTTTACTTTCGTACCTGGAAGGTATGTCACATTACTGCAATTGTTACACCATCAAAATGACATTCTATCGGTTGTTTCCTTGTTAATGAGTCATTACACCTTCACATGCACCCTAGTATGGATGGTAATTGCACTTTCATGTACATACCCTTTTTACATGGCCAACCTGTAGATCCTAATCCGACAGATTCTTATTTTGATCCTGAAATAATACAATGGTTATGCACTCTTACTGGGACTTTTAGCTTCATAGAAGACATTTCTTGAATCCCCACCACCCACCTTTTCAAAAGAAGGCAGCAGTGATCTAGTCGAATAGCAACTTCAAGTATGTGTCCTTGGAGTGACATGATTTGACCTGAATAATCAGGTGAGCATTTTCTAGGCTTTTAAGTTGTAGGGCAAAGTTGGTTTGGTGTGTTCGAGCAGAACGGACCATATTGATACAGTCATCCAATTGTTATATTTTATAATAGAAGAAAATAAGTAAATTTGGCCATGTGTTTTTTCATTTGATTGAAGGCAATACTCAGACTTGAACTAGGAAATTAGGATCTGCTTTTCATTCTAATGCTTCTTGCAGAATTCTTGTATTAGGCTGATTGATGTTAAGCCTCATCCGTCGTGGTCTGCCTGCTGCATACTTCTCTTTCTGCCTCTATTATATTTTAAGAATGGTTGTTTGATAATAAGATTTTCCTCTTCAATAAATGATTAGCATGGTCCCTGATCAAGGATGACATGCACAAATTGAGATCTGGTTCAAATTTCTGTTGATTAATAAAGAAATTTCCATTTCAGTAAAGGATTCATTTGCTCTCACAAACTAAGTTTGGAGAAAAACTTGATATTTCAGAGCCTAACATGTTTTACGAAAGCTTTCACAATGTGATAGTATTGCACTTTATTGAAGCTGGACTATAGTAACCTTAAAATTGTAGGAAATCCTTTCTGCAGTGAGAATCTGAAACCTCCAATGCTGTATCCTTGGTCCAGAGGATTTTTGTGTTTGATATCACTTTATGGTTCTCTTTACAAAATTTAATCGGTTGTTACTTTGTGATGGCTTTTTTCTTTTTGTATGTAGAGCAGTGAAAGAGTTGGGGTTACTTTTTTCTTTTTGTATGTAGAGCAGTTTACGTATTTGAAAGAGTTGGGGTTACTTTTTTCTTGTCTGGATACTTAGAACATTACTGCATGTTCCCTTTTTCCGCAGATTAACAGATCCAAAAGGTAGTCCGTTCGAAGCTGTGGTGTCAAGATTTACCCTTGTGATGCCGGACTATATTTTCTGATGGAACTCATTCGAAGTTCACTCTTCTGTGTTATGCGGTCGTTTTTGTAGTGAATAAGCGCTATCATTACTCCTGTTAGTCTATGTGTGATTTTCATCCTTTCCCCCTTCCTGTTGTGCTTCTTTGGTTTACTATTATGTTCTTTTCCTTTGAGAAGAAAGTTATTTGGACTCTGGCCAACGTACTGTCTTGTAGAAAAGGATATACAACATGTAATGCCAAACTTCGCGTTGTGCTAACCCTTGCTCTTCCCCCTGCCCTGACTATTCGTTTGGTTGTGTCGAAACTGTTAAACCCCTGGAAATGTTGTGACAAGGAATGCTGTATATATAGTGTCAGCAACAAATTTATCCTCAAGGGTTAATGCCAAAGCCACAAGGTTATGGCCTAATCAGATTTTGCAGCTACAATACATGGCTAACAGACATGTCAATATTTCTGTTGAAGGCAAATAAATGGAGTTGAAAGCCTCACCAAATGGAATTTTGGACTCTTGGTTTCCAATTGACTTTATCTTAGGTAACACGGGCGGGTGGGAGAACACTTTGCAAAATGCGCTTTGACAGTGAGCAAGATCTCTGAAATTCAATCCGAACAATACTGAATTTTTCTATCGGTTGAAAGGTCGATCATTTTGTCATGTTTTTAATAATGTTTTTGATAGCCATCGTTAGTTTTTAAGTTCATATGTTAGTTGGATCAAATGTGCTTTCCTTTAGTAAACTTAAGGGACTACAAATGCTCAAGGTCATATTTACAAGACCAAAATTGACCTACTTTCTATAAATAAAGGACAATTTTGGCTAAAAACTTCATCAATTAACGCTAAACAAGTTCAATATTATAATACCTAATAACGTTTGAATGTTAATTTCCCGCCACTCGTTTTTCTTACATATGGTGTCTCATTCAATATTGTTTAGTATTAATATTTTGAGTTAAAAGAAAATAAATAATTGTTTTTGTAGAAAACGCTATACTTTTTTAATAGATGTGTTGTAAATTTTAATTAATCGAATAAGTAAATTTCAAACAAGTGTTAACTTGAAAAAATAAATAATGCAATTGAAATTACAATAGCCTCACATTCTTGTACCCAATTGAACTTATATTAGTTCCTTCATCTTATATTAATTATCAATATTATTCCAAGATATTTTTTTTTTCATTTTTACATGTTCATTATATTAAAAATAAAAATTTATTTTTACTTATTTAATTTAATAAATCAAAAGATGATTTATCAATTAATTCTTAATTTATCCTTATTATTAACCATATCTATTCAATATTTTTTCTATAATATTGAATTTATTATATTTTGATGTGTAAACTATCATTCTATTTATTGCTATTTAAGTCGTGTATATCCTATAAATAAAAAATGAAAGATGGGAGAACTTGTAAAAACAAAATATGACGGAGAAAATAATATTTTTTATTTACAAAGGTATAAAATAAATTATGACAATTAATATATGACAGAGCGTAACATTTTTTTATTTGTGAATGTGTGAAAGAAATTATGACAATATATAACGTGAATGTAACATATTTTTTTATTTATGAAGGTGTGAAAGGAATTGTGACAACTAATATAGGACGGAGAGGGTAACATTTTTTTTTAGAGACCATATGATAAATAAATAAATAAATAAATAGGTGAGAATATAAGTGTCCGAACATGTCCTCCCTGTCCGAATTTATAGTATTTCCATTCTCACACAGACTCGATTTGCCTCTTTGTTTATCGTCTCTCTTCTCCACAAGCTTTTCCCTTTTCTCTCTTGCATGTGATAAAGCTGCTTCATTCTGCTGCCGCTTCCCCTTTCACATTTTCCCTTTTCTGCAGATCTAATTTCAAAGCTAATCGAAACCGTGTAAGAATTTGTCCCTTTTCTCTTCCATTTTATTTTAATGCATTGTTTTTCATTTTCTTTATCACCCATCTCGTTGATTTGTTGCCCTGTACTTTTGTTTTTGTCTGTGTGTGTTGAATTGAGAAATGGGTTTTGGATTTCTTTGATTTTTGAATTCTGGGTTTGTGCTTTTTCTTGAATCTTTGTTGTATATAATTTCTGTTTATCAGAATTCCACCTTTGTATCATTAAGTTTTGTAGGGTTTGTTCATTTTTTGTTTTTTTGTTTTCAGAGGGAATTGATCTGGGATAAGCTTGTTTGGTGTTTGCGGAATCTAGAGAGTCTCAGCAAGGGGTTTCATGTTCCGTTATAGCTAAGTTTTGTTGAAGTAATTCGGTTTTGGTGGAATTTGAATACCCCGTGATTTTAAATGCAGAGGAAAAACAACTTGGATTGTGATTTTATGGGTTTCCTGCTATAAAGTTCTTGCTTTGACCGGGAAAAGTATCATTACTTGTTGATTTTTGGGTTTCTGTTGATAAGGTTCTTGAATTTGGAGTATATATATGTGTGGGATGTTGGGTTTGTTCCTGTGCTGTTAAACATTTGAAGATCATTAATTTGAAGGGTTGGGGTTTTTTCTGTTTGGATTTGGAGGGCTTGTATGGATAAGGATAAGTCTTCTTCAAGCCATGTAGGAGGTTCGTTGCCTCCATCAGGGAGATACTCATTATTTTCACCTCCTGGTAGTAGTTCCAATGTAAAGTCAGAACAACCTGGATTAGCAAATTTACCTCCCTTAGGACCTGGAAATGCTTCAGAATCAGGTCATTTTGGTCATGGTTTGTCGGCAGATTCAAGCCTGTTTAGTCTTGATATAAGCCGAATGTCTGATAACCCACCGAGAAAATTTGGTCATCGACGTGCCCACTCAGAAATTCTTACTCTTCCTGATGATATTAGCTTTGATAGTGATCTTGGTGTTGTTGGACTAGATGGACCGTCTCTGTCAGATGAGACTGAGGAGGACATCTTATCAATGTACCTTGACATGGATAAGTTCAATTCTTCAACTCTGTCTTCTGAATTCCAAGTGGGTGAGTCCTCTTCAGCAGCTCCAGGTTCATCACAAACACCAGCAATGGCTTCAGGAACAAATAAATTTGCTCCTACTGTTAGTGAGAAGCCAAGAGTTAGACATCAGCATAGCCAGTCCATGGATGGTTCAACTACAATCAAGCCAGAGATGCTCATGTCAGGAGTGGAAGATCCATCTTCAGCTGAAACTAAGAAAGCCACGTCTGCTGCAAAGCTTGCTGAACTTGCTCTTATTGATCCTAAACGTGCCAAGCGGTAAGGCTTTCTACGGAAATGTTGTTGCTCATTTACTATAGCAGTCTCTTTCACATTATTTTAGCTTGGCCTTGCTATTGCATTTTGCTATACTGGTACTGCTTAGGATGAAACCGTTACATGGAGGTCTGGTGGCAGACTAGAGTGGCCCAAACTATGAGCCCCCTAAATGTGTTCTGGATGTTTAAAACGGTCTTAGATATTATGCTACATTGTTGTTTTATGAAAGCCTGCTCTGTTTTGATGATATTCATTCATTCTGCTGGTGGTTAGGCATTTTATCTGTGTTTTTCCTAGCTCCTAGCTCCTAGCTCCTTGAACCTTTTGGTTTTTGTTTAATGAAGCAGTTCTGTGATTGAACTCCTAACGGTCTGCCTGCGGCTTCTTCTGTCATCTTTTCCTGTTCAAAGGCTGCCTCTGGCTTTTTCTGTTATCTTTTCCTGTTCAAAGGCTGATAAGACTGAAATTATGAGAGTTACAGGAAGGAAAATTAAAAAGAATAGACTGACCAGGCCCTTCTGTCCCTCTACTCTATCTGTCCCAACAAGTTGTTCCTGCTCCCCCGAGCATTTCATTTCTATTTCTTGTCCTCTCCAGCTCTTCCTTGAGCCTAAATCTGAACAAGCTCAGCTCCCCAAAAGTTGGAGTTCATTTATGGTGTGTTCAAATCCACCTCTCAATAACAAATTCCTGCTTTCTTGGCTCCTCTAAATTAGCTAAAGTTGACCTCTGTGGTTAGCGATGGGGGCCCACTACCCCTCCCTTGCCTTTTAGACAATTTAAATTTATCCTCACGAGAGAGGGGGAAGGGTCAGGGAACATATGAGATTGAACACCCAAGGATATGACCTAGTGGTCAATGATGTGGGTGCAAACTTTGGAGACCGGTCCTAACAGAGACAAAAAGACACTAGGTGATTTCTTGGCATTTGCTCAAGCCTTGTTGGCTGAGTACCCAGTACGGTGGAAGGTAGCTAGTAGCCGGTGAAATAGTCGAGGTCCCGGCATGCTTGCCCGAGCTCCACCTTTATGGAAAAAAATATATGAGATCAAAACTATGGCCCCTCCGAGGAGTGTGAAGCAGACAATTGTACTGGAGTGCTAATGACGAGAGGTAAATCAATGGTGGCGCATATAGGGAAACTGTGATTGTCCTTACAGGATTAGAGCCTAATATAATTCAAATGGCAGTAAAAATTTTTCTTTAAAAGGTTACTGGCTTGCACAAATTACAGAAAAGTTATGGGATGGCTCAATGTCGTAAGCTTGATTTGTTGTCAAACTGTTCTTTTCCGAGTCCCATGCTTTTTTTGCTCAGCGACTTAGTAGTAGGCTAGTAGCTTCATTATGCTTTTGTTTTGGAGGGGAGCTTAAACATTGGTTCATTGCAGATCTTTCTCCTGGTATTAAATTAAGGCTCCTTTTTTCTTTTGCTTTCTCGTGCCCTTATTTCTAAGCAAAAATATTAAATGGATTTAAGGGAACTATATTACAATGTAAAGTGAGAAAATTTATTAATAGGAGCTGTATAGCAATAATGTTGTTTGTTTCGGACATCTAAGTTTAGCGACTATACTTGTAAATTAGAACGGTTGTATAGAGTATTATCAAGATGAGTAAAATAAAGACTTTAGAATGCTAATATGCATGTTAACTAAAAATGGTTTTATAGAGTATAATCAATATGAGTAACATAAAGATTCCATACTGCTAATATGCATTAAATCAAGTATCGAATACAAAATTGTTTACCAACTCCATGAATGGTAAGACAAATTATAAGAACAATGAACATGTCTAATCACTATTACAGATAGAAAATTATTTTGAAATCCTCGACCAATCTATAAGAAAATACACTTAATTTCTTCTGCTCAAAAAGTAAATTATAGAAATTAGAAACTAGTACCATATGAGAACGGAGAAGTATAAAAAGATTATATACATGAAGAATGTATATTCCCAAGCTAGTGGTTCATTCGCTAAACCTATCACAGAGGAAAAGGTGGATGGTTTGTAAACACAGTCTTTTTACCTTTTGGCTATGTTATTACTTCAAGTGGTGCCGAGGTTTGCTGTCTCCAGTCTGAAGCCATTTCTCTGTGTATCCATGAAGCCTCTTTTATCTTGTCTTTTGCTCTCTTTTTGATCAGACAAATCATTAAGTTTGATAAATACAATTGCTAGCAAAAAAAATAAAATTCTCATTGCTATTTAAGTCTTTGCACAGCTTTCTGAAAGTATTCATAGTGCATTGATGTAGGTGAGCTGTTTTGAGGTCTTTCGTGTTCCTTGAATTTGTTTAAATTTGTCTGATGTAGTTGTTTAAAAGTTAAGCCAATTAGTTAATCATCACTGTTTTTGCTTATGCTGTGCAACAGGATTTGGGCCAACAGGCAGTCAGCTGCAAGATCAAAGGAAAGGAAAATGAGATATATAGCAGAGCTTGAGAGAAAAGTTCAGACTCTGCAAACGGAAGCAACTACTTTATCTACTCAGTTGACCCTATTGCAGGTGTATATCAGTTGCTCTCATTACCGAGTTATTGTTTGTGTTCTTTCCTCTTTTTATTTCTGTTGCTTTCTGTTATTGGAAACATGTCGAGTGTGGTTGAAGTGATGGAAGTAGATAAGTGCTTGGTCTAGAATCTGCAGCATCTGCTTGCACATGGAAAAATGTACAGATATATGTATCTTCAACCTTTTTCTCATGTATAACATATCACTTGATTTTGATATGCTTTTTTTTTTCACATGAAACAGAGAGATACAAATGGCCTGAATGCTGAAAACAGTGAACTTAAACTGCGTTTACAAACAATGGAACAACAGGTGCACTTGCAAGATGGTAAGAATCTGAGCATGACTTCTTTTAGTAAACTTTTTGCCCATAACCACCTTCTCTTTTTATCTGTCTGAATAATGGTTGCCGTTTCTCAATGGCATCTTGAGTGTCTTTAGTTCAAGTGTTCGACCATTCAAGATGATTCAAAGTGAATTCATTGTCAACCACAAGTTAATATCTGGTATTTAGGCTTCGTTGGTTTCAAGAATTTCCTCAATTTCAGAAGAAAGTAAAATCAATTTTGATATACTTCATCATTTTCATATTGGGTGTGGTATTTGCGTTTTAGTGGTTAAAAATCAAGTAATTCTGCCATATTCTCATCTTATTGTGCAATAACCGAGACAACATGAATTCCAGTTTGACCTTACAATGTCAAACATAGTTTGAATTTGGACCTGGTTGACGTAGATATAGGAATATTATATGTAGTCCAAATAATTTTGAAGTTAGTACTTCCTTTTTGAATTCTAATAGTTTGTTGTGGAGGTTAGATAGTTGCAGATTTCAGATGTTAGAACTTCCAAAGCTTTTGTTTCTCATAACATTATCCTGTGGTTATAGAAGTGAACATTGAGAAATTCATATTGTTAGTGTCATGATTGGCGCCCATGTCTTAGGTAATATTCTGTTTAATCCGTAAAAGATCTTGATAAGTATCTCAGTGTTGAGAAATATGAGGAAGTTATCAATAAGGTGGTTAGGAGACACCAATCACCCTGTAGGCCCTTGACACCATAGAAATTTTCAATGATCATATTTCAACCAGAACCTTGTTTTTTTGCTCTCCTTGAACAATTGTATTTGGGCAGATAAGAACTTCTACAGTCAGATTCTGCTTGCAACTCTATGTGGATAATGGATTTAACACCTGACTATTGAGTATCATAAGCCTAGGAAAATACTTCCATGAGATTGCTAGAGTTGCATATGTAAATTCCTTGGATAGGAATTCGTGAATAAGTAATTCATCTCTACCAATTATTTGGAGTTTTTTTGTGTAGAGTTGCTAATAGATATTTTGGTCTGTTTCTTCTTCATATGTAGCGTTGAATGATGCTTTAAAGGAGGAGATACAGCATCTGAAAGTGCTAACTGGGCAAGGCATAGCAAATGGTGGACCTATGATGAACTTCCCAGCATCCTTTGGAGGCAATCAGCAGTTCTACTCTAACAACCAGGCAATGCATACATTGTTGGCTGCACAACAACTTCAACAGCTCCAGCTACATTCTCATAAGCAACAACACCAGTTTCAGCAACATCAGCTCCACCAGTTTCAGCAGCAACAGCTGCAGCACCAACAACCTCTTATGCAGCAGCAGCAGCAGGATCAACTGTCACAAGCCGGAGATGTGATGTCAAGAGGTTCACTGTCATCTCCTCAAAATGACAACGCTTCTGATGTTAGTTCTGTAGCAAAGGATTGAAAAGCTGATGGCCAGAGAGACAAGAGTTGGTGTATGTTTTAAAAATCATCATGTGTTTTCCCATCTAGCTCACTTTTGTGTTTCAAAATCATCATGTGTTAAAACAACATCTAGCTCAGGTTCTTGCTTTCAATTAGCTCCTTCATCTGCATTTTAGTACTCTGTAGGGTCATTTGACTTTTAGTTGAAATTGTTCAAATCCCATTCTATGCATGTCATTTTGTCAACTATCAACATGAATTGCTTCATGTTACCAATATTGTTGGTGGTAGTTTTTTTGGACATCAATCACTTACATCTCTCTCACACTGTTCACATATTACGAATATGTTTGAGGCAATGTCTCTAACTTTGGGTGATCGTGGAGGGTAAAATTCTCATGGTGCTCCTCAATAGGTAGGACCCTTCCAGTGGCGGATCCAGAGCGTAAACTATGGGGTTCAAGGAACTCCATAAATTTTGCCTAGGCCTGTAAATGTATTCGTTAAATATTTGATCGTGAACTTAGTTAATGTTGTAATCCCCTATCCCTGTACATAATGCTGGTTGGTTCCATCTTATAACGGTCTCTTCTAAATTAAAAAATCTGTTATATCATTTCAGAAAAAAGTTTAAAGTGATTTTCACTCCATGTCCACTCGTCATCAAGGCTACACTACTTTTTGGGAATTTATATTTTACCGCTGGGTGATCAAACTATTGACGGCAACATATTTTTGGATCAAATTATTAATTGAGGGCATTTTTGTTGAATTTCATGTAGTTTAGTGACCTTTTTGACCTTTCCTCAGGGGAATTTATTCATTCAACATGATCAAGAATCATAAATAGCCTAGGCAACATAACACCCATTCCGTCTCTTTCAAAAGCATAAATACTATGTATGGGACGATTGAGGTACAAAATCAAGCATAAATACTATGTATGGGACGATTGAGGTACAAAATCAAGATTTCAAAAGTATCTAGCTCGCAATCATTATTGGCTAACTGGTCTGCAACTCCATTTAGCTTCTCAATATGTATATGCTTGATTGATGTCCTTCTACTTTAGATTATAGATACCAGTAATCATCAATTAAACCAATCCCTCCTTTTTCCGAATTGCCTTTGCATTAATGGATTAGGTAATTAGTATTAATGTTGTCATTGTTCATAATATTTGCTATTATTAGGTCGAGTTTGTGCAACATGAGAGGTTATAAATCATGTTTCTCATAGGTTTTTCTTGATTAATCTAATTGTTGTATGATGTACTAATCTTTTTCCCATTTAATATCTTTTTTCGCATAACTTATTTCTACTTTAATTGATAAAAGGAGACTAAGATTTTACTTTTATATTAATTAAAGAGATTTTAAAAGAAAAATAACAAGATAGTAGTTCTTTAAAAATTAAAATAATGTGTTTAAAATGATTTCAAAAAGTATTTATTAGAAAAAAGAGAGTATTTTAATCCAAAAGTAATGATATGATATTTTTCGGAACAAAGTAATGATAATGACATTTATAGATGAAATGGACATTTTTGGATCAACTACTATTAACCAAACAAAGAAAATATCTTCTTTCGATAAATAATATTTTTTCATGTAATTTAGCTATTCTGAAAAAAGGAAAAAAGAGAAGTGTGCATTTGCTTGCCGTCTCTGCTACTCATTTGACTCACGGCCAATCAGAGAAAAGAAAAAGGAAAATAATCTTGAATTCTTTTCTCTGAAAATTCAAAAAAAAAAAAAATCAAAAATTATAATTCCCTTTTAACAAAAAAACTTTATTTTCACGATCATAATTTCAAACAGAAACAAGACCTGATCAAACTCGTTTGAGGTATGGTTTTTTCTTTTCTTCAATTTCATCAGCTCATACTTGTTCTAAAATTATTTGTACAAATCGTTTCTTGGATTGTCGATATTTTTAAATATAATTGTGAAACATAACAGGAGAAGTGGTGGGTTTTACAATTATTTTTTTTTACAAAATTTAATCGTAGAATTTGACCAAAAATAAAATAAAAAACATGTATTAGGTTTCTTGGAAAATTGAGTGTTATGATCCAACTAATTAAACTAATCAAATGTAACTCTTAACAATTTTGGGGCAAAAACTGAACTTTATTATGAAATAGAAACTACTGATACGGAATGGAAATAACTGAACTAAGTTATGGGTGTGTTTGGTAGGTAAGCAAAAAAATATTGTCATAAAAGCATTTGTATATAATCTATCTAAATACTATGGGAGGTAGGGGTGGGAGGGTAGTGGAGATGGGAGCTTAGGTGGTGATGTGAAGATGAGGTGTGTTGGACGGTAAGGACACAATCAATGTAGTAATGCTACTTGTGGAATTTGTTTTTCCTACTTCCATTAGGAAAGTCGTTTTCTTTATTTTTAAGGAACTTGTTTTCCAACAGTTTTGACTCCTCGCCCCTCGGTACCGAATACACCTTATGTTATAGCTTTAACTATAGTATGCAAGCTCTCTTATTTCCTTTACCTATGTAATCTATTTACATTTTTGAGATTCGAACGAACTTTCACTTTTCAAGAAATAATCTTACAATGGCTATAGATACTGATATTGTACACAGACATGTTTAAAGAATATGGCCGCTAAATAATGTAAGACTTATATTTTCAAGGGAAAGTATCTGTAATATCCTTAAATCTCTGCCCCAACCGCCAGCTCTCTCAATTGTGGTGCTTGTTGAAATTTCACTAGTTCCATTCTGAGAAGTATATTACTGAAAATGTAAATTTGATTCCTGTTGGATGAAGTTTCAAAAAAAGTTCCTGTCTTTCTTGTGTGGAACAAAAAAATTGACGACATGAGGGATTCAGTGTGAGGAACTCCCAGTAAGTCGCCCATCCTAGAAAAACGAATTCATCTCAGGTTCACATGTTTCCTAAATGGCTTAGATATTTCAAGTTAAGTTGAGATAGTAGTAGCTTACAGATTATGATCAGATAAGATGATACTATCAGTATTACGGTTTTGGAGTTTTGATCACGTTATTCCATTTTTTTCATGATATGATTATGCACTTGATAATGATGTATTAGGAAAGTTTAGGCTTGGTCCTATAGTTTCCGTTAGTAAAGAGAATTGATTTCCACTACAAAATCACTTCAGGGAATGAAATTGCAGTCAGATAAGTGAGTCCAAATCTGGTTACTTTATTGGGCGCATATACAAGTATTAAATTTTAGCAGGGAAACTTTGAAGAGCACCTTTTGTATTGAACTAGTTTTACATGGAAAGAAACACCTTGTAACAGACTGCAATTCTCCTAGACTGCAAATAGCATGCAACTGAAATAGTAACAAATATTGAAGGCAGGTGGCAGCCTTCAACATTCCCAGTGCAGCTTAAGTATGTTAAAGAATATGTAGAATGCAGTTTGACTGTGAAACCTCTTAGCGTCTTTTCTTATCAAGAATGTGAGTGATAAAGATTGGATGACTTAATGAAAGACTAATCTATAGAAATTTTAACAGATTTTAAAGCATGACTGTTATGGAAATGAACCGGCATTGATGTAGTAGTAAAAACTAGATAGAGCTAACTCAGATCTAGTATCCATTATGGTAAAGAAGTTGAAGGAGGACACTACTTGGTTCTGGAAAGAAAGAGTAATTTCATCAGATGGACGTTAGCCTATGAATTTAATGAGACTATAGATACTATTATGGTATGTTACTATATTAGTTAATTGACTTAAATAAAAGATACTATTATGGCTGGAAATAGCGTAGAATCACTGACTGTCTCATAACTTGAGACTTTGTGGCTAGAAAATATCATGATGATGCAGCGGAACATGTCAAGTAGTGCGTGAGTGAAATAAGCACATTGATCATCTATTTTGGTACAGTTTTGGCATGGCCTATGGTTTTTACATCTTTTGTTCCTAATAGTAGCACTTATCTCTTAATATTTTCACCCTTCTCGAATTTTTTATTGAGAATTGGTAAGTTTAAGGGGACCTAATCTACAGTAGCTTTACATTCTAGCAAATTTGAAATAATGTTTTTGGTATATCAGNATAAAAGATACTATTATGGCTGGAAAATAGCGTAGAATCACTGACTGTCTCATAACTTTAGACTTTGTGGCTAGAAAATATCATGATGATGCAGCGGAACATGTCAAGTAAGTGCGTGAGTGAAATACGCACATTGATCATCTATTTTTGTACAGTTTTGGCATGGCCTATGGTTTTTACATCTTTTGTTCCTAATAGTAGCACTTATCTCTTAATATTTTCACCCTTCTCGAATTTTTTATTGAGAATTGGTAAGTTTAAGGGGACCTAATCTACAGTAGCTTTACATTCTAGCAAATTTGAAATAATGTTTTTGGTATATCAGTTCTAATTTATTTTCAGAAACAACATCTGGTAATAAAATCTTTGATCATAATCTAAGTTGTTGTCATACAGATTGTTTTCATTGCATATGGCCAATCTTGATGGGGATAACGAACCTGAATGGATAAAGAGGGTGAAATCAGAAGGTGCGATTCCCTTTTTGGACCCAGATGATTGCTCAAATGGTTGGGCTTCTCCACCGGGGAATAGTTTCATGGTAAGAGGTCCAGAATACTTTTCAACAAAGGTTAAAGTTCCCGGTGGTGAATTTCTTCTGAAACCTCTTGGTTTTGACTGGATAAAAGGTCCTAAAAAGATTTCTGATATTCTAAATAATCCAAAACACCGTATCAGGATGGCTCTTCAAGATGAAACTCCAACTGGTTGCAAACCCTTTATTTGGGCTTTCAACTTGCAAGTTCCTAGTAAGGAAAATTTCAGTGCTGTTGCATACTTTGTGGGCCTCGAACCTGTCCCTGAAGGGTCTTTGATGGAGCAGTTCTTGAAAGGCGATGATGCATTTAGAACTAAAAGGCTAAAATTGATTGCGAATATTGTTAAAGGACCTTGGATTGTAAGAAAGGCAGTTGGGGAGCAAGCTATATGCGTAATTGGCCGTGCACTGACTTGCAAGTACTGTATAGCAGACGACTTCATAGAGGTAGATGTTGATATAGGATCTTCAGTGATAGCAAATGCAATTGTTCATCTCGCATATAATTATATATCAACTCTTAGTGTTGATTTAGCTTTCCTTATCGAGAGTCAAACTCAATCAGAACTTCCAGAACAGATTTTAGGAGCGGTAAGATTTTCAGAGCTGCAGACCACTTCAGCAACGCTAGTTGAAATGCCATCCAATGGGACCATGGAAGAGTTGCTTCCTTCTTTCCCTTCAAGGTTATGGAAGTCATTTGGGAACAGTTTCTCCCACCTTGTTCAGGCAGATACTCAAGATGGTAGCTCCAGCTCCACCCCCTCACTTGTAAAGGGGGATGTTGATAATGGTCTCTCTGAAGAAGGTACCAAAAAATGGTAAGTGATCTTAGAATTTAAGAGCACATCATCAAATGCATGACCTGATGAAAGAAACTGGAATTTTCCTTCTGTTAGTTTTACTTTTTCCCTGTTTAAGTATGACTGCATTTTTTACTTATATAAACACTTACCATGGTAAAATGAGTATCTTTTACATTCCTTAGCATGACAAATATGAAAGTTTGGCTCATCCTTGTTTTATCCAAAAATTGCAAAACCCTAAACTTGTAAGTTCTTCATAAAAAAAGGGGTTAAACTTTTGAGTTCATGTTTTTTTCTACTTTATACCCTAAAGGCGCGACCTCCATAACCTCCTATCTAAGGTCATGTCCTCGGAAAGCTGAAGCAGGACACAATTTTCCAAGGACATGACCTTAGATAGGAGGTAATGGAGGTTGTGGATTAAGGTAGAAGGTTGGTAGGTAGTTGAGCGTTGTCTCGTTTCCTAGCTGGATAGGCTTGGCGGTAGGTTGGTGCATTGGACCTGTTTCCCTCTTTATAATAGTAGCACTTTTCTCGTAGTTGCATGTCTTACGACTTTTGTTACTCCATATTATTTATTGTGCTTCAGTTATCACATTAGTTGGTTAATGTTATTGCTCCTCTTTTGAATGTTATGGTATGTTCTCCCTATTATTTTCTATATCCTCTTTACTCAAGACAAAGGAAGATGATATCCACTTTATATTGCTACGCATGGCAACTAGTAAAAGTTCGGAAAAACCTTCTTTGATCCAATATGTTAGCACTAAAATTAGTCTACTTAGGGGATGAAGCTTTTTTTTTGGTGGTATTGGCGGAAAAGGTTACTTCCTTCCCAGGGTTACTAAAAATAAAGTAAAGATGACAACTTTGGTTTAATTCCATAACATTGAAAGCTCCCAGTTCTTCCTCTTCCTGAGAATTTTCCTTGTTAATTAAAGCATCTTGAATGGTAGTTATGATTGCTTTGAGCAACACAACACTATTACTTGTTTTATCTTTTTTCTGAATTTCCTCTGATTTCTTTCCACCCATAGCCAATGCACTTTGAAAATTTCCACTGTAAGTGTGGATTCTTAAGTTCATGTCATCTACAAAGCTTCAAACTCATCGCATTATGGTTTTAAAAGATTTTGTAGGGGTCCCTCTGCCCAGCTATGCATCCAGAGTAGATTTTACATACACTATCATTCTTCTCTCTTCTATTTACCCATCCACAGAATGCATTAAATCATTTGAGATGCTTCCCTCATATATAGTGCCAATGGTTGAAGTAACTCTCTCATCTCATGTTTGCAAATGTCTCCTAACTCCCAAGTATATAAACAATGAGTTTAATTATTAGCCAAGTATATCTACTTGGCATTTCTACCTATTTCAGTGTTGGATATCCTTCATGTATCAAGTCTCTCGTCCAGTAATCTACTATAAAATCCACAGGAAACGTTATAATTTGCTAAATCTTTCTCAGAAACATTTATATTTACTCATTGCTTAAACAAAAACATGTAAGTCGTGTGCTGTTCTTGTTTTTCTATCTCCAATGAAGACACATCGTCAATATCCATGCAATATATCCATTGCTCTCTTCTTGTTCTTCATTAGATGGTTCTCTCTCTTTATATTCTTCATTGGACGTTTAAGATGAAATGTTACTCATGTTATATGCATTAAATATACTTTTTTTCTAATTTTCTAATAGCTTTAATGAATCTGTATATCTCCGTTTCCCCTCTGCATTCTGAAATTGAGTTTTCGTAGCCATAGTTTGGACATATGCTTATTGTATAGTAAACTGATACTTCTCTTAATCATTTGAACTTTGCAGATCTTCACACTGTAAATATGATGCATTTCTGAAACGTTCAATGGCTCCAGGCTCGGAGAATTCTAATATTGTTGCTTGTGATGGCTACACTCACCGCTATTTATAGCTGTAGAAATTACGTATTACAAAAATATGTATACATTTCTGAGGGCGATTTAGCGACATGGAACTCCAGTAGCATTCTTCACTATTAAATAGCCTCTGCCCATCTTCTCATTGCTTTCTGAAAAGAATAAAAACACTCCCAGTTGCCCATTCATTTATATTCTTGATATTGATTTTTATTTATTTATATCAATTACTTGGTGATAATAGGTTACTAATTTGAAGGGTGTTGATCAATTACACATTAAAGGAAATTGCAGGTAGGATATTTGTTGCAGATGCTTTAAATCTTGATTATGCAGTTATTGCATCTTAATTTTTAGATTTTTCTTTAAATGTTAAGTATTGATTTGAGCCAAAAGTCTATCGGAAACAACCTCTCTATCTCCAAGATAGGGGTAAGGTTTGCGTATACTATTCTCTTCCTAGACTCCATTTATTGGGTATGTTGTTATTGTTCCATATTAATTTGACTGGTTTTGTATTGTGATTTGCCAAAGAGAAGTTATTTTTGCACAAACCTATCCAACATCAGCAAATCCATGATCAAATGTGAATTTTTCCATCAAAATAACTAAGATAAAAGGGAGGGTTGAGGATATTTTCCATAAAAAAATATTTTCTTGCTAATTTCTTTGTGTTCGATACGTAAGCAAATACATATCATCCTAAACATTCGGTATAATCTCGACAAATACTAGAAAGGTGAGATAGGAGATAGGGTTGTGGCCTGTGGGGATGGGGGATGATGTATATTTGAAGGTGGAAAGACACAATCGATGTGGAAAGCCGTTAACTTGCTTCATTTGCTTCCATTTGAAATGGCATTATTCTCATTCTTAAGGAACTTATTTTCTCTGAGAATATGTTTTCCAAAAATTTCAATTAACGAAACATGAGAAAATTGGGAAAAAATAAATTTTCATGTTTTTTTTTTTTTTGCTTAAGAATTTTCATTTTCACATATCAAGCAAAAGACAAGTCTTTTTTCCCATGTTTTACCCCTTAACATTAATCAATTATTTTCCAAAATCTATTAGTACTACTAAACATCAATTATTAAGGATAATGTGGTAAAATAGTCAATGACATTTTCTTAATGGATATGTCAAATCCAAATATGACAAGTAAAAGTGAACGGAGGAAATAGAAAATATCTCCCTCCATACTGAACACACCCGACAAGAAAAAGAAAAAGANTCAATGTGGAAAGCTGTGGAACTTGTTTCCTTTGCTTCCATTTGAAATGGCATTATCCTCATTCTTAAGGAACTTATTTTCTCTGAGAAAATGTTTTCCAAAAATTTCAATTAACGAAACATGAGAAAATTGGAAAAAAATAAATTTTCATTTTTTTTTTTTGCTTAAGAATTTTCATTTTCACATATCAAGCAAAAGACAGGTCTTTTTTCCCCATGTTTTACCCCTTAACATTAATCAATTATTTTCCAAAATCTATTAGTACTACTAAACATCAATTATTAAGGATAATGTGGTAAAATAGTCAATGACATTTTCTTAATGGATATGTCAAATCCAAATATGACAAGTAAAAGTGAACGGAGGAAATAGAAAATATCTCCCTCCATACTGAACACACCCAACAAGAAAAAGAAAAAGAGAACTCTTGAATACTCTCCCCATGAGGGCAAAGCTGAAATGTACATGATTCAAAACACAACTTCAACAACATATTAGTAGAGACTACGCACACCTTACCACTATCTTAGAGGTATAGAGGTTGTTTCTGAAAGACCCTCGATTCAAGAAAACCATTCATAAATAACAAAAAATGAAGACAATCATGGCAAAATACTACAAACAACCTAACAAATCATCCTAAACAATAGTCATAACAAGATATAATGATAATTAAAGTGAAAAAATCATAAATAATGACCAAACTCAAAGGACAAAGAACTACAAGAGTACGAGGGCTATTGACACACAGTACAAAACTCAGCGGATAATGAGCGTGCTTCTCTACCTTCTTCACTTTAACAGGCTTTTGTCTACGACACGATTCCAACTTGTTCAAATTTTAGTCAGAGGTTGCAAAACTAAGACCTTCCAAAGGATCTAAGAAAAACATTTCCACCTTGTTCTACTCAATGAAGGTAAAGGATGCTACCTGACACAACTAACCCAAATAATATATTTGAATCTTTCAAAGATTGCAAATATGATCTTCCAACATATCTAAGAAAAACAGCTCCAACTTGTTCACTCAATGAAGGTACAAGGATACCACCTGACCAAAAACTAGCTAACATAAGGTCCTATTAAGGTTCAAACATTAACATTTATACTAACAACAATTAACAAAGCTAGTATAAGGCAAATATCTAAGAAATAGTTCAAGATACCAGAAGGCGATCTCGCCCCAAACAAAAATTTATATAGTTAAACCAGTGCCTTCTTCTCTTTGAAGGCTATCTTTGTACTTAACAGGACTCTTTTTCTTGACTAGATAGTGAATGTCCCCATGTTTTCTTTGTTTCCTGTTTCTTTCATTGGAGGGTAGCATGGTGGTACATGGTACAAGCACGGAGCATGAGAGAGAGAGAGATAAGGGACAGAGGGAGATCAGTAACTAAGACTGAAGCTTTGACAGTATAAACAAAATCCACGAATCTACTCTGACATAAAATAAGCATTATAATGGAACAGAAATTGGCAACAGTAAATGTAATTGTACAGTACATAGCGTAAACAGCAGGACAGAAATTTTGTTGAGATTTGCAAATATCATCCTGCTAAATCATTTATAATGCATAGATGGGACACAAAGGCTAAAGCACTTGATCACAAAAATTTAGTGTTAAGTGGAATACATCATGGTTCATCTATATTCTATAAAATGTAATAACAACTTTGCGCACCACACTTAAAAATGACAGTGGTTACCTAAAAAGTTGGTTCAATTAACAAACAGGTGCTTCGAGAACCAATGAACATATCATTGGGTAAATGATGGTTTTGGAGGTAACTGTGCATAATCAACAACTCATCCAGCAAATAACAATACTAGAATTACGTTGTGATCCCCAAGTAAGCAGTGAAATCTTCCAAAAGCTATACAAGATCGGCACCAGCATCTGGTAATGTACTCATCCGCAAACTTCTACCAGTTCCAGCTGCGAAAAAACGTACTGAAGGCAGAGAGGGATCTGTGACAGGTTCAATCTCAAGAAAGTTCAAATCAAATGTACCAGACTTTTTCAAACTGAAAACAAACACAAGCACAGTCCATCCCAGCATTGTAACCGCCCAGTAATTGTTCATCCCATGTATCAGACCCCAACCAACAGCATAACCAACAACAATTCCCGATAAATGTCCAATAAAACTCGCTTGAGGAACAATAATGGAAGTGAATATGAGCGACTCAAATGGCGCAAAGCTGATGGGAAGTGAAAGAAAACCAAAAAGATTCAACTTTGACGACGGTTGCTTCACTGAAAGAATCGTCATCCACCCAAACACCACACAAGAATATCCAACAGCAGTAACTCTCCGAAAATATTCTAGCTTAAATTTCTGAATCAAGATATGGTACATTCCAATGACAAGTATGCCCGAAAGAACAACCAACACCAGTGTATAATGAAGATAATACTGCATACCAAGACCTAAATGCCCCAATTGTTCAACAACTCCAAGACTCCAAAGTGCACTCATATTGAAAACAAGATGAAGCACACTAATATGTGAAAATGCTGATGTTATTATCCTCCAATAATGACCTTCCAAAGCAGTTTCATAACTCAAACCAACATGTGAATAACCAATATTTGACTTCTGAATATAAAACCAAATTGCACTGCATATTCCAATTGCACAACTAGTTGCTGGCTTCTCCAATATCTCATAAAACAATGGTTTCCCCATGTGAAGAAACCTTTTACCCCCTCAGCCACTCACAATTCCTTCTTCAACTTTATCGCTAAAATACTTACAAAGACGCAAAGAATCCACAGAAAAATTGAATCTTGAAACAGATATAGAAAAACCCCAAATCAGAAAACCAAGAATCTTGCACTTCAGACTAATTTATTGAACGTCAAATCACATAAAGACCCAAATCAGCAAACCCAACTTCAGAATTTCTTGATTGCAATGTTATTCAGATCCAATATAACTAAGATTCAAGAAATCTTTGTACAAAGATCAATCAAGCTATCAATTTTCAATAAATTCAGAGAATTTGATGGTATCCCAAATCTATAAACAAGCAAGATTGAATGTATGAATACTTACAGATTTCTTGAAGAAATGTTGCTAGAAAATCAATGTAATTAGAAAGAGGGGTTTCAGTTGTTTCGCTTGTGAAGAAGAGTCGAGGCTCCTTTGGAGTGACATACGCAAATGGAAAGATTACAATGGTGGTCTCTTGTCGGGACTAGTTTGGCGATAAGGTATAAGATATAATAATCTCACGATAAAATGTAGAATCTATATTTTGTTGAAGGTATTAGACATTTCTATGATTATTTTTTCGCTATTCACATTCCAGTGTATCTCATATACATGGTAAAATAATTTATTTCAAAATAACTTATTAGGGGATAAATTAATCTAGTAGAATAACTTATTACAGGATACTCCAACTTGTTCAAATATAATTACAACTCATTAAACACAAATTGTTCTTTCTTCTTAATTTTATCACTCAAATTAGAACTCAAACTTTTTCGGAGAAGGTAGTAATCAATATTAGTTGGAATTAATAAATAACGTGTATTTTTTATAAAATATAAAAGTTTGGGGTAATTTTTGATTTTTTTCAAAATTCCCAAATATTAAAACTTGACCCAAATACTAGTTTTTTCTAGTATTTGAGAATTTGAGATACTTAGAAAATATATTTGCCAAGTTATATGACCAAACACCACTTTCTAAGTTTTCCCCAAACTTTCTGTAAGTATTCTTGGGGCCAAACGGGTTCATAATATTTATGAGCATTAATTGCACTATTATTGCAAAAAAAAATAGTCAAAATATTTTTATAAGTTTTCAAAATTACAATCACAAAATACACACACTACATTTGTCCAAAGAGAGAGATTCATGACCATATATCATATAAAATAAAATAAAACATCTCATTTTTAGATAGAAGAAAATTCATTAGCCTGCCAATCTTTTTTTTCTTTCCTTCTTTCTTTTGTAAGATTATATTTAGAATGGTAATTAAATCTTTATGTATCACTACTAGGAAAGTGGTTGTGTTGTCCTAATATGGTAAATAAATTATTTGGCAATCTGTTCAACTTCATTTCACATTGCAATAATCTTAAATTGAAATAATCCAAAAAAAAAAACTATATAAAGCAATGAGGGATAGGTATTTGTACAAAATAAACAACATCTCATCACAAATTTGTTGCACACCCTTTTTTTTTTTTTTTATCATGGCAATGAGAAAGGCATCCATCACATTGCTCTCCATGGTTTTTATGGCACCTATCACAATAGGTATATTTATGCCTCTTTTATTTCCCCGTTTAAATTAAAATCATAAAATTTCATATACGTTAGTATGATTAAAATCACAATTGAATGATAAATATTTAATCATGATTAAAGTCACAATTGAATGGTAAATATTTAATCAGTAATACAAAATCAACTTCATGTTTGGGATTTTGAAATATAAATTCATTTTCACAATATTATTCCTAAGAAGATATATTGCATATTAAAATCATATTTTGATTATTTTCAACATGTGATCTATCAATAATACTATATGATAAAAAAGTTGTTTTTTTAAATTATTTTTTAGGTTTGCAGAGTGTGGAAAGTTCATCCTTGATAGGTGAACCATGCAAAACAAATAAGGATTGTGCTCAATTTTGTGGTAGTGTGACACCCCTTTGTTATAATGGTCACTGCATAATTAATTAGGAGTCTATGATTATACACAAAAATGATTGTGCTATTTTAAAAAAATTCATATGTTATAAGAAATAATAAAGATTTCCAATAGTGTGATAATTTAATTTGTCTATTTTTTTGTTTTGGATTTAACTTGTTATATCATGTTCATTAAGTTATAATACTTTTGACTTTCAAATATTATAAATGAACCTCTGATATATTAACTCGAGAAAAATGAAAAAGATTATTGAATTTGTAAAACTAACTTTAAAATTAAAGTGAAAGGACAAAGTTTGGGTATCATTTTTTTAAATATTAAAGTGAAAGGACACTTGTTTTTCATCAATTCTTTTGAGTTTTTTCTTAAATAAAAATAAAAATTGGGTCAGGGATTGTAATGTTGAAATTGAACCGTCATTCAATAAAATAAAAGTTCCTAATATCTATTTACCTTTCAAATTTGGACGAAGAATTTAATAATAAATTTATTGACCATTTTAAACCTATTAAAACTCTGAAATAAAAGTAAAAAAAACTTTGATTTGGACATGAGACATAATACTTTTTGAATCTCTTATTTGACACCAAGGTTACACAAGTTAAAAGGGTCTGTTTGGAAAGCCACTTGGTAATTGGAATTGGTATAATTACTAGGATAGTAATTATCAGCCTAGTAATTACACAGTATAGTAATTACACTGACATGTTTGGTTGCGATAGTGTAATTACACTGTAATTACACATGTCCTGTTTGGATGTCACAATGTAATTACACATATTGTGTTTGAATGCAGAATTGCAATCATAAAATTATATTAAATTTTAAAAATAAAAATTAATTATTTAAAATTTATACTAGACAAATAAGAAACTTTATAAATAATATTAAATTAAATATTTAAGAGATATATTCTTTTTTGAAAATATATTACTTAATAAACATATGCTCTTAACTAATATTATGAAAAAATTATTGATTTATATTTTTTCAAATTAATATATTTCAATTGAATTGATCATAAAAATTAAAAGTATGAAGTTTCTACGAACATCGTGAAATGCATGTTTGATAAAAAGATTAATATATAAATAATATGTCACAAATTATTAAATATTCGACAAAAAAATAATCTATCAGGTCTAATTAAAAAATGGCTTGCAATGTGAATTCAATATTACTAAAACAAATGAAACTGAAAATATAACATAAGTTATAAATTCAAAACAAAAAATTTAACATAATACTCTTATAGCAAATTTCAACATAGCATACATAAATATGATTTATTTATTTTATTTTTTTTTAAAAAAAAGAAAACGTAAGTCTATAACCTTACTTAACAATAAATTCTATTTTAATTTAAAAATTAGAATACTAATAAAATAATGCTAATGAGAAAATAAGCATGGCATAAAGAAATAGATAATACGAAAAAATTGCATAGAATCACGTGAAGTAAGGTTGAGAACGAGAAGAAAATGAAATATAATAATATAAAATAAAAAATAAACTTCTAGAAATTTTTAGAATAATAAAAATAAAAATAGAACTTAAAATAATAGAAGTGAAAAAAACAAAAAACAAAAAAATAAAAATAGAATTAAAAAATAAAATAAAAAGTAATCAGCTGGTAATTACACCATGTAATTACCAACAATTCACAGTATCTGCATGTGAATTGGAGAGTGTAATTATCCCCTGCCAATTACACCAATTACCTGCTAACCACGTAATTACCCTGTCCAATCAAACAGGAAAGACAGTGTAGTTATACCAATTACACCAAATCCAATTACCAGGGTGTCCTTCCAAACAGGTCCTATATAATTTTTTGACGGACAAGATTCAACTAAACCCCTTCCACTACATGTAATTTTATGTCTACCTTAATTTAAGGTGAGCGTGTACAATTGATATCGATATTCTTAATTTGTCATTAACTCAAGAAAAAATGAAAAAGATTATTGAATTTGTAACATTAACTTTAAAAAAATAAAGATTTGGATTTGACCTCCCCTATTCATTAAACACTTGTTTTTTATCAAACTTTTTGAGTGAAAAATAAGGGAAGGGATTACAAGGTTGAAATCGAATTCTCATTTAACAAGGTAAACAATCTTAATTTCTATGTACCTTCAAATTTTTTACAAAGAATTTAAAAAAAAATGAAAAAAATCTTAATTTGGGCAGGAGACATAACACACTTTTTGAAACCAAAGTTATACAATCTCCACTCAATAAGTTTTAATGGACGAGATTCAACTAAACTCATTCATTACATGTATTTTAAAGCTCTTGACTTAATCTGGATCACACATTACAGGGCTCATTCGAACGATAGCGCTTCCAATAGGATATTTTCCATACACAAGACTCAAATTCGAGACCTTAGTATTTTTGATAAATACTCACTATTTATTCACCCTGTATGTACAATAGGAGAGTTTGACCCCAATAATTGTTAGCTAGGGTTACTAGCACAACTTATATCAAATGGTTTTTTGGCCCAGTTTCTGTAATTAGGATCTCTTAAATAACTGATCCTTAACCACAAATCAAAAGTAGTTTAAGCTTCAAATCAAGTTAAAATATCCATAGAAGATGTATGATTTTTTTTTAACAAAGATATAAATAATGTTAGTTTGTTGCGACCTACTATCTCAAAAGTAAAATTTGCACAAGTATTTTTACATGAAAAACTCCTTTCTTAAAATTTAATGTTACAACTCTCTTTGAGCAACTTCTATGAATAACAAGTTGATTTCCCATATGGCCCTTTTCACAGATTGAGTTGATTGGAGTTAAGTGTCACGGACTTAATTCTAGAGTCTTCCACTAACCTCTCCATAACTCTAGATTCTTACTCCTTATTTTTATGCCAAATTTGAAAGGCAAAGTGGCAGGTCATGACATAAGGGTCTTTTTCACCGAGTTGATTTCCCATATGGTCACTGAAGTCACATCTTAATAAAACAAATTAGAATTAAAAAAAAAAAGAGTGACGTTCTGAGATAATAACTATTAATTGAGTAATCATATAAAAAATCAACCCCTGTTTCACCATAATAAATGTCATATGCCTTCAATTAGGCTAATAATATGTATAAATTGTAGGTATTATGTTAGCCTA
Source organism: Solanum stenotomum (assembly GCF_019186545.1). NCBI lineage: Eukaryota > Viridiplantae > Streptophyta > Magnoliopsida > Solanales > Solanaceae > Solanum > Solanum stenotomum. The sequence continues at coordinate 20,750,702 of NC_064289.1, read as the reverse complement.
GACAAATCAAACTATGTAATATATCTAGACTTCAATAAATAGTACTATTTATAATTTGGTATACATATAGTTTTTTCATTCATATATATATATAAATGAAAATAACACTTCCCATTACATTTCTAATATAGGAACCTTTTTCAAGTGTTCTAACAAGTGAGATTATCCCCAGTATCTACACCAAGTTGGTGGCAATACTGAACATAATGTTGAACCCTTCTAGCAACAGGCTGAGGAAGGGCACCATCACACTCAAGAGGACCATTAATAGCTCGAATCGTTGCCCCGAAACCTTGCCCAGAAGTTAACAGAGGATGGCAAGTGTTCATCCAGTACCATAAGGCAGTTTTGAATGATATTAAACTATCTCTAGACACAATATCAGGGTCGTTAAGGCCATCAAATCCGATGTCTTTTCCAGCCGGACCATAGTTGAAGTTCCATGATAGTTGGATTGGTCCTCTACCATAATAATTTTGGCCAGAGACACAAGGGTACTCTGAGTTTGTCATGTCACAATAGTCCCTAGATGAACCATTTATCTCATTTATGTAACACATTTCTGCATAATGTCAAAAAATAAAATAAACTATAGTGTTAAGTGTGGAAATGTTGCTAGAAGGCCGGGCACAGGTAATAGGTTAGGTTGAACTCAGTAACTTTTGCTCAAATAACGTCATATAACATGAAACATATAATAAGATGGCTCATAGTTGACAAGACATATCACATGAAGAATCCAAGAAAACAATTTTTTAAAAAAAAACAAAGATAGTTACTAAAATTAAGCATATGATAAAATTTTAAGAAAAATGACTTACGTCCAGTCTCATGTGTGACATGAGCAAAGAAAGCAGCAATTTCACGCTTATTATCATCATCAGAAAAATCAGTCGTTGCGAATTCAGNAAACATATAAGAAGATGGCTCATAATTGACAAGACATATCACATGAAGAATCCAAGAAAACAATTTTTTTTAAAAAAAACAAAGATAGTTACTAAAATTAAGCATATGATAAAATTTTAAGAAAAATGACTTACGTCCAGTCTCATGTGTGACATGAGCAAAGAAAGCAGCAATTTCACGCTTATTATCATCATCAGAAAAATCAGTCGTTGCGAATTCAGGATAAGACTTTAAAGCTTCAAGAAACACAGATCTTGTGTAAAATCCTTTGCCTTCACAATTTGAAGAAGTTTGATTTGCAATTCCATTGAAAAATGATTCACTAACAATATCAGAAACTCTATTGTTATTATTATTATGATTGTAATTTTTTGTCGAAGAAGTATAACAAGGCCCTCCTTGACAACCTTGTCCACAATAAGCTTTTCCGCTGCCACAATAACCCCATCTACTGCAACACAATCCTTCTGTACATCCACAATATTGTGTCGACGCTAATTTTGGAATTACAACTATAGCTATAGTACATATTAATAACAAAATCAACAAATTTCTTGAAGAAAAAATAATCATTTTTTTTTTAATTTGGAGAGGATAAAAGAAGCTTGTTGTTTGATGGTACTAAATGATATAATAAGTATTTATAGAAGCAAAAAAGTCGAATTATTGTTTAAGATTCAGCAATTTTAGTGTTGGGGGATTTTAGGTATAGGTACGTTTAATTTTTATTATTTTGGGTGTTGTAATAAATTAGGAAGGATATGGTTATGTCATAACTCATAAGGTCCTAGCTTATTAATTAAAAAGATCACTTGATCACAAGAAATCCTTGAAGCTTTTGATAATTGCAAAGACTTTTGAGGTTAGCAGAAGACTCGAACTCAAGACTTTTGATTGAAGATGAAGGAATATTTACTACAAATTTTTTTTTAATCTTTAGAGGCAATTAATTAATAAATAATTTAATTATTGCTAAATATGTATTTTTCGCAGTAATTAGCTAGAACTTTTTGTAAATGCCCCTAAAGCCTATAGCGATATTGGATCCAATGACAAATAACTAATACCGATCATAAAGGTTTTGGACACTCTTTATTAATATGTATATTTATTGATACTAAAAACTACGCAATTGTTATTGGTAAAATAAGAAATGTTAACTATATTACAATTGATGAAAATGATCTATTATAATGTAAAATCACTAGTCACTAAGCTTGGAACAAAAGCAATTGAATTTATCCTGGGCAGGCAATTATTTCATATGTAAATTCTGATTGTTCTCTTTTGAAGCTAAGTTAATTTCAATGATTCCATGTTATGCCATTAACAAAGTGCTTTTTTTTTATTTCTCCAAATGTCTTCCCAACTTTCACATGATTAAAGTCCTGATTGATACTCAAAACTTAAATTCTATTTTTTTTTATTAATAATGGATGAAATATATCTTATTTGTTTCATCACAATCCTGGTTGGTATTAGCAAGGTGTCTTGATATATTGTGAAGACTTGTAGAGGGACTACTTTAATAAAAGTAAATATTAGTGGGCTTTACTGAACTTTCACGCAACTATCATAGAATTTGCCTCAAATCATTTAAAGCAATAGCATTATCCTTCTCTTTCTTTCAACTTTTCTGGTCAAAACATCCAGATATTGTTTCTTTTCTTGTCATTTTAATTTTAACTTGTTTTAAAGAAAATTGTTATTTTCTATATTTAGTAGCTCTTTACACCTTAGTCCTAATATTTGGAGGTTACAAAATTAGCTTATGAAATCATAAATCACACATGAAATTAATTTATATTTTCATTTATTAGCTCAATTCATTTCAGTCCATCAAAATTTATTGATATCTAGCATAAATTGATTTAAAGAAAAATAATAATTTTATTAGGTTCTAAAAACAAATTAAAATTATAAATGTATGTTGACTCATGATCCGCTTTTTAACTCATTCAATCCAAGTAACTATTGGCCCGTCTATTTATTAACTCAGATCATTTTGAATTACACAAATCTAGTTTAACTCACTCATTTTACACCCATACCAACATGCCACGTACATATTTAAAATCATAAGACTAAGGATATTTTGACTCATAGAACACATCTTTAATATAAAATCAAAAGATTCAAAAGTCTTCTTTGCTTCTTAATTATACTTTGATAGTTTAATTCAACTTGGAGACAAAAAGTGAAATACACTAATAAATAGTGAGATGATCAAAAACTCACCTAAAATATTTCGTTTTTTAAAGTTTTATACCCAAACTTTCAAGTGTTTAAATTTCCTACTTAAATCATCACCAAATATTTATCGAAACACACCTCAACTATCAATTGTTCACTTTTCCTAATTAAAATACCAACTAGACCTCATGTCTGATCTCTTAATTCATACATGCAAAGGGCTATGCAACTAGCATCCACTAAAATTAAATGAAAACACACCAAACAATGTGCCTATTTCATGACAAAATGGTTTTGGAACAGTGGGGAAAACAAAAAACTGGTCTAACAAAAAGAAGCAAAAAATGTCATTTTAAGTTCCCACAACCAAAAGTATGATCATATGCAGTTGACATGAAATTAAAGTTAGGTAAGCATACTACTCTTAATTTGGTCCCCTCTACTGTCAATTGCCAAAGCTGTTGTTCAAGGAATTAAAGATCAAGATTATGACAAAATTTCTTCAAATGTTTCATAACCCAACAAGCTCTTTAGAAAGTTTGACTAATTTAGATGTGAATAATCAAATTGAGTAAAAACACCTCCTTTCTTCATTCTATGCAGTTGGAGTTGTAATGCAGTTTCAGACTTGTCACCCCAAACGGACGGGGTTCAAATCCTACAACTCTATCCTAGAAACAAAATGGGGGAAATGAACCAAAGGACTAAAGTTCATGTAGAGGCTTTAGCAGCAGCAGATTTCTTTTTCGAAATATCCATCTTTTTGTCAGAATCAGTAGCCTTCCTCTTGTCCTTCCTCTCCCTCTTCTTTAGTGCAGTCAAGCGGGCCTTCAGCAAAATTGCATAAGATGCTTGGAAACGCTGGTGATCTTTTGCACCAACCTGTTAGTCCAATGAAATCAAGTGCATCATTAGCCACAAGAAGTGAAATGATGCATCAAAACATAAATAATAATCATAAAAACTACTAAAGCAACAAGCAAGACATAAATACAAATAAGATGACACCGCCCATAAGGTGCCTGTTTTATAGATGATTGGTTTTCCTTTCGTGGAGAACAATATTTTGGTTTACATTCTCTGTTTTTGTTTTTTGGTATATGGCTTGTATTATGGGATTTCTCCAATCATTAATGAAAATAATTACCTTATCAAAAAGAGCAACAAGCAAGACATGAATACAAATAAGATGAAGAAAATAAAGACAACTAAGGTAAAGAAAATTCAAGTTGGTGTTCTTGTCTCCATTATAGGATGAGGAGGCAGAGATACCAGAAAAGTTCTATACTAAAGGGACGTTCACATTCTTAGACACATGACGGGAGGTATCAGCCCAAACTTCATGCCATGTGTACCAAGTGAAAAACCTTGTCACTTTCTAAATTTCAAGAAGTAACAAATCAAACAGTATTTGCATGTGCAGGTGAGCGAAATTCAGAACAGAAGTCTGCAACTTGCAAATGCTGAAAGGGCTAGCTAGCAGACATAACAGACAAAGTTCTACATTAAAGGGACATTTCACATTCTTAGACCCATGACGGGATGTTTCAGCCCAAACTTCATGCAATGTGTACCATGTGCAAAATCTTGTCAATTTCTCAATTTCAAGAATAACAAATCAAAGAGTATTTGCATGTGCAGGTGAGCGAAATTCAGAACAAACGTGTGCAACTCGCAAATGCTGAAAGGGATAGCTAGCAGATATACCAGACAAAGTTCTATATTAAAGGGGCGTTCACATTCTTAGACACGTGACAGGCTAAAAAACTTCATGTCATGTGCACCATGTGGAAAACCTTCTCAATTTCTCGATTTCAAGAAGTAACAAATCAAAGAATATTTGAATGTGCAGGTAAGCAAAATTCAGAACAAAAGTGTGCAACTCGCAAATGCTGAAAGGGCTAGCCAACAGACATACCAGACAAAGTTCTATATTAAAGGGAGGTTCACATTCTTAAAGACACGTGATGGGCTGTTTCAGCCCAAACTTCATGCCATGTGTACCATGTAGAAAACCTTGTCAATTTCTCAATTTCAAGAAGTAACAAATCAAAGGAGTATTTGCATGTGCAGGTGAGCAAAATTCAGAACAAAAAGTGTGCAACTCGCAAATGCTGAAAGGGCTAGCTAGCAGACATACCAAACAAAGTTCTATATTAAAGGGACGTTCACATTCTTAGACACATGACGGGCTGTTTCAGCCCAAACTTCATGCCATGTGTTGTACCATGTGGAAAACCTTGTCAATTTCTCAATTTTAAGAAGTAACAAATCAAAGAGTATTGCATGAGCAAAATTCAGAACACAATTGTGCAACTAGCAAATGCTGAAAGGGCTAGCTGGCAGACATACCAGACAAAGTTCTATATTAAAGGGACGTTCACATTCTTAGACACATGACGGGCAGTTTCAGCCCAACTTCATGCCATGTGTACCATGTGGAAAACCTTGTCAATTTCTCAATTTCAAGAAGTAACAAATCAAAGAGTACTCGCATGAGCAAAATTCAGAACAAAAGTGTGCAACTAGCAAATGCTGAAAGGGCTAGCTAGCAGACATACCAGACAAAGTTCTATATTAAAGGGAGGTTCACAATCTTAGACACATGACGGGCTGTTTCAGCCCAAACTTCATGCCATGTGTACCATGTGGAAAACCTTGTCAATTTCTCAATTTCAAGAAGTAGCAAATCAAAGAGTATTTGCATGTGAAAGGTGAGCAAAATTCAAAACAAAAGTGTGCAAGTGCAACTAGCAAATGCTTTCAGCGCTACAAATATACTTTATGATGAGTTGAAAGTGCCACATGAAATTTACAGCAGGAACACCTAATCGGTACCTTCTAGAGTGATAAAAATACAACTGGCTCATCAAGGACAAACCTAAACAAACCCAACATGTGCACTGAAGAGATGAACTAAACTACAACATCCATGCTATTTTTAGCCGTAAAGGCTTGACACACTTGACAATGTTTATATTTTGGGAAGTTGATGATCTTAACCATGTCTTTTTAGAATGGTTAAGTTGTATTCTTCAGCATTAAGGACATGCTGGCAACCTCCAAAAAGTTATAGGATCCAAACAAACAAGCAGAAGGAAATTACAGTAATTACAAAGATCCTAAAAAGTCTACTAACTGTTCTGCTATTTCTAGACCCTTTCTTTACACCAAAAATACAAAATATTCATACAATTTTCTTTGATTTTCTAGATTGGGTTAGAGATATCATCAAAGCATCTGTTGTTTCTTCTCTCTATACTGACCACTATATGCAATATGGTATTATCTTCCACTATTTCTTCTGACTCTTGTTCCCTCCCTCCACTCCTTATGCATAAGTAGGTCAGCAATGTGTTCAGGCCTTACCCAATTTGCTTGAGATATACTTGGAAACACAGACCAGATCTGTGATACAATCTTCCAATGAAGAAACAGATGATTATTAGTTTCCTCATTCTCCTTGCCAAAAAAACATCTGGATACTATCAGAAAGCCCCTCCTTTCCAATTTTTCATCAGTGAGACATGCTCTTCTGCTCACCAACCAAGTGAAACATTTCACCTTGTTTGGGACACTGCACTTCCAAATCTCTTTCCAAGGACCTTGTATGCCCCCTCCCCCCTGGTTTCTCCACCACTTCATTTCTCTAGAGTCTTCTTACTGAGAACTAGTCATCACTATCATGCTTCCACCTCATTGTGTCTGATCCTGTAGATAAACCTAAGAAACCACTAAGCACTTGTAGTAACTCAACAAATCTACCCACTTCTCGATCATTTAAGTGCCTTCTGAATGTGAGATTCCACCCTTGAGGGGACCAAGTGTCAACTATTGATGCTTCAGAGTTGCTACAGAATGAGAACAGTTCCGGAAATGAGATCAAAGGCTTATGTCCAATCCATTTATCTCACCGAAAAAGGATCTAGGTGTCATTCCCCACACTACAGTCTATATTCCCAGCCAACATAGACCATAAGTTCCAAATTGTCCTCCACACGGACACCCATAGGTGCCAGATACTATATTAGAACACCAATAGTCACTCTGCCCATATCTGTTTATAATTACTTCCTTCCGGAGTGCAAGATCCTCACCAACAAACCTCCATTTTTTCGATAAGCATCTGTTCTGAAGCCCAGATTACTAATACCAAGTCAACCATATTGTCTGCTCAGCTAAGCTGAGCAGTTTGCCATTTCACTAGGTGAATACCTCTGCCCTCCTTATTACCCAACCATAGAAAGTCCTCAACTTGTCTAGTCTATCCTCCACCTGAAGGCATTGAAAATAAGGACATGACATATGTTGGCAAAGAATCCAATATTGAGTTGATAAGAGTGCTACCTCCTCCAAGAGATAAACACTGGGCTTTCCAATTGGCTAGTTTTTTCAAGTGTTAGCAAAGGCAAAAAGCGCAAAAAAGCTCTAAGGTCCATTGGGGCTTTAAGCGCAAATAAAGTGTGGGCTTTAATGAAAAAAGGCACAAAGGGAGAAAAAAATACAAATATATATGCTTAGTCCAAGACTAATAATTATAATCATGAATAACAAACATATTACCAAAGAAATTGAAAAAAATTTATGATAAAGTGAAATATCAATTGTTTAGTGTCGCCTCTTCGGCAGAAGCTCATTGGCAAGGAAAAATATGTCTTAGAACACTGGTGACAAACACTGAAGACATAAAGCGGGCGAAGCTCTCAACACCATTTGAGCCTCGCTGCTAGNATTGGCTAGTTTTTTCAAGTGTTAGGAAAGGCGAAACGCGCAAAAAAGCTCTAAGGTCCATTGGGGCTTTAAGCGCAAATAAAGCGTGGGCTTTAATGAAAAAAGGCACAAAGGGAGAAAAAAGTACAAATATATATGCTTATTCCAAGACTAATAATTATAATCATGAATAACAAACATATTACCAAAGAAATTGAAAAAAAATTATGATAAAGTGAAATATCAATTGTTTAGTGTCGCCTCTTCGGCAGAAGCTTATTGGCAAGGAAAAATATGTCTTAGAACACTAGTGACAAACACTGAAGACATAAAGCGAGGTGAAGCTCTCAACACCATATGAGCCTCGCTGCTAGTTTTTTCAACAATCTCATCCCAAAATTTCTAGCTCCCTATGATTGTTTCCAAAGGGCAGCCCCAAGTAAGTTGTTGGGAATTCCTCAATTTTACAACTCAAGATATTGGACTGATAACTTATATGCATCCACCACAAGTCAATGGACCAGGTCCCTTGACATAGTAAGAACAATGCACAAAGAAAAACTTAAAATAAGCAAAACATAATGTTTACGAGTAAACCCCCTTGCTTAAGGGAGGAGAAAATCACAACCCGTCTCGCAAGATTTTGCCAATTCCATTACTTCAAAGAGTTAAGATTCAAATTACAAACTCTTGCAACCTAGGAATTAAACTCTTAATCCCTTCCCCCTTTGTAACAGCTCTCTTACTCAGAAACAAAGTAATATCTCTATTGCTACTACACCAACAAGTTTAGTTAATGTAGACTTCAAGAACATGACATAGCTAACTCTAGCTACAACTTAAACTTTAACAATGATTACAACCGAAATGATTTGATTCCTTTATAACATATGAATAGATCTTACAATGTATAAACGCGAGACAATAAACTCATATAACAACTAAAGAGAACGATAGATCACTCGATCAGGTCTCTTGCTGCATATGAGAGTATTTCTTTTTGAGAGTGGATTTTGCCGTATGGAATTCTTCAATTCAAAAACTAGGTAATGTCCCTTGACAAGATGACTATTATAAGTTGGACAAACTACCTAGTGCAACGGCATTGGCTGAGAGTACTATTCCACTGAAGAGGCGCACCAACAATTGCAGTTGTGGCTGCGGTTGCAGCTTTACAACTGTCCTTTTCACATTGCCTGAAACTCCCAGTCTCTCATGGGATCAGGTCCCCAACTAGATGTCATAGTTTGTTAAATCATCAAAACTTCACAATATAACATGGACAGACTTTGAATTTGTGGAACTTCTTTAACAGGGAAAATACTACTTTTACTCCAATTTTACAGATGGGACCAAAATTTGCCTCAAAGATAACCAAAATCATTCTGATGTACATGATCTAATCTGCTTTAGCATCTCAGAAAACAACGATATCATCAGCAATAATGAAAGGCAAATCTACATCTCTTCACCTGCTTGATTGCCTATCCTGAAACCTTTTATCCAACTGTTCTGAATAGTCCCCCTTGTCATACTACTGAAACCTTCCATAGCTAATATGAAAAGGAAAAGAGAGGGGGGTCTCCCAGAGTCCTCTCTCTTTGAGGGAAAATTCCAGCAAATTCTCCTATGACTAGAATTGAGAACCTGACAGTTTTGATACAAAACCATCCACTTTAACCATCTTCCACCAAAACCCATTTTTTTTAAGAAGGTTGAGGAGTAACTCCCAGTTGACATGATCATAATGGGTTCTCTATAGCTAGGTTTCACGTGATCTCTGGATCTTCACCTTTGAGTCTAGAATCCACACATTCACTGACTAAAAGAGTAGCATCCATAATGTGTTTGCCTTTTATGAAAAATTGTCCCTTTAGGTGCCCTAATATTGTATTACAAGCATATACGTTAACTATTAGTTATCAAACAAGTAAACAAGGACCACAACTATCATTCTCTATGCACCACAAGGCTACCATCCTTTTTTTGAATTTGATGCTCTCAATCTCAAAGATACAGGCCAGGACCTAGAATCTATCTATATTTGCACGTTTAAACTTATGCTAAAAAATAATTCATACAACAAACTAACACTCTCGATGTTCCAGAGAACATAGTGCCCAACAAAGCAAAAAAAAAAAGGGAAAACGGCAAGACTTGCAAAAAGAAGGCGCAACCACAATCCAACCAACATGACTAAGCAATGGAAAAAAAATAAGAAACTTTCTTCTGTGATTACCATTGTGGAAATATTCTTTTTCCCATCAGTTGCTCGGATGAGGCACTTAAATTCAAGATTTTCACCAGCTGTCTTCATCTTATTCCGTTGGGCTTTAGATTTATCAGAAGCTGTGGATACATAGGACAAGATTGCTCAATCAGTATTTCAATCTACAGCTCTATTATTAGTTACTCATGAAGCGAATACAGAGCACAAAATACATGAAAACCAATGAAGAGGCAAACTCACAGTGTTTGAGCGTAACCCAAACGGAACCATGCTCAGTAGTTCGCTCAAACATACTCGTCAGTTCATTGAGGAATGGGTCTGGTTGTAATCGCACCTGAAAAATCCAATTCAGATCAATAATTGTCAACTTATGTTATACCAAAAAGATGGACAAAGCCACTCCTTTCAAACTTCCTAAAATAAGTAAAATGCCATATAATTTTGTATCCACAAATAGGAAGCATATTGAGCTCCACCATGTGATTATTTGACATAACCAATGTGAGTTCGCATTGTCAGTCGCACCCGAATAAAGGAGGAAGGGAATATCAATGTGTAGAGTTAAGACAATTCATGTAATTATGCTTATTTCTACTCTGGCTATCAATCCATATAATTCTTCCGAAGTAAAAACATCAGATTCAACAAATTCTCTAACCCTACACATGAAATTCATTGCTAAATACTCTCTAAACTAGTTAATTCAATCGATAAGCACCATTTAAACTGGTATCAACTAATTTCCACAATTCAATATACTGGGATTCGGGATACAATACATAAACATTCAAGAATGCAAAGAATCTAACATGAATTTTATAATCTACAGAAATCCATAATCTGAAAAAGAAAATATAGCAAATTGGGGATCAAATAAAGCTCTAAACGGCGTAAACAAGAGAAATTAACATCAGAAAATTCTTTATACAATACATTGTTTGATTTCCAGATTTGATTCGAAAGATCAATTGATTTTGATGAGTTGAAGTTAGGGCTTGCTTACCATCTTCGAAGCCAAAACTCAAAACAGCAGCAAAACCCAAAAACCAAAAGTCGAACACAGCGATGAAGAGGAAGCGATGGGTTTATATGGGTCAAAGAAACGTCAAGGGGAAAATATGAATAAAAGTGTATTATTATTTAATGCTCAAAAATATCATTTTTCCAAATAAATTCATATTTCTTTTCTCTCTAAATATATTATATTCCTAAGGATGATTTTTTTTAATTTGTAAATGTTTATCTTACTTCTTCGAGAAAAAAAATGAAAAAATAAATATTTGATATTTTATTAGAATCTTTATTGTTATCTAGATGAAAAATTAATGATGAGATTATTGTATCTTTTTTTTTAAAAAATGGTCATGTATCATTAGTTGAAAAGGTACCTGAGGTTATTCTATTTTAATTAAAATTTGATTAAGAAGAAAAACATATTATTTCCTACTTGTTTGTTGGTTATCGTGATTTAAAATAAAAGAAATAAGAATAGGTTTTTTTAAAAGTAATATTTGTATTAGGAACAAAATATGTTCATATGTATATTAAGTAGTAGTAAGTACCATATTTATTAGCGAAAAGAGATATTTCTTACTCTTTAAATAACAACAGGGGTTGGACCTACTATCAACTGATGACATTTTTATTCGACTTCATTTTTATTTATCGATAGTCAAATTATGTATACTTTGACCAATGTTTTAACATGTCTTCTTTTGAATCATATTAATCTATATTAATTCTACAATATATGAAATAGTTATTTACTATTTTTCTCAAATTATTGTTTAATTTATATTTATAATATTGACTAGACTCTTTGTGTACATTGAAAAAGGTAGGAAAATTAATGTAAACTTGTATATTATAATAAAATGATAAACTATGTGAAAAGGAGAATTAATGTCGACAGATTCTTTTTTATTTCCTTTCCCTAATATTCTCAATGTCCTGGTTAGAAATATGGGGGAAATTTTCATATATATGGATGTATTTGGTACAAGTAAAATAGTTTTCAATTTTTTTTTATGTTTGATTGATCAAAATGTTTGTAAAACATTAATCTAGAAAAATAAACTCCTTAAAAATGAGGAAAATGACTTTCTAATAAAAATAGGGAAAACAAGTTGCATAAATGACGTTTCAAGTTTATTGTCTCCTCCTCTCCCAACTCTCACCCCTTACTATCCAACCCCACCACCCACATTCCCCATACTTACCTACCTCCATAACGTTTTGTTAGATAACATATAAATGCTTTTGGGATAACATTTTCTTGCTTACTTACCAAACACTAAAAAATAGTGCTTTCGAAGAAAACATTTTCTAAGAATTAACCAAACACACTATATAGTACTAGAAAACTTTTTCTATTTGTCGTTTAAGTTCATATAGCACAAAGTTCAATTATAGAATCTCTTAGATAACAATGAAGAAAGTAACGCCAATAATAATCTCTTCTGATTTAGCTTTTGCTATCATCTTCTCTTCTTCATCTACTTTCATTTTCTCTACTGTGAATGGAAACGCATAATTCTATCACAAATAATGTTAAAATGAAAATACTAAAAGAAAGTGACGTTTTGAGGTAACAACGGTTAGTTGAGTGACCATTTGAGATATCAACTCGTTGATCAATAGTGACAGATATATTATGACAGATTACAGTTAACAGAAATGTCATAAGCACGTTCGCTTCTTTGATCATGGAGTGTGCAACCAAGATATTAACAACCTGTTGCATCGTATTAGTCTGAGTATTTTGTTTCAAATCAATACACTTCTTGCACAAATCATAAGTAAAATCAGGAGCATCCTTCTTACGAGCCAGAGGTTTGAGATTCAAATCTCCTTAGGTACATACGTAGTCGCCTTTGTTAGGGAGCTCTTTACTCCTCAAATGTGGACTCTCTGCCACAAATTTGATTTAGTCGAGCTTCAATATGGGTACCAGACACCGGGTAGGAAATAAAAAAAAAAAGTAGGGTTGGACATTAAATACAAAAATCAAAATATTGAATCGAACCAAAATTTTTGAAAATTTGGTATTCGGTACTCGGGAGTAAGATTTTAGAATTATGGTATTTAGATTTGAATTTGGCATGAGACATTAGTACCATTTGGTATTCGGTATTTCCCGAATACCAATTATTTACTTAATAAAGGTCATATATCAACAAACTCACTATTCAGTAGTACAAGACCATAGAAAAAATTAAAGACTAAACATAAACAACTCAAATACATATGTATTTTAGTTGTGTCACTTTTTTTTTTTTTTATGTTTTCTTACTTGTTGATCTTCTATTATATCGTGCCTTCACATAGAAAAATAGAAATAATTGGAGCAACAGTATTAACTTTGCAGTATAATCGGCTAAAACTTTAATGCAGTATTACCAAACACCATATCGGGTCGAAGTTTGATTTATCGATTACCGAACCAAAATTTAAAAGGTCGATATTTGGTGTCTATTTTTAACTACCAAATACTGAATTATCGAACTCAAAATATAAAATCCCGAATCAAAGATTGAAAGCCTACCCCTAGTATTAAGTCTTATAAAATGGTTTGGAGAATAACAATTAATACCAAGTATAAAACATAAAAAATAAGTACATCTTTTCTTAATATGTTACAAATAACAAGTAAAAGTGAATTTTTTTTTTTTTGAATAATAGACAAGTAAAATGAATAATGGAGTACTATTTTAAGAAAATAACCTCTTAAAAATGGAGGAATTGAATTTAAGTCATTAATTTGAGACATTTAAAAAGAAAGAATATTGCAATTATTTTTGGGGGCTCACCTTAAATATCTAAGTCCTGAGGAGCTCTTTTGAGTACTCTTCTTCCTCTTTTTTTTGGTACATAATTTAATTCTTTTTAATTTCTATGCAAAATAAGACAGGAAAAAAAAGAAAAAAAGAAGAAGAAAGATGAATGTGTTGGGAGTTTTGAAAATAAGAGTTCGTAGAGGGATTAATCTTGCTATTAGGGATTCTTTTTGTAGTGATCCCTATGTTGTCATCACCATGGGTGGTCAGGTTCGTTATTTATCGTCCTTGAAGAGTTTATGTTTTATACATTGAAAAATATATATATTTATATTATCGGATCATTTTAAAAAGTTGTTATAAATAATATTGATTAATAACTTGACATTAATGATGAGAATAATTTTTGATTTACCTTTCACAACAAAAACCATATCCTTTTTAAAAAATTGTTCACGTGATTGACTAGCTAGACTTTTACGTTATTGATGAGAATTTATTTTCTATGAATTTTATAGAAATCAAAGACTCGAGTTATCAAAGAGAATTGCAATCCTGTGTGGAATGAGGAATTGAGCCTTGCACTCTATGATCCCAACCTTCCTATTACCTTAGTAAGTCTCAAATGTTGTATATATAATTTGAGATTTTATTTCATTTTATAAAAAAAGAATACAATATATTGAACATTAAACATTGTTGGATTGTGTGTTCAATTCGTCCAAAAGTTTAATTGTTAAAAAAAGAGAAATACATATCTACCTATTTATCACAACATTTACTGATCAAACACAATTGCTTTTCATCAAAAGTAGTTTTTTGAAAAATACTTTCAAAACAAGTTGATTTTAGAAGTTTGACCAAATAGACTATAAATATTTGTCTGGCCTTAAACTTGGTTCAATGAATATATAGCTTTTATATATATATCATTGCTAGAAAATGAGAAATTAGCGACAGATAAAATTTTGGAGCAAAACTTCCATGCTAATTTTATTTAGTTGCGATTAACGACAAATTCTCTATTTTCTTGTAGTGTATATTGGTTGGCTAATTTTTTTAACTTTTTATTGGTAGACAGTGTATGACAAAGATACATTCACAGCAGATGACAAAATGGGAAATGCAAATATAGACATAAAGCCATATCTTGATGCTATAAACATGGGATTAGAAGGTCTCCCAGATGGTGTGAAAGTAGATAGGGTTCAACCAAACAGAGAAAATTGCTTGTCTGATGAAAGTTGCATATTATGGGAAAATGGAAAAATGACACAAAAGATGCTTCTTAGATTGCAAAATGTAGAATGTGGTGAAATTGAGATTCAAATCGAATTGATTAGTGCTCATGGTAAAAGAGGTCGTCTCTACATCTGAGATGTCATAGATATATAATCATTTTTGACATATATTATCGATGAAATTACACTAAATGTATGTTATCGTTGTCATATTGTATTGAATTGATGTTGAGCATCATGTAAAATGATGATTGTTGTACTTTGTAAATTTCATGTAAGTATCACAATACATGTTGATTATTAATGAAAGACTTGTTTTTTTTTTGAGGAGGTGAAGTACTCTTTTTTTCGTTAAGCTTTTATAAGTTTGAACAAAAAAATTTATTTTAAAAAAGAAATAAATCAATTTTGCAATAGCTATAAATTATTAACTTTTTGGTGTTTGATTGAAAAGTGAAGTTTTGGTAAAGAAGTCTTTAATTATTTTTTTTTAATGAAATTTTTCTGCGAATAATTACTAATGTCGAAAATCAAAGTGTTTAAATAAGATAATAAATGAGGGACCAAACGATGCACAAATAAGTGGTGGTGAAAATTATAATTTGTAGGAATAACATTTATAGGATTTATCTTTAAGTTTTATAGCTTTGAATTAAGGGAAACTTTTAAAAATAGCAAACATTAGAAACTCTATAGCTATAGTTTGCTTAATTACAAATAATAGCAAAATGTTAGGGAAGGAGTGAGGCAACCGAGATCTGGGAGAGAGAGGAGAGTGTGTATTTTTTTACAAATTTTGGAGAAAAAACACAAATACAAACTGATTTGTATCAAAATGAATACATATTAAGAGGAGGAAGCGAGTGAAATTGGGAGAGATGAGCAAAATCGAGAGAGGGAGGAGAGAGACGAGCAAAATTTAAAGAGAAAGGAGAGAGGCGAGCAAATTTTGTATCCTAAAATTACATTTACTAATTATTATAATTTAAATATATTTTTACACACAAATTTATATTCCATATTATTATATTTTGATAACTATATTCCATATTATTTAAGATTATGAATTTTGTATCCTAAAATTACATACATCATGCTTTTGATATTCTGCTGATTGTTATAAAAGTTTAAGTCTGCTGATTACTTCAATGAAATTGAAATTTGAATAACGATAGAGTAAAAATTAACGATCAATGAAAATAAAAAGCTAATGATATCCTTACTATTCTTTTTAAATCACAAGTTCATAATGCTAAAATATTTTAGTAGAGTTAATATAGAATTCAAATATAAACTCAAAAAATTCCACGCAATTTGGTAAAGTGAATATGACTTTTACCATCAAATGATGTAATGAAAGAATAAAAGGTCTCAAAGTCGAGTTCTAGATATGAAAAAAAAACCTTAATAAAAAGTGTTTTCTGCAAATGAAGTGACATGCAACACAAATTCTAATCGAACTCAATACCGATACCGAGACCATTATAAAAAATCAATAAAAGAAGTCAAACCTTTAATTTGTCTTTTATTAAAAAAAAATAGTTAGGTTTAGAATAGGGACCTCAATTTAAGGTTATATTTTTGCAATTTTTAATTATACTAAGAGTATTTGATATTTTCATTTATCTTTACTTGAATTTTCAGTCTCTCTTCCAGCCGCCATTAAAACCAGCACTTGCAAACTTCACTTTCTCTTCTTCTTCTCTTCTCCGGCAATGGCGTCTATCACCGCAAATCATCCAATTTCCGGTAACCCATTAATCTCATTCCGTCCCAAAAACCCTTTTCTTCAAACCCAAACTCTCTTCAATTTCAAACCATCAAACCCCAAACACTCCAATTCCTCATTTTCCATTCCCATTGTCCGCTGCTCAATACGCCGTCGACCGGAATATACTCCGAATCACATTCCCGATCCAAACTACGTCCGCATATTCGACACCACTCTCCGTGATGGCGAGCAATCACCAGGGGCTACAATGACTACAAAGGAGAAACTGGATGTTGCACGTCAGTTAGCTAAGCTTGGTGTCGATATAATTGAGGCTGGTTTTCCTGCTTCTTCTGAAGCTGATCTTGAGGCTGTAAAATTGATAGCTAAGGAAGTTGGGAATGGTGTTTATGAAGAGGGACATGTTCCGGTTATTTGTGGATTGGCGAGGTGTAATAAGAAGGATATTGATAAGGCGTGGGAGGCTGTGAAGTATGCTAAGAAACCGAGGATTCATACGTTTATTGCTACAAGTGAGATACATATGAATTATAAGCTGAAAATGAGTAGAGATCAAGTTGTTGAGAAAGCTAGGAGTATGGTGGCTTATGCAAGGAGTATTGGGTGTGAGGATGTTGAATTTAGCCCTGAAGATGCTGGAAGGTTTGGACTTTACACCTACACTTTTGAACCTTCCAAAATTATTGACACCATTTCATTTCTATACATTTTTACAACATTCAAAAATGTAAAGTTATTCAAAATTTGAACTTTGATGTGAGAATTACTTTAGTAGACTAAACTCTTTACCATCACTTTGCTATTTTTTCATTTTCAGTAGTTTAATATAAAATTGATGATATAATATTTAAGTTAATTAGCATCTAAACTTTTCGTTCCCCTATCACATACCATTATATACTTGCTTTGAGCAATCATCATTGCTAGAATTGTTGATTCTGGGACTTTTTCTTGTATGGAGATAATTATTGAGTTTAGGCTATCCACAAAGTTGCCAATCGGGGACTAAGGAATAAATTGGACTTATTTCCCTGTTTCTTTTTTGGATTAGTCATGCTCGTTATGGTCATATATGTTGAAAAGATAGTTGTATGCTTAGATAGTGTTAGATAAATTCAGATGTTTATTTTAAAGTGACTCGTAATTTAGCTGGCGAATGATCCTGAAGAATTCTGAAAAGTTTCTGGAGAAAATTTCATCACGAGTCTGTTGACACCAAACTTGTTTTATTAAACACACATGTTTATGGCATTCTTTTTAACAAGCGCGTGGGAGACCTTGAAATTATTTGACTCTTTTCCCTTTCAACGGAACACTTAAAAGATAATAAGACCTTGTGTACTGTAATTTGCCTTTTCCTATCAAGGAGTTCTCTGGTATGATGCTTTGAGCTCTCAAAGAAGAGGTTTAAGCTACCAAGTTTTATTCTGTTGCCATGTATAAAAGTTTGTAGACTAGCTCAGTGATTAGAATCGACAATGGGAACCACTTTCATGCATTGTGCTAACTGGGATCCGTTCTTTTTGCTGATCTGAGCCTTGTTTTCCTGTTTATTTGCACTACTTCCTTGGTACTAGCTTTAATAATATTAATTTACTTTATCAAAAAAAACCTTATTTCCTGTTTTTTCCTCTCAGATCTGATCCAGAGTTTCTTTATCATATCCTTGGAGAGGTTATCAAAGCTGGGGCAACAACCCTTAACATCCCTGATACTGTTGGATACACTGTACCCGAAGAATTTGGACAATTGATTGCTAAAATAAAAGCCAATACCCCAGGAGTTGAAGATGTGATCATTTCAACACACTGCCAGAACGATCTTGGGCTTTCTACTGCCAACACCTTAGCTGTATGTGGTACAATGTCGATGAGAACCTAGTTGTTTATGCCAACTTAAGTTGTATGCACATTAAAGCGTGTCCAATTTCAGGGAGCATGTGCAGGTGCAAGACAATTGGAAGTGACCATCAATGGAATTGGTGAAAGAGCTGGAAATGCTTCTTTAGAGGAGGTGTGTGAGAGCTTTTCACTGAGAAATTTCAGTTCTCTTATGTGCATGATTTGGGCTCCAAAATTTGAGGGGTGGAATCGCTAATTAAACAACCTTGACTATGAATTCCCCTCTGTTCTTTCCTTGACAAAAAGTTAGGTCTTCAAAGAAATTTCCAATAATCTCGTAAGGCATTCTCTGCACAAAAGGAACTATTCCACCTCTTCCTAAACTAAATTAACATCTTGAATTTAGACTGATACTAGAGTAGAAATTGTGTGGTACGTAATATTATTCCTTTGCAAAACAATAGTTGCAAACATGCAACCGTATTTTGCCATTTTGGTCTTTGGAGCCAATTTCTGCCATTGGTTGTGATATGTGCTGTTAAAACTGACAAACTACTGACATGTATGGGACTCCTTTTTCCTCTGTGGTACTTGTTTCTCTTTGGTTTTCATCTTGGGCATGTCGGGCCTTCATTTTCTAACCTTTTACCATGTCCAATGCTGGAATAGGTTGTAATGGCCTTAAAGTGTCGTGGAGAGCAAGTACTAGGTGGCCTATACACAGGGATTAATACACAACATATACTCATGTCAAGCAAGATGGTTTGTACCCCTACTAACTCATAGTATGGTGATCTTTTACTGGTTAATATTCTTCCAGTATGCATTCTGCTGACCCTTTATCGTGCAGGTAGAGGAGTACTCGGGACTTCATGTGCAGCCACACAAGGCCATTGTTGGAGCTAATGCCTTTGCTCATGAAAGTGGTATCCATCAGGTTTGTGTAATTTGCTCTAATTTATTGTTGAAAGAAACAATTCCTGAAAGAGGCAAATCTTCTTATTAGTTCATGGACATCTTTTCTTTCCAACGATCAACCAAATTACTGATGGAATGGTGTTCCAAGTTCCCTGATTTCCTTCCCCAGACCTCATAAATTCCTGCTTAACGGCAGCTCTTTTGTAGTCCTGAGAAAGAGGCTCTAGCTCTATGAGTTGAAGGAGCAATGAAGAAATGAATGGTTGAGTCGTCACTTCGCTTTCAACGAAGGCAAACCAACTACATATGTTGAAACCCCTTTTCTGAAGATTTTCATGTTTAAGACAAGGTTCTTTTGTCATCAACCAAGCAAAACAATCGAACTTTCAGAGGTTCCCTATTTTCCCAAATACATTTCCAAGGCCAATTTTCAATGACAGCGGGATTTATCTCTGATAACAGAATTTGACCGTGAAAACTCCTTCAGAATCATATTTTCACTTTAAAGAATCAGACCGGAGTTGAAGGGTGGGGGTGGTCCTATGGCGTCTGAGAAGCAAAGAGCACAGCTATCCAATTCTCAATCATTAATATTGTGCTTGAATTTGATGTTCCAGCCTTTTTCACTCCTGTAGTCTGACAGAGATGCTTCAGAATTTGGTGCCATCGTGAATAATGTTGGGTATTGGTTTTTTGGAGGTTATTGCACAAGTCAAATATCTGTCCAAGACCTTACTTTCCGCCATTTTCAATTACAGTTGAGGTCTTGGATAGAAAGAGTCCCACCGTGCACTCATATGCCTCCATACACCACATGAATTAGGAAATTATGGATGTTTCGTAATCCATAGGTTGGAAAGTCCGTATTTAGCCGTAATAACATCTCTCCATAAAGCTCCCTCTTCCCTATTAAATCTCTAGAGCCATTTGTGTTGCAAGAAGATACTATGAACCCTCAGATAGTTGTTCCCCATGCCTCCAGCCTGCTTGTCAGTAGAAACCGTATCCCTTTTTGAAAGACTTGTTTTGTCTTATTCCTTGTCACAGAAAATCCCTTTACACACTATTGATTAGTACTAGCCTACCTCCTAATGAGTGATGTTTCTCTTTCAGCATTGATAACTTCCTTTTGCACTTTTCCTCCCATCCCAGATTGTAGTGGCTTTAGACTTTGACCCCAAAGAAAGGCCGAAGGCCTAATTATTTAATGGGAAAAGACCCTACTTCACAACCCAAGGTGTCAGCTATTTCTATAAGTTGATCATTTCGTTCACCGGACAAAAAACACTCTTTGTATAATTAACTTGAAGACCATAATTCGCTTTGAAGAACAAAAGTACCATACGAAGATGTACGATATGATCATTTCAGTTTTGCAAAAAAAAGAGTGATCATCTGCATAGAAAAGGTAAGTGAGATGCAGATTTCCTTGATTTCTCAGACTTGGGTTATAGCCCTTTATCTTGTCATGTAGTTTTGCTGTTGACAACATTCTTCTTTGACTTTACATAACCAAGGCAAAAGGAAAAGGAGAAAGCGAATTTCCTTGTCTAGAACCTTTTGGTGAAGCAAAAAATTCTTTAGGTGATCCATTTATGATAATGGACGACATGACAATGGAGATGCAAAAGTGGATCCACTCAATCTATTTATTGCCGGAGCTCATGGATTTTAACATGTTGACAAGGATAGGGTGGTAATGGGGCAGGTCAAGGGCGGGGTGGGGCAGAATAAAGGCTTAACGGGGCAGGGCGGGTCATAGCTAATATTTTAAAATTTTTAATAGGGCAGGGCAGGTGTGGGTTCATGAGAGGTTCCTTAGTGTTTTGAACACTCTGTAGCTTGCCAGCAATGCTCAGATTGATTCCCAAAGGAAAATTTCCAATGTTTCTGAGCATATCATTATCCTTTATTCGGGTTATTTGATTAACAAAAGATTTAAGATTTCATTTGCGTTTTGAACACTGTAGCTTATTACTTAAATTTAACCGATTTATCACTTTGTGTTGGTACATACAATCAAAATCCAAAGGAATCTGTATCACACCTAGTGTAAGTAAGAAAGATCTGGACTCATCATCGCATTTTAAAAATTAAACAGAACATAAAAAAGTGGGAAAAATAAATTAACACTTAAATGGGGCAGGGCGGGGCAAAATGTTGGAAAATTCTAAACGGGGCAGGTTAGGGCGGGTTAAAATCTTAACGGGTCAAGTCTTGCTCTGCGCTAACCCTCCCTATTGCCATCCCTGTATAAGGGATTCCCAATGAACATTGTCAAAGACTTTCTCGCTCACAGCTTAATATGAAGACTTCTAAGCTAAACAGAGAAGCCTCAAAAACCCAACAAACAATTAGAAGTTGCTCCAAGTTTTCCTTCTTGGGGCATTAGATTATAATAAACATTTGGTACCAATATTCCTGGAGGGGAAGAGATATTATACCTCCTGACGTAAAAGAACTTGCATCAGGAGTTTGAATCTGCTTACTCTTTTATATTTCTGATTATTCATTTGTTTATTGCCCTTCTCATTTTAGATGCGTAGTGATCCTATATTTGAATATCCATGGATAAATCTTCCATGTATTTAGTTAGAGCTTGATTGATTGTCCTGTTATCATTTGTTTTTGATTCATCTTCAAATGCATAAAGTTTTTCAGTTAAACTTTTTTTTTTTTTTGATAAGGTAACTTTGTATTCACACAAAAAAAAACTCATCAAATAACAACTGATGAGGTGGGATTTACAACCCCATAGGGCATCCTGATAACCAAAAACCCAAAAAAGAACTTTACAATTGTCCTATGAAGTCCACTAGACTTACTACCTCCCCCACCATATCCTGTTTACACCAAAGTTTTTCAGTTAAACTTCTTTGAATATATGTAGTATATTGTGTCTCCCCTCCCTTTTCTTCCTTACCTCAAAGCTGGATCCTGCACCTTTTTATAATCGTACAGTTACTAATTAAAAAAAAAGGGAAAAATATTTCAGTCTTTCCTTTTTAAGCTCTTCTCCTTCTTAAACTACTTTTATGCTCTTTAGGATGGAATGTTAAAACACAAAGATACATATGAGATCATATCTCCTGAAGATATTGGGCTTAATCGTGCTAATGAATCTGGTATTGTCCTCGGGAAACTCAGGTATGTGATTTACCAATCTGGTCAGAACCACAATTGCATCAAATAATCATCATCACAGTCTGTAACTTTATCCCTCCTGTGCCCTCCTTCCTAACGTGCTCTATTCATTGTTTACATTGAATTACATCATGTCTTCAAGGAAATTGATACGTTGAACATTTTCTTTTGTAGTGGGCGTCATGCTTTGCAAGCTAAAATGCTTGAGGTAAATTGTATGCTCTGAGAATCTAGTTTATTTCATAAATTTAAGAGCACGAGACAAATCATTTTAGTCCTATGCAGCTTGGATACGAAATTGAGGGAAAAGAACTTGATGACCTCTTCTGGCGATTCAAATCTGTGGCTGAGAAGAAAAAGGTGAATTAAGCTGTTGAAATTTCCATTGCTGTTTGGTATATTTACGTCATCAGTCAAATTCATGTGGAGTGGTGGAGTTCAGTAAATTTGCTTCATTGAAAATTCATGGAAGGGGATTGATGGCTGGAACTTTTTGTCCTTCCTAGATAACCTAGTGGCTAGAACATGAGCTAAAAATATAATTACAATCTCTCTCTCTCCCCCTCCCTTTTTTCACATTCAGTACAATCTTAAGTATGTCACATCTTCAAATTTTGTGAATTGTGGTGTTTTTATTCATCTACGTATCTGGGTTGTACATTAATTCTTGTGGAATTGGAAACAACTGATCCGTAAGAACTTCTAAGATATTGTAAAGTGAGATGAACTATAGTATCAGTAAAGAGGGAAGTAAGAGTAGAAACAGATGAAGAAAATGGAGCATGGATGTGAACGGAAAGATTGGGCAGAGTTCAGCATACCTTCTGAACCAAGATAATCTGTTAACTATTTGTTTTGTATTCGACACCCACACCCTTGAAAAACTGTCCTATTATTACTGGTATATTATAAACTACCGCTCTTCTCAAGCGGGGGCAACTGTCAAATTTGTGCTAAGACCCTCTTTTGGTTGTCAAAGTTTCTTCTGCTCATTTGAAAGGGTTATTTGGCTAATTATACTTTTATCAGTTCAATTATAATTTAAATTAAGGTTAAGAACTGTGTGGATCTAATATGATGTTGGTATCGTGAAATATTTTTTGGTCATCTATTTATCTCCACGCTGCTATTTCAGAAAATTACAGATGATGACCTGATAGCACTGATGTCAGATGAAGTTTTCCAGCCTCAATTTGTTTGGCAACTTCAAAATGTACAGGTAGATGTTAATGTTGACTATATTTGCACTGTTTTAATTCAAGTCTCTGCCTTTGATCTGGATTAAAAAGGATAGTTCAGCTGATTGAAAGGCCTCCTGCTCTATGGACAGGTTACTTGTGGAAGTCTTGGCCTTTCTACAGCAACCGTTAAGCTCATTGATGCTGATGGTCAAGAGCATATTTCTTGTTCTGTTGGAACGGGGCCAGTTGACGCGGCTTATAAGGCAGTTGATCTCACTGTCAAGGTATGAAATAGAAATGAAACTTCCTAATAATAAATAATCTTGTCGCAGCGCTAGGACCCATATTGATCTCAAGCCGATCAGTATGTTAATATTCAACTATAAATGGTTTATTACAAACTCATTTGGTGAATCTCTTTTATGCAAATCCTATTCATAATTATACACATACTAATATTATTTTCTCCCCAGGCTATAGATGCATCAAGTTTGAGTTTTGTTGAGCAAAATATTCGGAAGCTCGTTATTTTGGATATATTGTCTTGTTGTGTACTCTTACCTGTACTTTTTTTCCCCGTCATATGTACTACATAAAAAGTTGTCTTAGGGTGCACACAAGGTGTGGCCTAGTGGTCAAAGAAGTGGGTTGAGAACCATGAGGTCTCGAGTTCAAATTCCTCAGAGACAAAACAAATAGGTAATTTCTTTCCATTTGTCCTATCCTAGCCTTAGTGGACAGAGTTACCTGGTACCTATTGTTCGTGGGAGGTGGCAGGTATCCCGTGGAATTAGTCGAGTTGTGCGAAAGCTGGTCCGGACACCACAGTTATCCAAAAATAAAAGTTGCCTTAGGGTCAATTGTTTTTTTTACAACAGTATTCTTGCTGTTGAAGAAGTCAGGTCAACCCAAGTATATGTTGTACTTCAAAACTAAGAGCATGTTTGGATTGACTTAAATGTTGGTCAAACCTACTTTGAAGTCATTTTTAGTTTTTGGGAGTGTTTGACATGGTTAAAAAAAACTTAAAATAAGTAAAAAAAAGTTTGAAAGCCAAAAGTAGGAATTCCTTACTTTTAATTTTTTCATTTAGAAGTCATTTAAGTTTGACTTTTTATTTTTTGACTTAAAAGCTACTTTTTTAAGCCAATCCAAACGGGCTCTAAGACTACATAATAAACCTCATATGGAGTCCTTTTCTAAAGCTAGTCCAATCCTAACTCAGCATCTAGTGCTGCATTCAATGATGATGTCAGCAGACAACCCAAATCCTACATAACAAATGCCAGCTATTTTGCTATAATGTACTGTGAAGATATTGCCGAGAGTCTATTGGAAACAACCTCTCAACCTTCACAGGGTAGGTAGGGGCAAGGCTGCGTACACACCACCCTCCCCAGACCCCACTTGTTTACCCTGGGTGTGTTGTTGTACTGTGAAGATATCTTTTAAGAGCAGTTTTATCATTTTCCACATAATTGATGAACCTACTAGCTTTATAATAGTTTCCAAAAATAAGTAAAACTATATTTGATATGCATTTTGAGTAGGAATTTTTACATTTTGAATTTGACTTACAAGCAGTTTTCTATATATCTAGAGAGAACCCAACTTTTTTGTTCGAGAAGATGGTGTTTGCCTCTATAGCAGTCAAACTTGTCTTCTATTTAATAATCTTTTTGTTTTAATGTGTATTATGGTCTGGTAATCGTAGTGTCCATGCATTGTGCAGGTACCTGTAACACTCCTTGAGTATTCCATGAATGCAGTCACACAAGGTATAGATGCTATAGCTTCAACCAGAGTCTTAATTCGTGGGGAAAATGGCCATACATCAACCCATGCCTTAACTGGAGAGACTGTTCACCGTACATTTAGGTATGAAATGTACCAGCCATGTTGTTTGCATTTATTCTTCTTTGCCTTCTTTCTCTGTAGAACCTAGGGAACATGGAGAGAGAGAGGGAGGGGCGAATGTAGGTGTTGACACAATAAATTTTGGAATTGAGGACATGACATCAAAGTGAAATGAGCCAAATTTATATGTTCTCAATAAAGCATAACCACAGTAGTCATAAGATTCATGTTTCCTCTCCCCTTCTCTTCGCCGTTCTTCTATAGTGCAGCCTTCACCCAACAAAAGAACTTCCAGGCCTCTTGCTTATTTTCTCTATTGACTGCCCTCACCCTTGGTGTTTCCTCATCACTGCAACCCCTCACATGACTGCTTCCAACTCTTACTCTTGTGCCTCCAAGTTCTTTCTTCAATCTCCCATTTTTCCATTTGACTTGTCCAAAAGAAACACCAGTGTTAGTGTGTGTATCAAGTAGAAGAGTCAAAATCCGTAGTAGATATGCTTGGCTGGATGTCAATCATGTGTCCAACATCACTTTTTTTTTTTTTGGGGCAAGTCTATGAAATATCACCTTTCCTTTCTCTTACTAGAATAGGCTTTTTATATCTTCTTTCTTCTTCCAGTGGAACCGGAGCAGATATGGATATTGTTATCTCCAGTGTCCGAGCCTATGTTGGTGCATTGAATAAGATGATGAGTTTCAGAAAACTGTTGGTGAAAAACAACAAACCCGAAGGCAGTGCAGTCATATAGGTACTTCTCTGCAAATCAAGGTTATGGAACTTATGCAACTGCACTGGAGCTTTATCATTTGTACAGAATGGAGGAGGCCGTTCAAAGAATTTGAACCTGTAGTTTTCGAGAAAACAAAGCTTAAATGCCTGGTAGTGCTTGAAAATCATCTAAGTTTATGGTGTATCAGTTAAAACATTAGACACATTGTCCATATAAGATGTTTTTTCAGGACTTCCTAACTTTGTTCATGCTCCCATTTTACTAAAGTCTGAATCTCATTCTGGGTTAATCACACAAACCACGAAGATTTTCGAAATGATTTCAGAAATTATGATAATCTCTTTATCAATTTTTATGTGGTGATGTTCTAACCTTGTAATTGATAAATCTGCCTTATGAACTTGCAATTTTATATTTTGCTGAAAGTCATTCTAACATAAGTTGGATTATGTCTTTCGTATTCAGTTCTTGGGTGATATTTGTTTTCTACAAGTATTGGAATTTCTTTTGGTACATGAATTAATTTTTTCAGAGTATGTCACGTCAATCAATAAAATTATACGTTTGAAAAGCATGCAACTCTTCATAAGCACTAGGTAATTGAAGAATGTTAAGTCAAGCCCATTATTTTGGTTGATAACTTAAATAGGGCCATAAGCACTAGGTAATTGAAGAATGTTAAGTCCATTATTTTGGTTGATAACCTAAATAGGGTCGTGAGAATGCAAGCCCTTGTTCATTGATACCGTTTGAATATGTTTCTCCTTTGAATGGTAAAAAATTGGGCTTTTGTACTTGTTAGAATAGAAATAAGTATTTCCTACTTAGAATAGAAATAGGAATAGGAATAAGAATAGGAATCCTAGTTGGAAAAGGATTCCAATGTAGTGTCTATAAATAGGGTCTCAATGTAACTATTTAGATACACAATTCAATAATATTTTTCGTATATATTTCTCACATGGTATCAGAGCATTGGTGAGAACAAACAAGTCACTGTGTGTCTATGTCAATTTTCGGTGACTTTTGGGTCTGATTTTGTTATTCTTTTTTCTTTCTGTGGGTGTTGTGCGAAAACCAACACCACCACGAGGCTCGGAAAGCCCCCGCGACCAAACCCCAGCCAAAACCACCCCACGCGCTCTCACGCGCCGATCGAAGGTGGTTCGAGATCTGTCTCACGCGCCGGCGCGAGAGGACTTTTCTGATCATATTTTTTGAGATTTTTTTTTCACAGTTGGGGTCGTCCAGCCATTCCGACTAGGCCCCTACTGTTTTTGACCAGATCAGATCGCCGAAATTAGGGTTCTGGCTATTTCCAGGCAGTTTCCGGTGACTTTTCTTTGAGATTTGAATTTTCCGAGACAAATTTAGCATAATGTCTTTTGGGTGTGATGTTTTTGGTTCCAAAAATATGGGGATTGGAAGTTCTAGCCCTATAATCACTTCAGAACTTTTATTGGGTAGTTCAAACTATTTATCTTGGGCTTCCTCGGTTGAGCTGTGGTGCAAGGGTCAGGTGTCCAAGATCACTTAACGAACAAGACTTATGAGGTAGATGTAAAGGCAAAGACTAGTGAGGAAGATGCAAAAGCCAAAGCACAATGGGAGAAAGTAGATGCTCAATTATGTAGTCTCATATGGCGTTCTATTGATTCCAAGTTGATGCCCTTGTTTCGCCCATTCCAGACGTGTTATACAGTTTGGGAAAAGGCTCGTGCTTTATACACTAATGACATATCTCGATTCTATGATGTGATATCTCGATTGACCAACTTAAAGAAACAAGAATCCGATATGTCTACTTACTTGGGACAGGTACAGGCAGTCATGGAGGAATTTGACACATTAATGCCAGTTACTACGAATGTGGAAAAACAACAAGAACACAGACAAACATTGTTTCTAGTTCTTACTCTTGCTGGACTTCCTCCTGATCATGATTCTGTACGTGATCAGATTTTAGCTAGCCCTACAGTTCCTACAATCGATGAATTATTCTCTCGTCTCCTTCGTCTTGCGGCACCTCCCAGTCACAAGGTAGTTTCATCACCCACTGTTGACTCATCTATTCTCGCATCTCAAACCTTTGAAAAGCGTACATATCAATCTATGGAGAATCGGCGAGGGGGAGGGCGTTTTGGGAAACCTCGATCCAAGTGTAGTCATTGTCATAAGTCTGGACACACTCGTGATATATGTTATATTTTGCATGGTCCACCACCCAGTTATGATCCTATTGTTCTAAAGGAGTATAATGAGTTCCTTCGAAATCGCGCAAGTAAACAGACATCTCCACCAATAGCATATGGTGCTCAACCTAATCAACCATCCAATAATGCTCATATTGCTCAGACAGAATATGATGAGTTCCTTCAGTATCGTGCAAATAAGCAAACGTCTCCACAAGTAGTTTCGGTTGCACAACCTGATGTCTCTGTTACGGGTAATTCTTTTGCTTGTGTGTCGCAATCTAGTACTCTTGGAACATGGGTCATGGACTCTGGGGCTTCTGATCATATCTCTGGTAATAAATCACTTTTATCCGATATTGTTTATTCACAATCTCTTTCAGCTATTACTTTAGCCAATGGGATCCAAACAAAACCAAAAGGGGTTGGAAAAGCCAAACCCCTATCTTCTGTCACCTTAGACTCTGTTCTTTATGTCCCTGGTTCTCCTTTTAATCTAGCATCTGTTAGTCGTTTGACGAAAGCCCTACATTGTAGCATAACTTTTTTCGATGATTTTTTTCTCATGCAGGACCGCAGTACGGGACAGATGATTGGAACAGGACATGAATCACAAGGCCTTTACTATCTTACCTCTTCAAACTCCTTAGCAGCATGCTCCGTTACAGATTCCCCAGATCTAATTCACAAACGTTTGGGACATCCGAGTCTATCCAAACTGCAAAAGATGGTGCCTAGTTTGTCTAGTTTATCCACATTAGATTGTGAGTCGTGTCAACTTGGGAAACACACTCGTGCTACGTTTTCTCGTAGTACTGAGGGTCGTTCAGAGTCTATTTTTTCATTAGTTCATTCAGATATTTGGGGTCCTAGTAGAGTCAGTTCCACCTTAGGATTTCGTTATTTTGTTAGTTTCATTGATGATTATTCAAAATGTACTTGGGTTTTCTTAATGAAAGATCGTTCTGAGTTATTTTCTATTTTCAAAAGTTTCTTTGCTGAAATACAAAATCAGTTTGGTGTTTCTATTCGTACTTTTCGTAGTGATAATGCCTTAGAATACTTATCCTCCCAATTTCAGGAGTTTATGACTCACCAAGGCATTATTCACCAGACTACTTGTCCATACACCCCTCAGCAAAATGGTGTAGCTGAAAGAAAAAATCGGCATCTTATTGAGACCGCTCGTACTCTTCTCCTTGAATCCAATGTTCCACTGCGTTTTTGGGGAGATGCAGTTCTTACGTCTTGTTATTTGATAAATAGAATGCCCTCTTCTTCTATTCAGAATCAGGTTCCCCATTCCATACTGTTTCCTCAGTCACATCTCTATCCTATCCCTCCTCGTGTCTTTGGGAGCACATGCTTTGTTCATAACTTAGCCCCAGGAAAAGATAAATTAGCTCCTCGTGCCCTCAAATGTGTCTTTCTTGGTTACTCTCGAGTCCAAAAAGGGTATCGTTGTTATTCACATGATCTTCATCGATACCTTATGTCCGCTGATGTTACATTTTTTGAGTCTCAGCCTTACTATACATCTTCTGATCATCCCGATGTCTCTATGGTCTTACCCATACCTCAGGTTTTACCTGTGCCAACCTTTGAGGAATCTACGGTTACTTCTACATCTCCAGTTGTAGTGCCACCACTACTAACTTATCATCGCCGTCCACGTCCAACCCTAGTCCCAGATGATTCATGTCATGCGCCAGACCCTGCTCCTACTGCGGACTTGCCTCCTCCTAGCCAACCGCTTGCACTTCAAAAAGGTATACGATCCACTCGAAATACTAACCCACATTATACCTTCTTAAGTTATCATCGTCTATCATCACCCCATTATGCATTTGTGTCGTCTTTGTCCTCTATTTCCATTCCTAAGACTACAGGTGAAGCACTTTCTCATTCTGGATGGAGGCAGGCTATGGTTGATGAGATGTCTGCTTTACATAAGAGTGGTACTTGGGAGCTTGTCTCCCTTCCTGCAGGTAAATCTACTGTTGGTTGTCGTTGGGTTTATGCAGTTAAAATTGGTCCAGACGGTCAAGTTGATCGACTTAAGGCTCGCCTTGTTGCCAAAGGGTATACTCAGATATTTGGGCTAGAATATAGTGACACTTTCGCTCCTGTGGCTAAAATTGCATCTGTTCGTCTTTTTCTATCTATGGCTGCCGTTCGTCATTGGCCTCTTCATCAGTTGGACATTAAGAATGCTTTTCTGCATGGTGATCTTGAGGAAGAAGTCTATATGGAGCAACCACCTGGTTTTGTTGCTCAGGGGGAGTCTAGTAGCCTTGTATGTCGATTGCGCAGGTCACTCTATGGTCTAAAACAGTCTCCTCGAGCTTGGTTTGGGAAGTTCAGCACAGTAATTCAGGAGTTTGGCATGACTCGTAGTGGAGCTGATCACTCTGTGTTTTATCGGCATTCTGCACCAAGTCGATGTATCTATTTGGTTGTTTACGTTGATGATATTGTTATCACCGGTAATGATCAAGATGGTATCACCGATTTGAAGCAACATCTCTTTAAGCACTTCCAAACTAAAGACCTTGGCAGATTGAAGTATTTTCTAGGTATTGAGGTTGCTCAGTCTAGATCAGGTATTGTTATTTCTCAACGCAAGTATGCCTTAGACATTCTTGAGGAGACAGGAATGATGGGATGTAAACCTGTTGACACTCCTATGGATCCGAATGTTAAACTCCTTCCAGGACAGGGGGAGCCACTTAGTAATCCTGAAAGGTATAGACGACTTGTTGGAAAGTTGAATTATCTCACAGTGACTAGACCTGACATCTCTTTTCCTGTGAGTGTTGTAAGTCAGTTTATGACTTCCCCTTGTGATAGTCATTGGGAAGCAGTTGTTCGTATTCTACGATATATAAAGTCAGCTCCCGGTAAAGGACTACTCTTTGAGGATCAAGGCCATGAGCATATCATTGGATATACAGACGCTGATTGGGCAGGATCACCCTCTGACAGACGTTCGACATCCGGATATTGTGTTTTAGTAGGAGGTAATTTGGTGTCGTGGAAGAGTAAGAAACAGAATGTGGTTGCTCGATCTAGTGCAGAATCAGAATATCGAGCAATGGCGACAGCAACTTGTGAGCTAGTTTGGATCAAACAGTTGCTGGGAGAACTAAAATTTGGCAAAGTTGATCAGATGGAACTTGTGTGTGATAATCAAGCGGCTCTTCATATCGCATCAAATCCAGTGTTTCATGAAAGGACTAAGCACATTGAGATTGACTGTCACTTTGTCAGAGAAAAGATACTCTCGGGAGATATTGTTACGAAATTTGTGAAGTCAAATGATCAGCTTGCAGATATCTTCACCAAGTCCCTCACATGTCCTCGTATTAATTACATCTGTAACAAGCTAGGTACATATGATTTGTATGCACCAGCTTGAGGGGGAGTGTTAGAATAGAAATAAGTATTTCCTACTTAGAATAGAAATAGGAATAGGAATAGGAATAGGAATAAGAATAGGAATCCTAGTTGGAAAAGGATTCCAATGTAGTGTCTATAAATAGGGTCTCAATGTAACTATTTAGATACACAATTCAATAATATTTTTCGTATATATTTCTCACAGTACTTTTGTTTCTTTTTTTTTTTTTGTTGAAAATTTTGGACATAACATATTTGAGGTTATAAAATTCAAATGTTTTTAAATATTTTATATTTTGTGTCTAATGATAAAAAAGAGACAAATAAATTGATATAAAGGGGTAGTAAGTACTAACATACAATTTTCTATTAACATGTTGATTTTGCATAAACAATTATCTAAGCGTAAATTAGATGAAGCTCAGGGGATTTTTCGATTACCGCTAAGGATGTTGAAAAAGTGAAGGATTTATAAATAATTTGTTAGTTAATTTTTTATGTCACAAGTATCATATATCATATATAAAAGAGAACCATAGGCTTGCCTACGTGGCGCCACCACAAACTTGGATTCCCTTTAATTTATTTATTTCCAAAATTAGTTTTTCCCTTTCATGAAAAGTTGTGACTTTTATGAACAATTGCGATTTTTATGAAAAGTTGTGACTTCTATGAAAGGTTGTGGCATTTTCGAAGGGTTGCAACTTTTCCAAATAGTTGTGACCTTTCCGATAAGGCACAATAAACATTTATTCACACTACCCTTTGTTGTCTATAAATAGAGGGATTTCCTCTCATTTTAAAACAACGAAAATTCTAAACTACTTCTTTATCTTCTATACAATTAAATATTCGTGTACTTTACTTTTATTGAGTGGCTCACTGACACCATTGTTTTCGTATCAATACACTGGTGAATATAATCGTTCTATCCTGAGAGAATCTATTCCTTTAAACATCGGGTAGTAGAGGGGAATAATTTTCATAAGGGGACATTGTGCATTCAGTGGACTCAATTCTGTCCTTTGTGTTTCATTCTATTGTTATAGATCCTGATAAGTTTTTTTACAGTCATTAATTTATGTTTATGTTATTAAGGATAAATGATAAGATATTATAATTTTCATTTTCCTTTACATTATTAATGTTCGTTACTACGTAATCTTGTATGTAAGATAGTATAGTGTTTTAGTTTTAATGACTGATAGGTGTTAAGTATTGTTTATAAATTTCGTGAAAGTAAATTTCCGCGCGAGGTGCGGGTAATTTTACTAGTTAAGGAAATATTTTGGCAATTCTGTACGGACATTCTTAAGACGTGCTTTGTCACTGGTAACAATTCATATCGCCACGTTCTAATAAGATTGTGGATATATTTTCTTATTATATAAGAGAGAGTTCGCATTGAAATATGCCTGTTTCAATGTGTTTCAGAAAACTTTTTTATAAGCGTGAACTCTTTATAAGCACTANGGTGTATGGATGTGCTTTGTCACTGGTAACAATTCATATCGCCACGTTCTAATAAGATTGTGGAAATATTTTCTTATTATATAAGAGAGAGTTCGCATTGAAATATGCCTGTTTCAATGTGTTTCAGAAAACTTTTTTATAAGCGTGAACTCTTTATAAGCACTAGGTAATTGAAGAATGTTAAGTCCATTATTATGATTGATAACTTAAACAAGGCTGTGAGAACGCAAATCCCTATCCATTGATACCTTTTGAATATATATGTTTCTCCTTTGAATGGTAAAAAAAAGCAGTCGATAATTTTAAGGGTTTTCATACTTTTGTCTTTTTTTTTGTTGAAAACTTTGGACATGACATATTTGAGGTTATAAAATTCAAAAGTTCTTTTTAATTCTTTAAATTTTTTGTCAAATGATTAAAAAAAAAGGTAAACAAATTGAAACAAAGGGGTAATAAATACTAACATACAAATTTCTACTAACATCTTGATTTTTGCATAAACAATTATCTAAGCGTAAAATTAGATTTATACTAACATCTTGATTTTGCATAAACAATTATCTAGCGTAAATTAGATGAAGCTTCAATTACCGCTAAGGGTGTTGAAAAAGTGAAAGGATTTATAAATAATTTGTTAGTTAATTTCAATGTCACAAGTATTAAAGAAATATTTTTGGCAATTCTGCACAACGTTCTTAAGTTGTGCTTTGTCACCGGTAATAATTTACATCGTTGACGTTCTAATAAGACAGTGAATATATTCTCTCTTATTCTTCACAACTTTTCTTCTTCTTTCTTCTTCAATCCTCTGCTTCTTGATTATGTTTGATGATTTCATGGGTTTGAAAAATGGATTAGTGTTTCCTCTCTTCTCTCTCATCAATTAGTCTATATATCTTAGATATATGTGAACCACACACAAAATACATGTATCTAGCTATCAAATACATTCTTAAATACATATACTTAAGAGAGAAGCGAGTGAGCGAGCAATCCAGATACATGCGAATCCACTTAGATACATGTATCTAGAACAAATTATACATAACTTTGACCCCATGTATCCAAAATACATATATCTGGGCATGTCAGTTACATATATCCAAAGTCTAAATTCTAATAAAATTCGTAATATTAGAAACTCGCGTAAAGAAAAATAATTTGCTCCTAAGCTAGTGTGATTTCTATTGTAATTATAGGTCATAACAACTTTTTCTTATGTTTGAGGCTTGACTAGGGGCAGCCCCATACGGTGGGCGAAACAATAGGTCCATTGCAATACGAATGAGTTGGTACGCCCAATGAGTATTGCGGGAAATATTTTAGCCTTTTAGGAAGATTTTCAAAAACAATAAACTTTAAATACGGAACAGAGAAAATCTTGTTGGGAGGTTTCAAGTTCAAGCCCTAGGTATGGAGAAAATCCTATTGGGAGCGTGAGAAAGAAAAAAGAAAAAAAAAGAAGGAATCAACCACCAATTTCTTACCTTTATTATTAATATAAAAAATAAATATAAATATATATAAAACTTTAAATAAGGGATATTTCCTAAATTAGAATTAGAATAGTAGTAAGTATTAAATAAGAGATTTATTCCTAAATTAGGATTAGGATAGTAGTATTAAATAAGGGATATTTACTAATATAATTCTTTACCCACTCTATATATAAGGAAAAGTTCATAATTAATTAAAAGACTCAAATTTCAACAAACCAACGTTCTCTTTTCTTCTTTCTTCTTCATCCCAAGGTACGTTTTCACCAACTTTTCCTCTTCTTTTTTTTTTCTTTTTTTTTCTTCTTTGAAAAATCGACAATGTCGATTAGTGTTTCCTCGTCGGCTACTTACTACTTCAAGAATTGCAGGTATGCTTCTGATTCATCTTCTTGTTTGTTCAAATGCTTCTGTTTCTGGAACCCAGTGATTTTTTCGGATCAAGATTGGAGATAGAAATAT
The DNA here is from genome assembly GCF_019186545.1 of Solanum stenotomum. Classification (NCBI taxonomy): domain Eukaryota; kingdom Viridiplantae; phylum Streptophyta; class Magnoliopsida; order Solanales; family Solanaceae; genus Solanum; species Solanum stenotomum. The sequence continues at coordinate 20,715,214 of NC_064289.1, read as the reverse complement.
ATTGAATCAAGATTTGGGGGTTTTCCTTTTTTTCTTTCTGCGTTTCACTTAGTAAGAGTTGATGTTGTTGAGTTGTGTTCAAATTCTTGTTTTAATTGTTGTGGGGTGGGACATGATAGAAATCTTTTGAATTGATCATAAGGGGGTGTGAGTTTAGTGGCATATGCCAATAATCGGTCTCTTCTCCACTACTACTTGTGGTTCTCTACTTCAAGAATTGAAGGTATTCTTCTGTTCATCTTGTTGTTTGTTCAAATGTGTTTTTGAAACTGATTCTTGGTCTGTCTTTCTGTGGGTACCCAGTGATTTTTTTGGATCAAGAATGTGTTATAAGGGGATATAATATAAATATATTAAATTGGGTTAATTCTTAAGGTTGTTTATTCGATCAAGATTTTGGGGTTTTGTGCTTTTCCTTTTTTCTGCGTCTTTGTAGTAAGAGTTGATCTTCTTGTGGTTGTGGTAGATAAGAGCTGTGTAGGATAATCTTGTCTGCAGATTCTTGTTTTTAATTGCTGTTGGGTAGGAAACAAGGTAGAATTTTTTTAAATTGATCATAAGGGAGTGTGGCTTTAGTGACATATGATTGAATATGCAATAATCCATCTCTTCTTTCTAAGCCAGCCACTACTACTTATGGCTCTCTACTTCAAGAATTGCAGGTATTCTTTTGTTTCATCCTTCTGTTTGTTCGAATGCGTCTTTAAAATTGATTCTTGGTCTTTCTTTCTAGGTACCTAGTAATTTTTTTGGATCAAGATTGTCTTTGCAGACATTGATAATTGGTCATGAAGATCTTTGGCCATAACAACCAACTTGACAATTTCTTGAGAAGATGGGGTTGATGTTGTGATGGATAGTGTAGGCAAGTGAGGCACTTGTGTCGATTCACTTGGGGCGAAAAATTGTTTCCTTCTCTTTTGACCACTTTGTGCATTGGATTTATTCAATCAGCCTCCAGCGACCTTCTACTTCTCTCTTATTCTTCTTTCTTCTTCAGTCCTCTGATCTGCTTCACGACCACAACATATATGTTTTCAGAACTTTTTCTTTCTTCTTCTTCTTCTTCTCTTTTACTTTCTTCTTCAAGTCCTCTGTTTCACGACCTTAGCAGGTACGTTTTCAAACATTGAAAATTGGTCATGATGATCTTTGGCCATACAACCAACTTGACAGTTTCTTGAGAAGATGGGGTTGATGTTGCGATGGAAGGTGGAGGCAAGTGAGGCACTTGGGGCGGAAGATTGTTCCCTTCTCTTTTGACCCCTTTGTGCATTGGGGTTATTCAATCAGTCACCAGTGACCTTCAACTTCACTCTTCTTCTTTCTTCTTCAGTCCTCTGATCTGCTTCATGATCTTAGCAGGTATGTTTTCAGAACTTCTTCATCTTCTTCTTTTCTTTTTCTTTCTTCTTCAGTCCTCTGCTTCACGATCTCAGCAGGTATGTTTTCAACATTTTCTCTTCTTCTTCTCTCTCTTTCTCATGGCTTGGACTAGTGGTTGATTCATTAGGTCCTTCTATTATCATACCCTGAATTTAAGGAACATACTTTTATTATCATAGTAAACAAAAGAACATCCTTTAATTATCTTTAAAATGGTATGATTCATCCTTTTGTTAGTGTTGGTCAATAAACTAACAACTTTAAACCATGAATTTCATGTTTTGTTCTTTTCATCCTTCTATAAGATGATATTTGGTAATTTTTAGTTATATTAGTTGGATTTACGGTGCATAGGGTAGCAGTGTTCTTTATGTGTCACTTTTTTAGTTTATCAAAGTTAATTTAACTTATCTTTGAAACTCAATTAGATTAGATCAATAATAAACCCAACAAAGGTTGGGGTTGATTCCACAAGGAGTACGCGTGTGTCAAGATGTCAAGAGTGTGAGAATTTGTAACTTTCCTAAGCTAATCTTCAAATAAAAGAGTGATTGAGTAATTAAATATAAAGCTAGACTGTTTTCTAAGCTAGGATTTAATCAACACTAAGAGTGCAATAACAATATTTTGTTTTTCAATTAACAGAGAGACCGGGGTTGTAGCCTCAATATGGCATTACTAGTTCATGAACACAAGTGTCTTGCTCAAATGCATAAGATCAATGAAAATGATCCAATTGATAATTACTTACAAGAATTTTCCAATCTAGCAAAGCTAATTCCAAAAGTCCTTCCAAACTAAAAGGATAATATTAGACCCAATTGATAGACCCAAATAGGAATCTCCCTATTCTTAGTTCCACTTCGTTAATCAAGCACAATTAATTCCTTAGTATACTTGATTCTTTGCTACTTGTTAAAAATCCAATCCAATTTTCACCCTTCCGTGCAAGAAATGAATATATAAGGCTAAATCTAGTGTTTGCAATCACCAAATTCACAAATAAGAATGTAAACAAGTAGATAATCACAATCCAAATAATAATAAGCAAGATAAACTAGTATTCAATCACATAAAAGCCATAAGAGTCTACAACCCCAGCTAATAGGTTTAGCTACTAATACTAGAAAAAGAAAATACAAGATGAAATGTAATATTCTCTCTGTTTCAGAAAGAATGGTCTAGTTTGACTTGACACGGAGTTTTAGAAAAGAAATAAGACTTTTGAATCATGTGGTCCTAAATTAAAGTTATGTCAAATGTACAAAATTATCCTTTAATCTTGTGGCCTTAAACATGCCGCGTGGAAAGTTGAAATTAAAATGCTACCAAAAAAAGAAAGAGATCATTCTTTTTGAAACTGACTAAAAAGGAAAGGAGGTCATTCTTTTTGAAACGGAGGGAGTACTAAACATAGTTAAACATGAAATAAAGAAGAAGATTCTAACTCTATGGTAAAAATTTCTTAATCCTTCCCAAGCTAGAGATACTCCACCAAGACTTGTAAATTCAAAAAATTGCTCCAGAAAATGACCTATTTCCTATTTATGTAACTCTAAAAAATCTGGACAAAGATGTCCTTTCGCTGCCAATTCGTGGAGCAAAATTGTGGAGACATTCCAATTTCCGTCTCCACATTTTCATTTCGTTTTAGAGTTATGTTTAAACTCTAAAACATAAATTGATACTCTTATTGAATCTACTAAGAAAAATAGACTAAAGTTCATACTTAAAATTACCTCATTTTCCTTGGAAATGAAGGAGAAACTGTACATCTTTCAAATAATAGTTCTGCATTTATCCGATTAATAATCATATAGAGCTGAGAAATAATTTACTTGAAATATTTTTTGTTTCCATCTATTATGGAAGCACTCTTGTTGCTACGATGAAGTTGATGATAACGAACTCCTTCCTAGCCCATCCACTTTAATTAGAATTACCTATCAATCAGCTAAAAGAGAGGGATGAGAGCGAACATCATAGGTGATTATAGGCTGAGTAGTTATTTCTTGATAGAAACTAACATGAGGATGAATCTTGCCATTTTTGGAATAATTGAGGGATATTTTCTGTTCATTATAATAACATAAGGACGTACTTTAAGTTTATGGTATACTTGAACGATGTTTTTGGCAACAAACTCGGTTTAGTCATGTGATTGTTTCTGGCCAGCTTGATAATTATAGATCTAATTGGTGTAAGGTATGAAATTTAAAACTTCTTGTTTGCGTTTGGAGTTCTTTTTGGGGTGCGTAAGTACATTTTGTTCATACGTTCTCTTTTTATGATTTGGGGAAAGTGATGTGTTTTGGAAATTTGAGCAGTGCACTGGTGTCCTGTTAATGATGTTACTACATTTTCCTGATAAGTTTAGGGTATAATTGAAGGATGTTTTTGGCAACAAACTTGGTTTATTCATGTGATTTTAACTGATCAGCTTGATAATTATAGATCTGATTGCGTTTGGAATTCTTTTTGGGGTGCGTAGGTACATTCTGTTTATACGTTCTCTTTTTATGATTTGGGGAAAGTGATGTGTTCTGGAAATTTGAGCAGTGTACTGGTGTCCTATTAATGATGTACTACATTTTCATGTTAAATTTAGGGTATAATTGAAGGATATTTTTGGCAACAAACTCAGTTTATTCATGTGATTGTTACTGATCAGCTTGATAATTATAGGTTTGATTGGTGAAGTTATGAAATTTAGAACTTCTTGATTGCGTTTGGAATTCTTTTTTGGGTGCGTAGGTACATTTTGTTCGTACGTTGTCTTTTTGTGATTGGGGAAAGTGATGTGTTCGGGAAATTTGAGCAGTGCACTGGTGTCTTAGTGCACTGGTGTCCTGTTAATGATGTACTACATTTTCCTGTTAAGTTTAGAGTATAATTGATGGATGTTTTTGGCAACAAACTTGGTTTATTCGTGATTTTTACTGATCAGCTTGATAATTATAGATCTGATTGTGTTTGAAATTCTTTTTGGTGTGCGTAGGTACTTTTTGTTTATACGTTCTCTTTTTATGATTTGGGAAAAGTGATGTGTTCTGGAAATTTGGGCAGTGCACTGGTGTCCTNCATTTTGTTCATACGTTCTCTTTTTATGATTTGGGAAAAGTGATGTGTTTTGGAAATTTGAGCAGTGCACTGGTGTCCTGTTAATGATGTACCACATTTTCCTATTAAGTTTAGGGTATAATCGAAGGATGTTTTTGGCAACAAACTCTGTTTATTCATGTGATTGGTACTGGTCAGCTTGATAATTATAGATCTGATTGTGTTTGGAATTCTATTTGGGGTGCGTAGGTACATTCTGTTTATGCGTTCTCTTTTTATGATTTGGGGAAAGTGATGTGTTCTGGAAATTTGAGCAGTGTCCTGTTAATGATGTACTACATTATCCTGTTAAGTTTAAGGTATAATCGAAGGATTTTTTGGCAACAAACTCAGTTTATTCATGTGATTGTTACCGGTCAGCTTGATAATTATAGATCTGATTGTGTTTGGAATTCTGTTTGGGGTGCGTAGGTATATTCTGTTTATGCGTTCTCTTTTTATGATTTGGGGAAAGCGATGTGTTCTGGAAATTTGAGCAGTGTCTTGTTGATGATGTACTACATTTTCCTGTTAAGTTTAGGGTATAATCGAAGGATATTTTTGGCAACAAACTCGGTTTATTCATGTGATTGTTACTGCTCAACTTGATAATTATAGATCTGATTGTGTTTGGAATTCTTTTTGGGGTGCGTAGGTACATTCTATTTATATGATCTCTTTTTATGATTTGGGCAAAGTGATGTGTTCTGGAAATTTGAGCAGTGCACTGGTGTCCTGTTAATGATGTACTACATTTTCCTTGGTGCGAACTAACCGTTGCTCAAAATAAAACGGGAGTCCTTTTCTTGTGGTTTGTAATCTAACTTTTCTTGTCATTTCGTTCTTGAACGTTCCTAGCTGTTGTTGTTACTGTGAACTGGCAAGTAGTCATTTAGTTTGTAATCTATTTGATCTAGTCTATAACGAGGACACTATGGTGTTAATCTCGGAGGGAGAGTGGGTCTATGGGTGGGTTGGTTGTGGATTCAGCCTTTTACCAGTTGTGAATTCAGTTGCATCAACGAATATAGTTCTAAGCAAGAGTGATTGGTAGCTATTGTGGTTTGGTTATTTTTATCCTTCTATTTGTAATTCGTTCCTATTGGTTTTGGTATTATGGTAATGCATTTGTGATATGATATATTTTTAGTGAATTAGCATTTTGGGTAGGTTCGTTCAATTTCCCTATGCCTTCATGTTCATAAGAAATAAAGGCAGTTATGGTATTTGGCTTTTGTTGATGCTCTACATTTTTGGTGATTAAGTGGCTAGGGAGTTTTGTCATGTTATCTTGTTCAGTTGTTGTGGAAATGCTATTATGGTTTAGAATTTTTCCGTCTTTTTGCGCATAGTTCATCACTTTCAGGGATGTGGCTTTCACGTTCTATCAAGTTTTAAGGTTTATAGTGTCCATCCCGCATTTTTTTTGAATTCTGGCTAGGTCTGAGATGCTCCATTTTGAACGCGTATGATGACATACAGTTCCTTACGGGATACATGTTCTTATCCTCCTTTATTCCATGATTTTTGTCTAAGTGAAAAAGGTATTAGGTTTTGGTTTGCACACAACTTGCTTAGGTCTTCTATTTACAGATTAACAATCTATGTACTTTGACATCTTTTTTAGGTTCATGTTCTTTTTTGTGTTTTTGTCATCAGTTTTCCAAGTAGTTGCTTTATATATAGAGTTGATGTCCGGAGCTGCTTTCTTCATTTGGTTCCAGGTGTAATGTGATACCATCTTTCCTAGTTGATCAATATTGATGTTGCTTTCCTTTGTTCTGTGTTTGTCTATTATTTTTCAGGTTTTGATCTTGGGTCGTGTGGTGTGTGGCGGTATTGTCTTGGTTGTTATGTTGTTGGAATTGGACTTTGATGAGATAGATGCTAGTATTTGCACTGGGTACAAGTTCTTGGAATTTTCCATTCCATGGAGAAAATCAGTTTTGCATGTTTCTTTATTGCTTTCATTACTAGTTGTCCGAGTGTCTATGTCCTTGATTTTGTTAGTAGGAAATTATTTCCTTTGATCTTAATTTTTAGGTAATTCTATGGTCTTTTATGTTTGTCCTTGGATTTTTGGTAGAGCTGCATTTTGTTTTGTTGCTCAGTAGTCATAGTTTTGGCATACTTGGTGCCTTGTTTTTGTGTGAAACACTTCTAACTCCGCCTGTCAAGTCATAGCCGGTCCCAAGCCCAGAAAAAGGAGGAGGGCAAGTATCAATTGTGAGGAGATAGTCATTATCTTTATTCTTCCTCTCTGATTTTGTGAGGTTCTATCTAATTTAAGTAGCCAAGGTCTTCTATGTTTGCCCTAAGATCAGTTGTGGAGTATTATTTTATTTTCATCTCAGTCAATAATAACAAAAATGGGTACAGGTGCAGCTTTTCCTGCATGGCTTGTAGGCCTCAAATCTACCAGTTCTAAGCCTTAAAAAAGGAGGTGGCGAAGTGTTCAAGGGATATTGCTTCTCCTGTGCACTTAAAGCTGTTGGTGAGTTTTTACTGCTAGCTTTTGGGACGGTGTCCGTCATTCTCAACAAGATATATGTTTACTTATTTTGTTCTTATTTTGAGAGACTATTTTCATGTGCAAAAAGTGCGGACCTAAAATACTAGTAACTGAACTACTGGATTTTGACAATGCCGAATTGGCTTTGCCAGGGTTATGCTTTTGCAGGGTTAGTTGTGTGTGCACATTGTATTAGATTTGTTTGTTGATATGCATTTTATAACTTGAAGTTACATCATTGTCGAGTTTTACTCAGTTTTAGGCATTTTATCATATATGAGGGATTGATTTGTCAAGATGGGCATTGTATTGAAAGCAATATATGCTTAAAGTGGTGAAATGTGGCTTAATGACCTGACTTGAAAGTGAATATATTGAACTGGACAGATTATGTTGACGAAAGTCCTGGTTTGAGTCCTGGGTATTTGGACCTCACAAGTCCCTCATGGGTCCCACCTCACAACGTTTTCTGTGGAAGAGTGTATACCGGTAGGGTCATTAGACATTGCATTATATCGCATAGCATAATGCTGCATTTTATCATTGTTGTGGTTTGCATTGCTTCTTATTGACTGTCTTATATTGTACTACAGGGACATTTTCTGAGCACATAGTTTATCTGTTGCCTATTTCTCTGCATTGGCGTCACATAATCAATGCTAGTTTGACAGCATACCACAATCCCTATTTCTGGAATCTGGATAGGAAGTTCTTTATCATCCAGCTCATTTGATTGACTGTATCGGGAGGATTGGCAACAGTTGATGCCAAAGTGGCAACTTATAAAGGTTGCATTCTGTCTACCCTATCAACAGGGTGATAATCGGGTATTTGACAGTTTATTAACATAGGGTACATCACCACGGTCTTGATCAACATTGTCCTCCATAAGTGTATCACCTCGACCAGAGGTTGAGTTCCTGTAACAACCCGAATTTCAAAACACCAGAGGTTGGGTTCCTGTAACAACCCGAATTTCAAAACACCAGAGGTTGAGTTCCTGTAACAGCCCGAATTTCAAAACATAATACTAATATATATTATACTTGGTGAATCCAAATTACAATTAAGAAGCGGAGCAACAAAGTAACGGTGAACAATACTAATGAGGAAATCTTACAATAACAGAGGAAGAAAATTAACTGGAAGGGGATGGGATAATAGACTATAAAAGGGAGATGAGAGAATAACATACTGAGCCAAAGCTACACATAATTTGCATAGAACTCTTCTTTCTAACACACAATCCGTTTTAACCAGTTGTTAATTGGGCTGGATCCAAATAAAATGCTCCAACCTTTTACTCGGCCCAATCTTTTTCACCACTTCTAACTCATAGGCGCTTACAAAGTTAGCTTCCTTGAGACTACTTGTAACATGGAGGTTCTCAACTGGCACTGCTCTCTGTTTCTCTAGTGTCTCGGACTATTATATTCATCCTCATGATTATGTTCTTACCACTACCAGAGGCCGCCTTCTTTAGGGGATGGTGTAAGCCTAATCTAATAATGTTATTTGGTTCTCTGGTATGTGTTATTTGTTCAGTCCGTTCTACATTTTTTTTGTTTGTTATGACACACCAAAGAAAGGGGTCTATGCACCAATATCTGCTATAGAAGGATTAAGCCATACCAAATGAAATGCTATCCAACTTCATTTGCTTTTTAAAGAGACAATTTCTGTAATGATGTTAGGGATGTTCATCTCCAGTTCTGAGGTGGTTGTTTTTTGTGCTCCCATTGTAAATCTTTCTGACTTCTAGAAAAATGAGGTTGTCTGGTCTCTTATATGTAATGCTTTGGTCACCTTTCTTCTGTCATTTGGTGGTGTTCTTCCGCATTGCAGATGGTAGAATCTTAGGACTCTTTTTACCTCTATTAATCTGTAAGCATATGTTTTTGCTTGCTTATTCTTTAGCTTGTCTAGTCTTGGTAAATGTTGGTGGCGTTTTTGCCACTTGACTAATTGGGGTTATTTTCAGTCTTATTACAGTAGATATTATTGCTAAATATGGGTCTTGGAGAATTTTGAGGAATATAGGGGGTGCAATTTCAGAGCAATCCTGCATCTACTTTTGTCAGTTTATTAGAACACAAATAGTTGTCAATGATAAGTAGAGCTGATTCTCTCTCCCTTTCACATAAGGTATCCATCCTTCTACTTTTCATATTCAGCAATTAAGAATTAAAACATAGATACTTGGCAATGAAATGTCGAGCTAATCTCTATCTCATCTTTCCCTTGACGTATCCTGTTATTACTTTCCATATTTAGCAATTAAGAATGCAAGAATTCTCTACACATTCAGGGCTCTGGCTGTGGCTTTTACGTACTATCAAGTTGTAAGGTTTGTAGTCTCCATTCTGCCTTCTCTTTGAATTCTAGCTAGGTCTGAGATTCTCCCTTTGAACATGTTTGATGACATACAGTTCCTCGAGGGATACGTGATGTTATCCTCCTTTCTTTCGTGATTTTGTTTACGTGAAAATTGTGTTAGGTTTTTGTTTGCACACAACTTGCTTACGTCTTCTACTTACAAAATAGCTATCTATGTGTTGTGACATCTCTTTTAGATTCACGTTCTTTTGTGTGTATGTCATCATTTTCCAAATAGCTGCTTTATATATAGTTTGTGTCCGGGGTTGCTTTCTTCATTTGTTTCCAGGTGTTATGTGATATCATTTTTCCTAGTTGATTGCTTTCATTTGTTCTGTATTTGCCTGTTATTTTTCTGGTTTTGATCTTGGGCAGTGTGGTGTGTGGTTGGACGAGATAATTGGTAGTATTTGCATTGGGTACAAGTTCTGGGAATTTTCCTTTCCATGGAGACATTCTGTTTTGCATGTCACTTTATTGCCTTCATTACTAGTTATCCGAGTGTGTATGTCCTAGATTTTGTTAGGAGGAAATTATCCCCTTTGATCTGAGAGTTTCTTTGTTTTGTTTTGTTGCTGAGTAGTCATAGTCATGGCATACTTGGTGCATCATTTTTATATGGTACCTTTGTAACTCCCACCTGTCAAGTCAGCCGGTCCCAAGCCCGGGAAAAGGAGGAGGGCAAGTATCAATGGTGAGGAGGTAGTCATTGTTTTCTTCCTCCTCTCTGATTTGTGAGTTTCTTACTAATTTAAGTAGTCAATGTCTTCTATGTTTGCCCTAATATCATTTGTGGAGTATTATTTTATTTTCATCTCACTCAATAATAACAGAAGCGGGTACATGTGCAACTTTTCCTGTGTGGTTTGTAGGCCTCAATGCAACCGGTTCTAAGACCTGTAAACGAAGGTGGCAAAGTGTTTAATGAATGTTGCTTCTCCTGTGCACTTAAAGCTGTAGGTGAGTTTTTTCATGTGCAAATTGTGCGAACCTAAACTACTAGTAAATGAACTACAAGATTTTGAGAGCAATGCCAAATTGGTTTTGCAAGGTTAGTCTTTTGTGCACATTGTATTAGATTGATTGTTATTATGGAATTTGAGATTTGGATTTTAGCTGATATATATTTTATGACTTGAAATTACATCCTTGTCGAGTTCTACTTAGTTTTAGGCATTTTATCACATATGAGGGGTTAATTTTCCAAGATGGGGTTTGTGTTGAAAGCAATATGCTTGATGGCCTGACTTGAAAGTAAATTTATTGAACCGGACATATTATATTGACGAATGTCCTTGTTCGAGTCCTGGGTATATGAACTTCACGAGTCACTCATGGGTCCCACCTCACAACATTTTCTGGGGAAGAGTGTATACCGGTAGGGTCATTAGCCATTGCATTATATTGCGTAGCTTTGCATTGCATTTTATCATCGTTTTGCTTTGCATTGCTTCTTATTGACCGTCTTATATTGAACTGCAGGGTCATTTTCTGAGCAAAAGTTTATACCATCCTTTGTATGGTATAGTTATTAACTCTAGCTTGGTCGGCCTAAGACTGGGCTTTGGACCGGACCGGGACCACCGTACCGGAATGAACCGGAACAGGTTGACCGGTACTGGGATGAACCGGACCGTAATTATCGGGATGAATACTCGGTTCCGTCCCATCCCACTATATACCGAGATGGTACCAGAACGGATCAGAATGGAACGGGACGGGACGACACATATTTCAAAAAATAATAATTTTCTTTAGTTATTTTGAATTACGAAAATATGAATATTTTTTTTATTTTTATAAGTTTAATAGTTTTGAAATTTATAATGTAGTTTTACTTTAAGTTTATTTTAAAGATATTTTTTTTAATTTTTACTTATTAAGTTTGTAAGTTTAATAAAGTTTTTTTAAAAAAAAGTTTTTGAGCTTAAGTTTTCAAGATTTGAATGAATCTATTGAAGTTTATAAGTTATTACTTATTAATATGTTATAAGTTATACTTATAACTTGTAATTTAAATAACTTAAGTTTGTAATTTTAAAAAATTAAAGTATAAAACAATGACACAAATTAAAAAAATATCAATCCAATTGCTGTCTACTGCACGCCTGCACTTAGCAGCTTTGACCTCCTATTGGTGTTGCTGTGCTGCGTGGCAGGCCCTCCCTCCAATATAAAACACAAATTAATTAATAAAAAATAATTAACCGGAAGTCCGGCTCGGACCTGAACGGAATCGGAACGGAACATGAATTAACCGGGATAAATCGGTACCGGTATCAAATCGTGATACCGTTCCGTTCTGAGTACCGGTTCACGGTGTCCCATTCTGCCCTGAAGATCATCGTACCGAAATAACCCGGTCCGTTGCCCAGCCTTAGATTGGCCTATGATGCCTACGAAGTATGCATGATTTTGTACTCATACTAGTCTTGGTGTATCTTTTTGAGGCAGATTTCGATGCTAGTGGACTGGTTTTGTACTGCATCTTTCTGGTGAAAGACGCAGAACTCAAGATTATGTATGTGGACTGGCTCCGTGGATTAGAAAATTGGAGGAAAGAGATTAAGATATGGATGCACTTGTGTTGGAGGGAAATTCTGATCATTAAATTTGCCATAGATTTATATTAAGGAACTTTGAAGGTATGGTATGAAGTCTCTGCAGGGGAGTTTAAAGCTACTTCACTAGAGTCTTGATTTTTTTTCTTTTTGCAATTGTGTTAAGGCCATAGGAAAAACACAGTGCTTGGGAATAAAAATGAACCTGTTGGTACTTATTTTTTAATCTCCCTTTCAAGTCATGATTGTGTATTTTATACATGACTAATTAGGAGGATGAATTTAGGATAAAAACTCGAGGTTCATTATACGTAGCTTAACCTGCTATGGGGAAGGGTCTATTAAACGTAGCTTAACCTGCTATATTTGCACTAGGCCTGGGCTTTTGGAACTAGGAAATGGTCACATAGTCATGGGATATGCCAAATGCAGATTGACAGACAGACAAGCTGAACTTTATTATAAACCTCAACAAACCTAAATGATTTTCCCAATAGGAAACTTCACACCTGGACGTTCAAATAGTACTGTCACAGCACCCTCATCCATAGATTTTCCGTTTCCAAAATTAGAGTCTATTGCATAGATGGGGACATAATCAAGATAAGGACCAGGATCAAAGAGAATATACGACGAAGTCACCTTGCTTTAAGGACTAGACCAAACATAGCAAACAAGAGCCTAACAGCTCAAGTATATAGTCACTGCTTGGAAGAACTTACAACAATTTACCTAGAGTACTTCCTCCATTTTCTCCTCACTACCACACCCTCTTGAGTTAGACGACAAGAAACTACGAAGATTGCACTCATGCTTAGTATCGACACAATTGCATTTGTGTAAGCTAAAGGTAAGCTAAGGCAACACTCTAGTTTGTTTACCCCCACACATTTCTTCAAGAGAATTATGTAAACAAGGAATAGTATGATCCCATAAGACACCATTAAATGGATATTCGATTGCAGCAATTTGCGTACTCATGTTCAACATTACAGTACCTTGGCTAGAAAAAGCAACCGGAAAAACCCAATGTATCCCGTTTAGGACATTTATCAAACAAAGCTACATTATCTCGTGGATTGTCCTCCTCACTATTAGATTCTTTTGTATCATCTAACATCGCAGGTACCTTGGTATTCAAGCTGATATCTTCACATAAGCTATCGTCACACTATAGTTGCAAAGTTTTTACCCCTCGTGGACAATAGTGTTAAGATCATGAATTTCAGAGCTCACTGTTGTGTGTGACATTTCATCGAAAGCCTTATTTTCAGAATTGAAAAAAAGGTCCTGATACCAAATTTGCTCCCTCTACTGACTTTGTAGTCCTAGTATGAGGTGAGTCCTTGCTTTCAAGAGTTTCAGTCTCAGTATTACTTCTAGACTCCAGTAATCAATGCTAAGGAATCCACATTTTTATACGTTTTTGACAATTTATCAAGCACATGCTCCGCCTTTGAATTGCCAGTTTCATAGGCAGAATCAAGGGCAGATGATGCCGGACAATGACTGGGAGACACCATTGCTGATTGTGAAACTATAGAGACAAAATTAACACAGTAAAAAATGAACCTGTGATGAATTAGCTAGACGCCCCACTACACTGTTGTTGAAACTGCTGAGCAAATTTACCCTTGAAATGCTTCCAGTCCAAAATTAGCTTGTTCTGAAATAAGCTTTCATCATCAAGATAGAATGAAGGAAGTGGAAGCCAGTCATTTTCGTTGAAGCCAAGGTTGTCTGTGATGTATTTTTCCTCTACATTGTGGGATGTTGGTTAACCATTTCCTCGATCATGATTTCATGTGTTGGAACTTAGAAGTTACAAGTGTTAGGTTTGGTCATGTGATTATTTCTGCTCTACTTGATAATTATAGATCTGTTTGGGGGAGGTATGGGATTTAGCACTGCTCGATCGTGTTTGGAGTTAATTTTGGGTTCTGCAGGTACATTTGTTTATACATTCTCTTGTTATTATTTGAAAAAAGTGATGTGTTCTGGAAATTTGGGCAATGCACAGGGGCATCGGTTTGGACGTGTTACTTCTTCATCTTCTTTTTTTAATTAATACCCGCCATTGATTTGACTATTGGTTTCTCCTATGAAGGTTCTTACCCAGGTGTATTTGATTTTTGCTGATGTTCTGCATTTATTAAGTGGCTGGGAGTTTGTCATGTTATCTTGTTCAGATGTCCTGGAAATGCTCTACTATGTTTGAGAATTTTCCCCTCTTTCTGTGCATAGTTCATCTCTTTAGCCTTTAATGGGGGGCTTCAAATTGATTTTTTTGTGCATTATGGGATGTAGATTAGATATTTGCAAACATTTTTTTTATCATTCAATATAGAGAACTATAGTTATGTGTGGGGGATGAAAATGAGAACATGCATTCAGGTTCTGGCTGTTTTTTGTGTTTTCTTGTCAACCCTGCAAATATTGGGCATGATACTCTGAAAATGAGGCATGTCAAAAGGCCTAATTTTTTAGTAATAATAAAATTATTATAAGCTTTTTTTAACAAAAAAAAATATATTATATTTTTTAATTTATTTGTCTTTTTTTTAGTTTGTTTCGAAAATGTTTCTTTTCTATGAATTAATTTTTAAATTTAACTTCCACATAATATATTTAAGACCACAAGATTAAAAAATATTGTGGTATATATATATATATATATATCTCTTTAGTTTAAGACTATAACAAAATAAAACTTTGTTTATTAAAAAGAAAGAAATAACTTAAATTTCAGATACAAAAAAAAAATTAAACTTAAGGCCTCCAATTTATTTTTGGCTTTACGCCACTAATTAACATAGGCTGCCACTGCATTTACCTTGCCTGTTTTTGATTTCACCAGGTTATTTTTGTATGTGCGACTATGTGTGCGAAGATAAATCTTTGGTTGCTACAAATTACATTGTGATATTCTTAGCGATAACGGAACAAGACTGATTAGCGTATCTTTTGATGTTTGTGTCTGCGAAAATTTAGTACGTCTACTCATATTGGTGTCCTTTGGCCTGTTTTTTCCCTTGCAAAATTGCTTGTAACATGAAGGTACTCAACTGGCACTACTCTTTGTTTCTCTAGTGTCTCGTGCTATTATATTCATCCATATGCTTATGTTCTTTCCACTATCAGAGGCGGCCTTCTTAGGGGAGAGTGTAAGCCTAATCTAATAATGTTATTTGGTGCTCTGGTATGTGTTATTTGTTCAGTTTGCTTCTATATTTTTCTGTTGATTCGTTATAACATCAAAGAAAGGGGGTTGTGCACCAATATCTACTATAAAGGGATTGAGCCATAACAAATGATAAGCTATCTAACTTCATTTGCTTTTTAAGGAGACGATTTATGTAATGATGTTATGAATCTTGACATATCAGATTAATTGAATCTCACAATTTATGATATGATATGTTACTTGCTCTTTTAAAATTAAGCATGATTCATTTTGGTAGCCAAAGGCTACCCACCAACAATATAGACTATGATGAGACATTCAGTCCCAGCTATCAAGATGACATTAAAAGCGATTAGGTGTGACTTGCTTGATAAGGGAAAGAAAAGACGTCTCTCAAAGTCCCATTAATGCAAAACAAGTTGATTCTTGCCTTTTTAATTCTCAAAACTTAATCGTTATTTCACCTTTAAATTAGAATAAAAGTAATAATACAATTCGAGGATAACTAATCTCGAGATAAGCTATTTGAGATAAACTCATCCTGCAATTAATTTCGAAAATGAACTATGTGATTTATCCCTCGAACTAGACATGCTCTTAAATCTCAAAGAATTCACGCCATTTTTTCTTAGCGTACATAATGGGTTTTGAAGATAAAGAAAATTTGGTTTTTGCCTACTTCTCGATATATTGTGTTTGGGTAGACATAATTTATTATTTTTTCAAAATTACTAAATTTTAAAACTTATATTTCAGCGATAACATACCCCATATGATTTCATGAAGTGGAGTGTGAAAAGATAAAATATATGTAGATCTTATTTTCCTTTTAAAAATAAAATAAAAAAGTTCTATCACACAAACTTTCAATCTAAAGAACTGAAACAATTGAACTCATTAATATTAAATTGTGAATCTGGATCCACATGTTGATAAAATAAGTTAATAGTAACCCTTTTAAGCTGTGCGCCGTGCCATCATGATTATTCTCTCCTAGCCATCATTGTTCGCACCTCCTCCTATGCTTTTCCTTTTCCTACGTTTTTATTTTATTATTATATTATCCAATATAACATTGTTTTGGTTGTTAATCAGATTAAACAAATCACAAAAATAAATAAATATCACCCTTTCTTTTTGTAATAACTTTTTTATTCACAAAATTTAACTTAGTGAGTAATTAATAATATTTCCACAAACTTCTTAACACACCCTTTTTAACCCCTTTATAAGCTGAGACAGAGCTAGATAGAACTCAAAAATTCTTTTGAATTCCTGCGATGATATTACATTATTTATATTAAAAATAATATCATTATATTGATTCATCTTCAACTTTTTTTTTTATTTATTTGACCATAATTTAAATGCTAACGAATGACAAAAGTTGGAATTCCGCAGAAACTCACATGGAAAAAGGAAACAAATAGCAACATTCTATTTGAATCATCCGACCATTCCCGTAATATTTTATAGTCGTTAGAAGTTTTCCAATCTCCATAATACCCCTAAACTCTCATTAAACCTTCCGCTAAACACCAGTATAATGACCAAAAAAGCAACAGGGCTAAAATCGTAATTTTCTTTTCTGTATTTATAATCACGCTTCCACGCTCCCTCCCTTTTTCCCCTTTTTTGCGTCTTTCTCTCCCACACACACTGACTCTGTTTATTGTTTATTCACAGAGAGAAGAAGAATGTTCTCATGTCTCTGCTCTAAATTATGGTTTTGGACCACTATATTGTTATAGCTGCGCAGAGTTTTTCTTATTATTTACTCTTTCTGCATTTTATTTTTCTGTGTAATTTGGAGGAATAGATGATAGTGGAGGCGGCGTTGGAGTTTTTCTTGCCGTCGTGGTGGGAGGTGCAAGTCGCCGTCGCCGCCGCGTCCTTCGTCATCCTCTCTTGCTGGTTCTTCAACCTCGGCGGAGGTGATATAGTTGATTATCGCCCTCGGGTTGACCGTTCTCGAAGTGAGAAAGTGGAGGATGATCCAGCATGTAGGGCTAGTGTAAGTACAGTCTACTATATATATACACGCACACATACGTACATAATATTTTATTTTCACTATTTCAAAATTATGTATCTCCCTGTAGTACTATCCTGTTTTAAATAAAAAATGAATATTAGGAATTGTAATTTGTGAAGAAATTATATTCCAATTAGGAAGGGGAGTTAAGAGTTTAGATTTTAGAATATGAAGTAGATAACTGGTCAAGCGTTCTCGATAAAGGTGTGATGATATTTACTAAAATTTTAAATTAAAAAATAAATCACTTGTAGAGTTGATCTAAATCGTCATGTGTGATTATTACCGATTAAATGATAAGCTGAAATTTGATTTTGCATGGCCTAATTTTCATTAATCATGATTTAGAATGACCAATATCAGAAGTTAACGGAACTATGTAATTAAGTTTTGGAGAATATAATATTTCTAGCAGTTTTTTATTTAATTTATACTTAGCTTAATCTTGAAAAGCATCCATAGTTTGTTATGTAGTTCATGGAAAGGAACCAAGGAGCATATGCATGATTATGTGCATTTTGAATATGTGAAATCTTACTGTTATTATCAAATCTTACTGAGAATATTCTTTCCAAGTCAAACAAATTATACAGCTTGAGCATAGTAATTAGTGCTCTATGGAGAGTTTTCATAAGAAACTTATCAATTGGCATGCAACTAATTATTAGTTATAATACTGTACCATTCGTGAAGGCTAACTGTACTTGATTATTATCTGTTCGGCAGCACAGAGTATATGTTAAGCTTCTCAAGAATCCTCAATGGTCCGTAACTAGTAGGAATTTCCCACGTTCTTAGAAAGAAAATTCTCCCTTCATTGAGAATTTATAAACTTATGTTTCGTTTTCATCATGTAATTTTCCACTTCTTTGACGTGCAGTTGTGCACTTATTTTGTAGATGAGCCAGTTAAAAGGAGATCCTCAAACTACTTCTGCCTATGTAATCAAGGTATATTAGTATTCCATGTTCATGCACTTATAGCTCATATATCTAGATTTGGTGTTGTACAACATTACTGTTACTTGAAGTGTTAATTGCACTAATTATTCATGTGATGGCCTATATCTGCAACTTGTAGTTGACTGCTACTCTTTCTTATATTTCAGGTTGAATTGTTAGCTGCTAAAAATCTTACTGCTGCTAATTTGAATGGGACTTCAGATCCATATGCAATCATCAGTTGTGGCTCACAAAAGAGATTTAGGTGATTATGTCTATTTTTATTATCCTATTGTCTTGGGTTGGTGGTATAAATAGTTTGTCTTGTCTAGGTGTAGTTATGCATATGGTTTTCTATTATTGTTGATTATATGACCAACTTGCATCATCAAATACCACATTTGTCATAATGTTGTTCAGAGGATATATATCTTTATACTCTTATGTATAATAGATGATAAAACATTACTGGTGTTGATTTGTTCCATTATGATTGATATTCAGTTTTGCTTAGACAAGGATGCCTCTTTTATTTTGGTCAATCTAGAGAGAAATTTGAGAACCTTTTTATTCATCTTAGTCACTTTCCTTTTATTGGTAGTGCATGCTAGTCTAGACTTCTACCAGATATGATTGTGTTTTAGGTACTTGTGATCTTTGAATTCTTATCAATTTATTCTTATGGGAATAAACAATAGTATGTTCAACTATGATGACGCTCATAATAGTGTCCAAATTAGATGAACTCCTTTTGACATAATATAAAGGGGAGAATAGATAAACAACTTTTTATATTTATGTTGTTGGTTAGTCTTAATTTTGAGACGGTCTTTTTCTCCATTAGATGTATATTGGTAGTTGAAGTCAAAGTCAACTGTGAGATAACCTTCTTTTTTAGTGGATTGTTGTCAACAATATCTGCGACGAGGCATGGGGAGTTCCAGAAAGTTGTGATACAATATGTTCAGATGCTTATCGCTCTTGTATTATACACAAGTTATACTCTTCTTAGTGTTGCAGTTCAATGGTTCCTGGTTCAAGAAATCCTATGTGGGGGGAGGAGTTCAACTTCTCTGTTGATGAGCTTCCAGTAGAGGTAGCTATCCAGATTTTTTTTTGACATAAAGCATAAACTTAGTGCAATGTGTTTTCTGTAATCCTCTTCAGATTTTCTTTGATGTATTTTAACATTTAATATTGCATAGGCTTCGTGTTTTTATTTTCTTTCATAATAATTCATTTACTTGATTGTATGACAGATTAATGTGACAATATATGACTGGGATATAATTTGGAAAAGTGCTGTTCTTGGTTCAGTGATGATACCTGTTGAAAATGAAGGTCAAACTAATGCGGAATGGCATACCTTGGACAGTTCATCAGGACAGGTAGTATTGATTACTACCTCTTTGTTTTCAATAAATGCAACGTTTTCTCTTTGGTTGTTTTAGAGGTTAGCTTTTACAAAATTATGGCCGTTATCATTCTTCTTTTTCAGGTTTATCTTCATATTAAAACATCAAAACTCAATGTCAAATCTTTAAGGTGCTGCTTTTCTCCCCTTATTGGTAGTGCTTTAGGCTATTTCTTATTTGAATTTTGACTGTTGTTTATGAGACTAGTGTCAGTTATTAGAATACATAATAAGCTATTCTTCCTCTCATAGGGTTCCTTCTTTTTGGTCCACGGTGGCAACATCAGCATGTACATACTCTTACTACGAGTTGAGTTGGGTATTTACGTGCAATTAGGAATTTTATGATAGTGTTTCCTATCAAGAATGTGTATCATCGTGGCGATGAAGAAAACAAAACAGTTAAACTAATCTTACTTTCTCCCACCCTCCTAAATTTTTGCTTCTTATGTGAGCTATTATAAAGCATGTTGTAGCTCGAGACTATAGTACAATCGTGAAACATATGTTTGTGCATAGAATAAAATGTACCATGACCAGCTCTTTTATAAGTAATTTTAATTGTTTGGAGACCTTGGGTCCATTCTGGATAGCTTATGCCTGTTAGCGATTAGCATCAACAATATCTTTCAGTAACATAGTTCTAGAATATAGGAATTTAGGGGAGAGTACTTCCTCTCCTGTACATCTCATGTTTTAATAGTTTGAAAGGATATGGATGTGATAATACACAAGTGATAGATGTTTAGTACATCATGTTTACAACAGGTAGGTTGGAAAGGAAAGTGTGGAATAGGGAAGAAGTAACCAGGTAATGGCACCTCCTCACTTAGTGAGAAAAGGGGAAGATCAAGAGCGAGGCATCAGTGCTGATCCTTTAATCATCAGCTGGTAACCATGTGATAAGATATATTTATTCTAGCTTCATTTCCTATGTTTAGATGACACTTAGGGGTCGTTTGGTAGGAAAAAAAATAATGCATGGATTAACAACGCAGGGATTAGTAATGCAGGGATTAGTAGTACTGGGATTAGTAATGCAGGGTATATTTTTTATCAAGTGTTTGGTTCATTGCTTTTGACCTCATCTTGTGTTATTTTTAAAATTCTACAAAAAGCTTCTTTCCAATTATACTCTTGCATTATTATGAGATTTTCTATTTTATGTAATTGATCAAGGTAGATAATTGCCAGGACAATATTATTTTTTTATGACCTTCTAACTAGCTAGGAGAAACAATTTTGTTGTCATGTTTGCGATTTTCGCACTTAAATTATTTGAGGGTAAACAATTATTATCTTAATAAATTAATCACTTAAAAAACGTTAATTTTCAATTTAGAATAGATAAACCATCTTCTTTAAAACCGAAAAGACGGTAAACAACAGTAAAATCGAATAAATCATCTATATTTACACAAAAAATACAAGTTGTAGTTTTAATATGTATGGAATTTATAAATTGTTCAAAATACAAATAATTAGAAACCACATATAAATCAACAAATGATATATTAAATTAAGATCACAAAAGTCAGGTGGTGATATATTTTCCTTTTCAATTAGTAAATGTTAAAGAACTCACATTTAAAATATTGTATTGATATGTATTGCATTTATTTATTAACAAACAACGCTCTCTAAATAATAAAATATGTAAGTTAATTTATTTAAATAGATTTTCTAGTACAAAAATAAAACATAAAATCAAGAAAATAAATAAAATGATTTGAGGGATATTTTTGTCTTTACATAGATAATCCCATGGTATTAAATCCAATGTATTACTAATACCACCAAATGGAAGGTATTAGTAATACATCCTATAATACCATGTAGGGTGTATAACTAATCCATGGATTGACGCTCATCCTATAATACCACCAAATGGATTAGTTATACTTAGGCCCAAAAATTCTACCAAACATAGTACTAAATAATAACATACATAATACATGGACTATTTCTCCTAATACCTACTACCAAACGACCCCTTATAGTTCAGAAAAAAGAAAATAGTTAAAGCAACATTATAAGTTACGAGCATTACTACACTCTGTAAAGTGTCACATGGGATTTGTTTTAGGATCAATTTTTGTTTTTATTGTTAGAAGATTCTTGATTCGTCTGAGAGAAATTTACGTAAACCTTCGGGTGGATCACTGTTCCATGAAAATATTAATATTCATCGTAACTAGAAGATAATAATTTTATTCCCCCTTCTTCATTGGTTGGTTTAGAGGTTTGAATGGCTACGCTAATGCTCGTAGAAGGATCACTTTGGATAAACAAGGACCTACCGTAGTTCATCAGAAACCTGGGCCTCTGCAAACGATATTTGATCTCCCTGCTGATGAGGCAAGAGCTAATTTTTTACTGATAAATTACTCTTGGATTGTAAGAACTTTAAGTTGGAAAGTTTGGCCTGTTGTGAGTCGGTTGCTAATCATTGTAGTTATTTCAGGTTGTTGAACATAGTTATTCATGTGCTCTCGAAAGGTCATTCTTGTATCATGGCCGTATATATGTCTCAACATGGCATATCTGCTTCCACTCAAATGTATTTTCAAAGCAAATAAAGGTCAGGTCCATCTTTTGACTGTACTTCCCAAGTTTCAACTTTGTGAATCTGCTTTTATATGAACTTTTCTAAGTTAAATGCTTATCAATTTGATTTATTCACTGAATATCTATGCCATCAAGAATCCTAGTTCAAATTGGAGCATGGTTTATGGTTTATGGTTTATGGTTTATGGGGGGGGATGGCAGATCACCATAAAATGGTTTTTCCCCTTTGGTTTCTTTTTGTTAGATTCTCAAGGTTATGTGGATGTGTACCCTATGGCTTCATGTTCTTAGCATAGAAATAACTGGTAACAACTGTACTTTTTCAATATTTGGTAATTAAACTCAATTATGCTGGAATTGGTTAGCTTATTTGACTGTGCAGTTCTGCATTTGCAGGTAATTATTCCTTTTGCAGAAATAGATGAGGTACAATATTCTCTTTATTTGTTGTCATATGCTAGTCTTTCCAAGTTGTCAATGTTCTTGGAATGCTTATTCGGGCCATTTGCGGGAAATCAGCAAGAGTGCTATTTTTCTTTCAGATTAGGAAGAGCCAGCATGCATTTGTTAATCCTGCTGTCACAGTAATTCTCCGCATGGGTGCTGGTGGCCATGGGGTGCCTCCTCTAGGAAATCCTGATGGTTAGTATTTTAATTAATCTTTTAACCTTATTTTCCGTTCCGGGAAGTTGGCTGGCTGTGAGTGAGCTTGTCCTTGATAGGTTTTATGTTTTGATATGTTAGGAGGATATTCTATGATAGAACCATTAGCACTGCTATTGGTGTCATGCGAGTGAAGTTCTACCGAAGTACTCTATCCATCCCAAAATTATGTTCTTCTTTTAAGACCAAAATAATGTGAACTTCTCAAGAAACTAAAATTTTATCTCACACTATATAACACAACTTGACTTGAGGGTCTATCGGATCTATCTTCCAAGGTAGGGGTAAGGTGACTAAGGTCTGCGTACACACTACCCTCCTCAGACCTCATTTGTGGTCTACACTGGGTACGTTGTTGTTATTGATGTTGTTGTAATACAACTATAACACAGCTTGGAGCCTTTTTTTCCCTTGAACTTCTGAATATTGTCGATATGAAGGGGGCCATTGGAGCAAATGCAACATTGTCACTGTGGACCTATAGGTCACAAATTCAATTCGTGGAAGCAGTCACTAATGCTTGCATTAGGGTAGGTTGTCTACATGGCCCTCCCCCGAACCCTGCTAATGCGGGATGCTTTGCACGCCGGGCAACCCTTTAATACTGTCGATACAACAAGTTCCAGTTTCTTCAACATTAGGACTAAGGCCTCATTTGCTTGCACTTAATGAAGGTCTTAATCTTAATTATTCAATTTTCAGTCATTAAGTCCGTTTGTTTTCAAGGTTTGAACCTTAATCATTAAGTGTGTTTGTTTTTTTAATTTTACAACCACTTAATGGATATGAATGATTAAGATCTATAACAAAGTCTTACTATCATTACGATGATAGTTCACCACTACTCCATTTATTTTCACCCACCACCCATAACTGCCTTGTCAATCATTATCACCTACCATCCTAAGCCCAACCACAATCACCATTATGGTCAATCACCAAAATCAATCGTCATCACCATTAGTCATCATTTGCAATCGTCACCACTAACCATTATTACATCCATTAAGCCCTATTGATAATTACCATCATTAGTCAACATTATATACCACTTACCACGTTCATCATTCACTACCACCATTAGCTATCAGTAACATTCCACTACTAATTATTAGCTGCCACCAACCACAGTTAATCACTACTATCAACCACTATATCATAAGATACTACCCACAACCACCATCATCAATCACCATCAGCCTAAATTTTGTCACACACAATCACAATTGTTAGTCATCTCCACCATCAATTACCATATAAAAAAATTTGAAATATTTTATTGATATAATTAGATCAATTTAGTATTTTATGTGAATTTTACATGTATTATTTTTTAAACAAAGGCAGATTTTAGCCTTTGGGGTGGCCCAGTGGTTTGGGCTTGGGACTTCCCTGTTGGAGGTCTCAAGTTCGAAACCCCTTGCTAGCGAAAGCAAGGGGTTTGCCTTCTGGGTCGAGCTCGTCGCACCGGGCTTGCCTAGTGTGGGTTACCTCTCCTATGTGGTTTGNATTTTTTAAACAAAGGCAGATTTTACCCTTTGGGGTGGCCCAGTGGTTTGGGCTTGGGACTTCCATGTTGGAGGTCTCAAGTTCGAAACCCCTTGCCAGTGAAAGCAAGGGGTTTGCCTTCTGGGTCGAGCTCGTCGCACCGGGCTTGCCTAGTGCGGGTTACCTCTCCTATGTGGTTTGCGAGCTATTGCATAGGAGCGGGGGTTTTACCCTGTGCGCACCCAAAGGGTAGCGGCTGCGGGTTTCCCTTGTCATAAAAAAAAAAAAACAAAGGCAAATTTTATACATAAAGATGTTGAGAAAATAAACAGTCTTAACTATTTAGTATTCAAATCTTAATGCAACATTTTAATATTCAGATTCATGCATATCTTAATATTCACATGTGCATTCAGATTTAGACGTTTTAATCTTAATGAAAACAAAAATTGTCTATTGGGGGATATGTTTTTCCATTACCATGAAACTTCTCTGTTACATGTCAACTGAAAACTGGATATTTAATTTCAAAACTAAGGGAGGTGGCTTATTTTGCTCATGCTAGATAGTTGAATTTGAAATTGATATTCTGGATATATTATGGTCGATGTGCTGGTTACCTTTATTTCTCTGATCTCAGGTAGAGTAAGATATAAATTTGCATCCTTTTGGAATAGGAATCATACATTGAGATCGTTGCAACGTTCAGCAGATAATTATCATGACATGCTAGAAGCTGAGAAGAAGGTTATATTATTAATTGTATTTGTGCTTTTGGCTTAGCTCTTTTCTGATTGTCATCTGAGACAACAAACAGTTCTAGTTATCATATATCCGTAGTGAATATTGATACAACCACCAGGAATAAATTGAAGATTTTAGCTAAGCTGTCTTAAAAATATTTCTGTAGTCAATAAAAGAGGTATTCTGAATATTGGGATGTATGACATGGTTGAATGTGTTAGCCTTCATCACAAGAGGATTTTCCTTCGGTTGATGATATATCTTGTTTGTTGCACCACTGAGCATAAAGAAAGATGCTTATTATGTTTGTGGAACTTCCTTGACTAATTTCTATTTATCGAAAATAGTTGCAACTATCTCATCTAAAAAACTTAAGTTGTTAGGCTTTTATTTAATTAATTATGCCTTCTACACTCCCCCTCACAAATATCGAATGTTGAAGCCGAATATCGAGCCATGACAATTGCGACTTGTGAGCTTATATGGGCCAAACAACTATTGAAAGACCTGAAGTTTTGAGAGACTACTCAGATTGAACTTATCTATGATAACCGGCTACACACAGTATTGCTTTCAAATCAAGTATTCTATGAGAATACACAAGCATATAGATATTGATTGTCACTTTGTTAGAGAAAAGATACTCTCATTCTCTGGATATTATTGCCACGAGTTTTATAAAGTCCAATGATCAGTTTGCTGATATACTTACCAAACTCTCATAGGTCCTTGAGTTAGTTATGTATATAACAAGCTCAACTCATATGAAGTGTATGCACTAACTTGAGGGGAGTGTTAGATAGAAGATAAGCTAGTTTAGTTTTGTATAATGTCCCATATTGGACAAGTGGAAATATTTTCATTGAAAAATTTGTATATAAATAGATAGAAGCGTGAGTCATAATATGCCACACATTACCATAAACTCTTTCTCTCGTTTATATTTCTCACATGGTATCAAAGCCAAATTCATCCATGTTATTGTGTGTCCCAATGTTGGGCCCTATATTATGTGTCCACACTCTCGTTGTCAGGCCTCGGTGTGCGGTGGGTGCTAACTGTCCCATATTGTTGGAGGAATTGGATTGTTTGTCTTCTATGGTTTTGGCAATCCTATAAACATTTTTCCAAGACCATGTTATCTGAGCACAATAGCGAAGGCTATAAAAATACTGCTTTGTCTAGTAGACATCAGTTTTTGATGATCTACTTCAAGTCTCCTTTAATGGTGTTATGTAATTATATTTACCTGTAAGCTTCTTGAATCAACATTCCAGCTGATTCTTTATTCATATCGGCATATTTTGTGTTCTCTAGTACATCCAGAGCATAAGTAACATTGTCTTTATTTAGGTTCATATTTTCTGTAACGTTGTTTTTACTTTTACATTTAAATTGTATCTGCCTGTTAGAGTTTGGCTGTGCATGATTTCTTTCCTATTTTTAGTTTCCGTTCTTTCTCTTTGTAGGAGATGGAACAGTCAGCATTGCGTGCACATAGCAGCTCAGTTAAAGGATGTAAAAAGATGGAAATAAATCAGGAAGAAAGTGTGAC
This sequence comes from Solanum stenotomum, assembly GCF_019186545.1. Taxonomy (NCBI): domain Eukaryota; kingdom Viridiplantae; phylum Streptophyta; class Magnoliopsida; order Solanales; family Solanaceae; genus Solanum; species Solanum stenotomum. Next base: position 20,688,688 of record NC_064289.1, on the reverse strand, counting down.
CAAAATTCAGAAATCGCAACCATTTATTAAAGAAGAAGTCCTCTCTAGTGTATATAATGTAAGTCCTCTCTGGTATATAGAATGTATGTAGGATATTTAATCTTACTTTTTTGGACTAGAACTCCTTTCTCCAAGATTTATGACACTCTTGATTTTTGTAAGGATGGTTTGACATGCACACCCGAGCAATTTTTTGACTTGCTATTGGCTGATGATTCAAATTTCACTAATGAGTACCGTGCAGCAGGGAAAGATTTCAATCTCAAGGTAAGCCCCACATTCCATTGACTAAAGCATGTTTTCGGTTCATGCTTCTTTATGCCTTTCTGGCTTGGCTTTAACTTCCAGCTACACTCTTGAGGTTTTTCTTATATCTTCTTTTATAGGGGGGCTTTGGCCATGAAAATTGTATTTGAAAAAGTTATTTTGTTTTCAGAGTGAAAAAATATATTTGAAAATTGGAGTTGTTTTTGATTATTTTTTTTGAGTAAATTGGAGTGAAAACAGTTTTTTGGTGTTTTTCAAATTCCAGAATTCAAGAATTTTATGGCCAACCTCCTCCTATATAATATCCTCTCTTTTTCTTGCGTGTGAGCGAAGAGGTTTGATTACTACCAGTCTCTCGCGGTTTTCTTTTTTGAGTTAAGGTGTATCTCACCTAAAATGCACTGGGGCATGGACCTGGTCAAAGGTAGTACCAACTACCAGCTTGGCAAAAAGTAACTACCAAGTGAAAAAAGGAAAAGCTCAAAAACTGGTTATTCCAATTTTCAGGGTACACCTCCTGTTGTGCAGTTCTTATTGGTATCTCTCTACAATTGAAAATCAAGATTAGGCAGAAAGAAGTGAACATGATCAAGTTCAACATCTCGTAAGTGATGGTAAGTGTTAAATGTGAATGTGCATAAAGTGTAATGCAGTGCGGATATGTCCAGGCCTCTTGAAATGGATTGAAGAGGTTAAAGGGAAAGGTGATGGATTGGAAATTGAAGGTATTCTGAAGATAGAGGATCAAGGTTGTTTTATGGGGTGATGAAATTTTGGAAGAGGTTGACAAATAAAAAGAAAAATCTCAAGGAAATACTCTTAGGCCACTTGGGCATCGCACCACAAAGTTAACTGCATCTCACAATCCAAAAAAAAAAAAACATACTTGGTGGCAAGGGGCTCCCCCATCAATATGTGAATCAATATCAATATGTAGCAGCCAAATCCAACTGTCAAGGTATTGTCTTATCCTGCCCCAATTTTTGGACACTCAGGGTTTTGTCCTCTTAAGCCTTAACCCATAAGGCATCTCGACAGTGGAATCCTGAACTCTCCCTTATATAACCCCTAACTTTCTCCTCCTATTCCGATGTGGGATTAGCCTAAGACGAGGTTCACTACAAATCCCCTTTTCAAATTCAACTGCCAACGGTCCATGGCTGTGAAGCTTGCCTTAAGAAACTCAGGATGGGAGGGGAAAGTTATAGCCCATATAAATGCAAGCTTAGGATTCAACTATCGAGCTGCCTTTTGGGATAAAGTCCATGGGAACAAAACTTTGAGGTTCCAAAGGTTGGGCCAAAGCTAACAACACCATGGAAATATGCTTGAACAGTTACATGTGGTATGAAAGCCACTACCTCCCCTAGTATGATGGTTGGACATACCTTAGAAAGGCACTGAATCCCCATGGGTTAAGTGTAATAGCCCATGGATTACTGGCAGTTGAACTAAAGAAGGGATTTCCCTATGAAACTTGTTTTATGCAAATTTTACATTAGAATGGGAGGGGAAAGCTAGGGGCCATATGAGGACGAGATGAGGATTCAATTATCGAGGTGCCTTCTGGGTTAAATTCCAAGGGAGCAAAACCTTGAGGCCACAAAGGTTGGGCCAGAGCTAACAATACCTTGGCAATTAGGCTTGAACCATCACATGTGGTATCAAAGCCGGTATTTTTCCTAGTATGATGGTGTGACAAATCTCAAAAAGATGCTGACTCCTAAGAGGGTGAGTGTAATAGGAACTAGAAAAGGGTTGTTATGAAGCTTGCTTTAGACAAATCTCACATCGGAATGGGAGAGGAAAGTTAGGGCTCACATAAGAGTAATTTCAGACTAACTATTGTGGCATCTTTTGGATTAAAACCCAGAAATATCTAATGGTTGGTTTAGAGCTGACAATAACTCGGTAGTTAGTTCTGGACCTTTACACAGTAGTGGAGGAAGAAGAGTAGAAGTACATGTTAGGATCGAAATAAGCAGGTGTAATGCGGAACCTAGCAAAGCGAATCTCGAAAGACCATGAAGACAAACGAGAAACACACCAAAAGACACAAATATTTAACGTGGTTCGGTCAATCAATCTATGTCCACAAAGGAGATGAGCAATCCACTATAATTATGAGAGTACAAAATATGGAGAGAAACAACCTCAACCAATTCACTCAGAATACAAGTAGGTTCACAAATTCTCCCCCATAACTGAAACTCTCAAAACCCTAGGACTACATTGTGAATGTTAATTAAATTAGAAGGAACAAGCCTATATTTATAGAGTCCTAAAACTTTCCTACAAGAAAAGGACTAGTCAAAATATTAAAACATTTTCCTAAAAGGAAAACCTTTTTATGGTAAGAAATCAGGGAAAATAAAACCCAACAAATCTCCCCCTTGGCCTGCATTTCTGACAAAATAAATTTGTCCACCTTCTTCACATAATCTTTAGGATCTTGCATCTCTTCTCCATAATCTCCTCCATAAATCTACGTCTCGACACAGAGAACTTCTCTGAACAAAATCTTCATTACTGTCAAAAAGGTTGTGGCTAGAACTACACCCGCCAAGATGAACACCCATCTCTAACATGGTTCCATTCTTGAACCATGGCTCTGATACCACTTGCTAGGACAAAAAATAAGCAGGTGTAATGCGGAAGCTAGCAAAGCGAACCTCGAAAGACCATGAGTAAGAAAGTAAACGAGAAACAAACAAAAGACACAAAGATTTAACGTGGTTTGGTCAATCGACCTACGTCCACAAAGGAGATGAGCAATCCACTATAATTATGAGAGTACAAAATATAGAGAGAAACAACCTCAACTAATTCACTTGGAGTACAAGTAGGTTCACAAATTCTCCCCCATAATTGAAAACCCTAGGACTACATTGTGAATGCTGATTAAGTTAGAAGAAACAAACCTATATTTATAGAATCCTAAAACCTTTCCTACAAGAAAAGGACTAGTCAAAATATTAAAACCTTTTCCTAAAAGGAAAACCTTTTTATGGTAAGAAATCAGGGCAAATAAAACCCAACAGTACCCTTTTTTCAGTTAGAATTAATAGCTTAATAATACAGCTAGCGGTCTTTTTACCTAACTTTCTTCAAGTCTGACTAATGTGCTCCTCATGTTCACCAACTTTGAATTGGCTTTGTCAGTAATTTTCAACTGAACATTGATGTTTTTAATCATGAAAGGTAGTATAGAAACAAAGGAACTTCATAATACAAAAAGAAAGTAAGTGACTTCAAGATTATGAACTTATTGTAGAGAATTTTCATTATCTTGGTGAGACATGTTAAACTCTGTTTCATTAAATTGTCCTGCAATGTAGTTCAGCAAATTTTGGATTATCTTTTGCCTGTAGATATTATTTTGGTGCATTTACTATCTGCTTGAATAGAGATGATTTGAGCTTCAAATGGAGAAACATAGTCAGTGAGGATTATTATAGCTGACCTCAACTTGTTTGGGACTGTGGGGTAGTAGTTGTATTTAGTGCTGCTCAGAGCTAGAGTAACATGAAGAGCTAAATTACGCTAGCTCCATTGCGCCTTTCAAATCTCAATAGAAATTTCTTTACTTAGTTGCTTTAGCTCGAGTTAAATATTGAATGTCTTTCATTTTCTTAGATGGGTCAATGGAATTCTGCTGATGAGTATGATGGTCAAGTCAGAGAAATTACATTCAGAACAAAATGTAACAGCCCTATGTGCCCTCCAGATACAGCAGTGACGGAGTATCAGCATGCTGTTTTATCACTGGACAAGAAAACTCTTGTAATTCTCATATCGCACCTTCAATTTATATGTTACTGGTCACGAGAGTATGCTTAGACATTTGTTAACCTTTCCCATAGGTATTTGAGACTGTGCAACAGGCCCATGATGTTCCGTTTGGGTCATGCTTTGAGGTAATAGTGACTTTGGGTGTCAGGCAATGTTCTTTTCAATAGTACAATTCTATGCACCTTTTTATACATGTCTAACCTCCTAGAGATCTCCTTATTTATCTTAATCCCTGATTAGTTTTGCTATTCAATCAGGTTCACTGTAGGTGGTTTTTAGAAACAACTTCTGAATCATCTTGCAGTTTGGACATAAAAGCTGGTAAGTGTCTTCTGTTCTGGTTTCTTGTTCTGCTGGATGCGTACAAGCTGCTATCTATTCATCATCTTTGCATGCCAAAGTTGATATACTGGCCCCAGTCTCTTCTCCCATTTGATGGGTTGACCGATTATGTGAATTTTTCACATTCTGAATTTGCATCAAAATTCTAAAAGCATTTCTTTTAATGATGGGAGGGGGGCAATCTCTTCTGTAATCCTTGATGAAAGATTCTTGCAGTGAAAATTCTAGCACCAGGACTATGTCTACCATTTTAGTAGTTGGACTAAATGCATCTTTAGAGTATCTTTTAACCAATCATTTTGCCTATCGTCTTCCATACTTTTGGGAAAATCATCTGCCTATCACCCTAATGCTACACTCTCACTAGACTCTGATGGAGTATTGAATCCACAATTGGAATCAAACCAGATCGGAAGCTATTTGCCTGGTGCAATGTTGAGTTTAGGGCTTATGAGTGCTTTCACAACGAAATAAAACTCCACATACGGAAAAAGACAAGTCCTTCCTCGAGTCCAGATTTTGGTTGAAACCTTGAAGATATTATATTTGTCTTTTCCTTTGGACAGCTACCAACTGAATCTCCACTACTTGACAGTTGACACGGTCCTCTATTTTTCTGTTGAGTTGCTAGCATGATACAGTCAGTCCAGTGCATAATTTGGAGCTGTCCATGGAACATTTGATTTCCTTGACAAAAACTCCTCTATTAAAAACAAAATTGGGGTAGGGGAAGGGGATTACAAGGTGGGAATCGAACTCTCACCAACAAGGTGGGGCGCTACTAAGATTCCTGATTATTATGAACAATAGAATGTTCAAAATTCAAAACTTCAAGATTCTTAAGAGTGGAATGTGATATGAAGTTAAACTACCTTTTGCATTTTCAACAGGTGTTCATTTCAAGAAGTGGTGCATTATGCAGTCGAAAATAAAGACAGGAGCTATTAACGAGGTACTATTATTTTGCATCAGTAAGTTATTCTGTTCGTTCTTATTTTCTGAGACGCTAATTACAGTGGACTATTTTTCCTCGTTTACTCTCTTCAATCACCTATACAGTACAAGAAAGAGCTGGCAACAATGCTGGAAGTGGTGCGATCAATTGTCAAACCAAGAGTATCAGTGAGTGAAATAGAAAATATCATCTACCGATCACAATCCTTGTATGATCATATCACCCTATCTCCACCAAGGAGATCGAATGTTCGCCCTTGTATAATTCATGAGTCATGACGATGAAACTCTTCATCTTAATGGAAGACTATATTTTCTGGTATCTGCACATCTTGTTTTTCAAAATTGCTCTCTTCAATGAATATGCAGCAAAAAAATGATATCTTCTCATATGCACATTGATTCTAGATAGTCCTTCAAATTATAAATATATGAACACTTTTGATCTATATAAAGGTATACCAATGAATTTATGGAAGTTAGCAAAACTGAGCGTGATATATAAAGAAAAAATCATTCAACTCAAAATATGATAATACCATATGCATAAAAACCCATTGATCGAATTGTCAGTGCAATACAATCACACAACTAAAAAGAAAATACGATTCATGGATGACAATTCTTAATCACAACTTGAAATCAAACTATTCCATTTTTAATTTTTATGATTTTTGAAATAACGTTATAAATGATCAATTTATTCTAATTTGTTATTTCTCTTTTCATGCAAGAATTGCTAGTTTGTTGGTCAACTATTGTCAATCTGTTTCTTCAAAAAATAATTAGTAGAGAGTATTTGAGAGACTGTTTTGAGCAACTCAAATATGTAGTAGTTGTTCAAAATCAAATCACAATCATAAAATGTTTATTGATTTATTGGTATAAAATTATCGAATTTCACACTCTACTCATTTTGTTGAATTTTATTTTTCTTTTTGTAAGACCAACATATGTATGATGATTTATTGTATTCCTAAGTTATATTTTTGTGTTGTGTTCGTTTCAAATGTAAGAAGACATTTTGCAACCGTAATTATATATGCAAACGAAGTTCATGATATAGGAAGAATATACCATTTTGCATAAAATGCAATTATTTATGAGAATGGTATGGTGAAGAAATATATAATTTTGCTTTACATATATATGGCTGAATAATCGATGAATCACTCATTAAAGTTATATCGAATCAATCGATAATATATCGATTGAGTTAACATATTAGTATAGTTAAAAAGTGATATATATAAGTCGGTCTGTTAAGCACAAATCAAACTAAATAAGCACCCACTAAAGTCACTAAATGCCTAGTACACGTATTAGAAAGTTTTAGGGGTCAAATCGAGTTTGAGCTTAATTTCATGGGTCACCTAAGTAATTAACTGGAAGACCAGAAGAGTCAAGTCAAAAGCAACCGACCCGTTAACTGCGATTCGGGTCAAACCTTCCTCTTCATACATACATAGATTCCGCAAACGCAAAGGGGAAAGAGAAGAGAGAGAAATGGGTGTGATCCAGGTAGCATTGCTGTGCTTCGTTGTTGGAGTTTTGGGGGCAAAAGCTGAGCAGTTGAGCACGAAAGAGTGTGAAAATCTCGGGTTTACGGGTCTAGCTCTATGCTCCGATTGTAGAACTCTTGCTGAGTATGTCAAAGATCAAGGTTCTTTCTAAAACTCTCTATATATCTCTGAATTTAACATGCATATAATTTCTGGATTTTTGTTAAAATTTAGTGTATGAGTTGTGGTAAAAGGTTTGTGGGATTGAGGGAATTTATTGACCTTGACATTGTTTTCAAGGAGACTGAAGATGAGTTTTTGGATCTTTTATAAGTTTTGGATAGATAGGTTGGATATGAGATGGCCTCAGGTGTAGTTTCTTATGAGAGAATAAGGTTAGAGCAAATGGGTCTAGAAGGGGATGATTAAAAGAGCTATATCCAGGGCTGATTAGCTTCCTGAATGAGTTGGAGAAAAAACCTTGGAGACTGCAGTATAATTGAAAGAGAACAGGGAACTAGAGGAGTTGTGGATGTAAGGGCCTAGATAAAAAAATCAAGTGATATTGTATACCCTATATGTTGAGAACCTTGTAATGGAGGAAATTTGGTAACGAACCATAAACAAGGCCAGAATTCTTTTTTTAAGAGTTACAGAATCCTACACCAGGTAATAGCACTAGCGGAAGATCTCTCTCTCTCTCTTCATGCATGCCAAACAACTTTTACATACTAATCTGTTAGAAAATATGATAATATTGACAATGAACCTAAGGAGAACATAAGTAACTTATCGAATAAAACCTGTGTCATGGTGAGCCACTTCTTTGAAAGCAATTTCGGTTCAACTAGGGTGGTAATCGTTTGAGACTGGTCACTCCTAAAGTTCCACAAAATTCCCAAGCACGTGCACTCGTGGCTAGAAGTTTGGAGTTTGCAGAAATACAATTGAGAGTAACAAGATTGAGAAGAACAACTTTGAGGGAATGAGAGGATTCTTTCGTATTTGATAATTCACAAGATTGGTTTAGCTTTGGGAAGACTATAACCCTTTTCTTCTTTTTTGTAAATATGGTTTTTCAATACTACCTATGTACGGACCGAAATAAAAATGTTACTAGTGTAAAAAAAAAGGGCTACTTTTATAGGCTAAGTTGTTGGAGTTATTATAGAAACGAACAAGAATTTATTCAAGGAGTTGGGTTACAATATTAGTTCTGGTGCAATTACATAATGCAAAAAATGGTTTGGAAAAAAAAGTCAGGCTAAAAGGGTGAGCCATTCCACAGCGTGCACGCGTCAAAACCATGAGTCAAGCTAGGCGAAATATTTTGTAATTACCTATTTAAGGTCATGTCCTTAAGACCATGAGTCAAGCTAGGCGAAATATTTTGTAATTACCTATTTAAGGTCATGTCCTTGGTAAGTTGAAATTGTGCCATGTTTTGTACTTTTCCCTAATCACCTCTCATCAATAGTTCTTTGGTCTACTCTACATCTCATGAAACCATGCATAGCCAACCTCTCACATCTCTGCACTGGGCCATCCGTACATCTCCTCGCCACATGCCCAAATCATCTTAGTCTTGCTTTCCACATCTTGTCCTCCACCGAAGTCACTTCCACCTTGTACCGGATATCCTCATTTGTAATCTTACCTCTCTTAATATGCCCACACATCTATCACGTCATCCTCATATCTGTCACTATCTTCTGAATGTGAGAGTTCTTGACTAAAACACTCTGCCCCATACTACAAAGTTAATCTAACTACCACTCTGTAGAACTTGTCTTTTAAGTTTTTGTGACACTTTCTTATCACACATGACTCCAAATGCGAGCCTCTATTTCAGCGACCTTGCACCAATACGGTGAGTGACATCCTCGTCAATCTCCCAGTTACCTTGGATAATAGACCCAAGATACTTGAAACTTCCTCTCTTTTGCTTGACTTATGTATCAAGTTTCACTTCCTTGTCAACCTCATTGTGTTACGTCACTGAACTTACACTCTTCAGTTAAAGTCTTCACTGAACTTCCTTCTCGTTTTGGGAAGCGAGAAGCAGAAAAAAGCGACGAGGGCTCGCTTGCGAGAAGCGAGAAGCGAAGCGCGCACTTTTTTTAAGTAAAGCGATATTTAGTAAAAAAATAAAAAAATATTAAATAACTGAATAGAGGTAATATATTTTTAGATTAAAAGTAAATAGATAGTCAATAATACTCATAAGTCATAACATATAAAGCAAAAAATCAAAAACATAATTAAATCACAAAAGAATCAAACTCCTATTCTTCAACAAGATCCTTAAACTCTTCAAGTGCCATAACCAAGGGTTCTACTTGGTCATCATCTTCTTCATCATCAGAAGGCTCATCAACAAGGTTTCGACTTGAACTGGAACCTCTAGCTCTTCTTTCATTGCCCCTTAAAGTACTCCCCCTAAAACTATAAATATTCTCCTCAACACCACTTGCCATAGAAACATCACCATAAGTGAGACTTTCTCCTTCATACACTTCTTCATCTTGGTGATCTTGGGGTGCTCCGGTTAACCATTCATTTGCCTCATCAATACTATCCAACAAAATTGGATCAATGGTATTACGAGCATTGTAACGACGCGCCAATGTTCTATTATATTTGATGAACACTAGATCATTGAGGCGTGTCAACTCAAGCCTATTTCTCTTTTTACTATGAATCTGCAC
>NC_064289.1:20430911-20677947 GCF_019186545.1 Solanum stenotomum | reverse complement strand
AAAAAAAAAAAAACAGTAGCAGCAGCCTCGCAGAGAAGAAGAGAAGAGAAGAAGAAGAAGAAGAAGAGAACTTACAGCAGTGGCAACCTGGCAGCAACCAAAAATAGAAAAAAAATCGCAGAGCAGTCGCAAAGAAGAAGAGAAGACGAGAAGAAGAAGAAACTTACAGCAGCAGAGAAGAAGAAGAGAACTTACGCAGCAGAGAAGAAGAAGGAGAAGAGCAGTCGCAGCTTCTTAGTCCAAAAAAGAATTTGAAGTCGCGAAAGAGTATATTAAGTCGCATAAGGATTTCAGCAATTAAAAAAAAAAAAAAACTTACAATTTAAAAAAAAGAAACCCTAAACTGTTACCTTGTCAAAAAAAGAAAAAAAAAAGAAACCCTAATTAGCGCTTTTTCAAATTAAGCGCACTTTTTTTACGCTTTTGCTTTTCTGCGCTTCTCGCTTCTACAGTAGAAGCGAGCGCCTTTTCAATGTCGCCTCGCTTCACGAAATAAAAGCGCAGGGGCCTCACCTCGCCTCGCTTCTCGCTTTAAGCGCGCTTTTCTGCGCTTTTTACAACACTGTTACACTCCAAGCATTTTGTCTTGGTATTGCTCAATGCCTTAACCTGAAACCTTTAGACTCCAAGGTTTGTCTCCAAACCTCGTGCTTAGCATTTACTCTGTCATGAGTCTCGTCAATCAAAGCTTGAGAACTATGCAAGCTGTGCATCAATGCATCCATCACCAAGATAAATAAAATGGGCTAAGGGTTGATTCTTGGTGCAACCCATCCATAGGAAATGTTATGTCCTTAATTTTATGCTAACACCATGATACTAACAAAGTGTTTTTACAGTCATGCACACACTTTGGGTCACGTGAGCCCTTTAAAAAGACTACCCAAGTCTTCCGTAAAAGGCAACCAAACCTTTATACTCATGTAGGTGATTCAAGTCTATCTCAACACATGCATTAAGTGCAAAATGAGCTCAATCTTACAAAGTACCAGGAGACGTCAGAGGGATAGGAAATGTAGTGCATATTGAAGGCTCGTATAACTTCATTTGATCACAAATTATTACCTTTGCCTCAGTGGGGAATTGTTGGTTTTATTCAAAATTCGTTGGTAACGTGAAGTCATAGAATTGTTTGTCGCTCCCTTTTGCACTGCTTTGTCTTGTGTAATAGACAAAAGTTCCATTTAGAAAGATTAAATTCATTTTGAGCACTTTATACACCAACTTCTTTCTTTATGGGATTAGTTGAGTTTCCTCCATGCTTGTGGAGGTAAAACTTGGCAACCACACGCGTGTCGCTGCCCCCTCCATTCGGCTGACTCAGCTCGTGAGGCGTGCGTGGTGCAACTGCTGCAAAATGAATTTTGTAACTGCTACTTGAATAAGTTCGGAAACAACACAGTTTATTTTTTGTAACAGCTACAAATTAATTCGTGTTAAGTTGTAGTTGTTTCTTTCATAACAACTCTAGCAGATTGGCCTATAAAAGCGGATCTGTGTGAATTATCAAATACAGAAAAAAATCATTCTCATTTCCTCAAAGTTGTTCTTCTCAATTCTATTTTTGGGCAATCGTATTTCTGCAAACTCCAAACTTTCAACCACGAGTGCACGTGTTTGGGATTGCGCTTGTACCTTGGGGAGCAACGAGTCTCAAACAATTTACACCATGATCGGGCCGAAATCACTTTCATGGCGGTGGATCGCTACAACACAATTGTTTTATTCAATAAGTTGCCTCTGTTTATTGTCAATAGTTTCCAAATCATGCTTACTCAGCTTCTCTGCTGGGCACCAGAAATGGTATTTGATATTTGCTATAACTCATCCAAGATGAGATTTTTCCTACATCCATGGATAACTAAGATTTGTTGTTTTTGCTCTAGGCAACCAAATGTTTGATACTTGCTTTTTGATCATAGCTCTGTTCGGATTTGTTTAACTAGTTCTAGTCTGGGAAAGAAACAACAAAGGACCAATATCAGGAGTCAATCTAAAGCCCAAATTAATGATAGACTGCTACATAAAAACTATCATTATGGGGCAAACAAACCTACAATGATTTATCTATGCTATTAATATTAAAGAGTTGAAGGATCACAACACCATGTACCCAGTTGGTGGGATTTCGATAAGTTTGAAATTTTCAAGGAAAAGATCATACGAGTACTAAACTGACGTAGAAAAGCTTTGTGGAACATTGGTAAAAATGATCTGGAAGGTAGTGGAAATACCAGCATATTAGCTTATCTTTAATGTTGCAAATTCACAAATATTTTGCTTCAATTATGCAACCCTTCGTAAGTACATAAATAACTTTTTATTTTTTCTTTAATGTATGTAATTCACATTTGCTACCTCTGTATCTTTGCCCTCCTCCTTGTACTGCAAAAAAGTTTTCTTAATTTCTATGCAAATACTGGGACCTCTAAAAAAATCGGGATGTATTATCTGCTGAACTTAAGTCGTAATGTTAAAGGATTATATGGATATGTAAAAGCTGTGTATCGTGCTGTCTGATTGTGATTAGAAATGTTTGAACTTATTTAACCTTTCACCGATATGTCCTGTAATTTAAGATTGATATGATAGAAGTACTAAATTTGATTAATCATTGTGATTTATTGAAAAGAAGGACTTATGCGTAGTTAGAGAGAACAACTTCATCAAATGAAAAGAGGAAAAAAGTAGAACCATGGCACTAATGCAGAAAATTTGACCAAATAAAGTATATTCATAGAAGCCATACTCCATATTAGGATGCAGGAGCTATTGCTGTTTTATTGGTTCTTTCCTTTTTTGTGGATTGTTAGGAGTTTATAATATCCAAATGGACTGCTCTTCTCTCCATGTCCTTATGTAAAAAAAAAATTCCTAATTTGATTTCATATGCATGTTGACAAGTATAGTTATATCTTGCTAAACAGTATTGATTACGTGTTTTCTACAGAGTTGGTGTCTGAGTGTTTGAGCTGTTGCACAGAAGACTCTGATGATGCCATGAGTAAGGTACAGATGCGACCGAGATATTTCATCTGCTAGAGGTTATTTTTAGCAGCTATAGTTCAGGTTGTATATAGAGTTTTGAAGAGTCTCCTCTGGGTTTCTGGTCTCTAGTGTTGCCCAATATTTTTGAAAATCATGGCTTCCATGTAAACATTGTAGAGGTAAGAGATTCATATAAGATGGTTTTGATAAGGATGTTTGCACCCAAATAATAATTAAAATAAAATTGAGGCAAAACTTAAACAGAAGACGAAAACACTTATCTGCCTTTCCCTTGTTCCGCATCTATTTTTTTTTCTTTTGGTTTGCTTGTTTATTTCAGGGAAGTTGAAAATGTAACTTTTTGGTTTCGATACCTGCCTCAAAGTCCCCTAGTAAATGGTAAATGAATAAAGCGGTAAAATATGAGAAGTGGACCACTCGAGTCTTCTTTTTGTAAGCACCGTGACCAAAATGGTATGGGGAGGTGGAGGGAGAAAATAAGATGCCAAAATATCACTTTGGAGAAGGCTGTCTTTTCTTTCTTTGTTTTTTCCTTTTTTGAATAATCGAGAACTCGCTCGGGCCAATGGAGCATGGTTTGGAACTCGCTGGATAATAAGCCTACTCTACCTTTCTCCACTTAAATACCATGTTTTTGTCTGTAGCAGGGTACAAACCATGACATTTTGTCTAACCCACACATTATGTGTTGCGTTCTTACCCCTAGATCAAAGTCATGGGGCATTTTTCATTTCTTTTTTTTTCCATCCTTTTCTCATACTTGGTGGATGGTGGAATTCTTAAAGATTCTACTATTGCATGAGTACATGACATGCTATCTCATAACAGTCAACTAATGGCTAGAGTAAATCATGAACTTCCTGAAACATCAGACTAACATATGAGCTGTCACATTTTCTCTCAAAAAAAATAAAAAAATATGAGCTGTCACATATATGGCAAAGATGGTACTTCTTTACTGATTGATTAACATGATGCCTTTACTTTGAAATGGCACTTCTTAATTTTAATTTACTCTAATTGTGAATGCAGGTTGTTTATTCTGGAGCAGTTTTGGAAGTCTGCATGAGAAAACTAGTTTTCTATCCCGAAGTCGTTGGGTTCATTGAAGAAGAGAAGGACCAATTCCCTTTTGTAAAAGTTCAATATGCATTTAATTCTCCACCAAAGTTGATCATGTTGGATGATCACGGAGAGCAAAAGGAAACCATTAGGTCATCTCCCTTTGTCTCTTTTTCCCTTCTTTCCTTCGTGTTTGTGTCTGAGCACTACTGATTTGTGTTTCTATAATGCCTCTACATTACATTGAGCATGTTCTGTATTAGTTATCAGGACCGTTATGGCCTGATACATTTTCCAAATCCTCTTTCATGTCTTCCTATTACATTTTCGGGAAACATAATTATATTCAGCCATACAGGTAGACAGTCATCTAGTTGTCACCAAAATTCAACTTTTTGGTCAGAGTCATGAGTATGTGGCATATGCTAAATGATTTCAGAGATCTTAGTTTCAGTCTTATTAGTACCCTTGGGAAGCCTGAGTACAAGGAACTGCAATTCATGGAGTTCAGCTTTAACTAATTTTTTCCTGACGAAAATTTGTTATCACCCTGTGCATTGCATCGAATCATTCCCTTTGCACACATGTTTGATAACAGCCGAATCTTTATTCTGGTTATCTAATGTATTCGATACATCTTGCAGAATTGATAACTGGAAACGCGAGCACATATTGCAGTTCTTGAAAGAGAAGGTTAAGCCATCTTCAGATATCTAATGTGGCCGGTAGTCAAGTCCCGTTTTGATCAAGAGCAGTGTTAAGTGTGGGCTTTTCTTCAGAGTTCAGCCTGCATCTAGTTTCAGAAAACTCCAGTTCCCCACTTGTTTTTAAGAAACTGTGACATGAAATTAATAGCAACACACAGGTTTAAAGGCTACTTCCATTTACAAAACATGCAGTGGATCCTTGTGCTTTTACGTGCTTTTGACGTATCATTTGATTTCGTCAGTCCTGCTCTCTTTTTTTTTCTATAATTTTCTTTCTCGCAAGAACCCCACCCCCCTCCCCCTTCTTTAATTTGTCATTACCAGATTATTGTGTAGGAATACCCCAGAGAAGGAAACACATTATAGTATTTAGGATAATTACATGAGGAGCTGGAATATCCAGTTAGCTAGCAAGTCTGCAGTGCAGTTTGCTTCTCTATAATAGTGTGAGAACTGAAATTGTCTTCCTGTTTTATCTTTTATAGTTTGTTCTAGCAATTGAAGAATCTGCCAAAGGTGTTCCAAGATTCAACTCCAATTTCCTTGTATCCATTGTCCAATGCACCACTAACCAGTTAAAATATTCATAGCTTCTGTCAGGTTGTTTGTGCAAATACCAAAGAAAGTAGTACATATGCTCAAACAATACATAATTGCTCAGTGGATTCAGATTTTGGAGAGTTGCTACCTGAACACATAGATGGTCCAAAAAAAACAAATCTCCACGAATTAAGACTGGTTGAAACTATAGCATACTTTGTGTGACTGCATTCATGGAATACTCAAGGAGTGTTTACAGGTACCTGCACAAAATGCATGAACACTACAATTACCAGACCATAATACACTAAACCAAAAAGATGATTAAATAGAAGACAAGTTTGACTGCTGATTTTGAGGNTCCTAGAGATGTCATCAGAAGGCAGTTTGTTATGTAGTGATCTTCATTTATTTTTTAAAATGTAACTTTGGAAGGGACCTTTTATACGAGTCACCAGATTCTGGAAATATAGGTAGTAAAATTTCTGGCTTGTTTGAATAATTGCTAACGTCAGAAGGGATCTTCATTGATTATGGTCCAAATAGGATGATCTAGCCATAAGGCAAATTCTATTCAGTATTTTAAAGGGAATAAATTTCATAAATATACAATGAAGTAGTTTCATTTGTACCAAATATAGCCAAGTTTGCATTTACATCAGAAATAGCATAACTCCGAAGGAATGGGAAGTTGGTGATTGGTAACAAGTCTCAATTAAACAGCCTCCTCACTTCTATACAACTGATAAAGCTCCAGTGCAGTTGCATAAGTTTCATAAGATCGATCAACACAGAAGTACCTATATATATGACTGCACTGCGTTCAGGTTTGTTGTTTTTCACCAACAGTTTTCTGAAACTCATCATCTTATTCAATGCACCAACATAGGCACGGACACTGGAGATAACAATATCCATATCTGCTCCGGTTCCACTGGAAGAAGAAAGTAGTTTTAAAAGACATCTCTAGTAAGAGAAAGGAAAGGTGATGTTTTATGGACTTCACAAACAAATGTTGATTGTATATATGTAACAAATGTTGATTGTACATATGTTGGACACAAGATTGACATCCAGCCAAGCATGTATAATACGAATTTTGACTCCTGTACTTGGTGCACACATTGTCACTGTTGTTTCTTTTGGACAAGTCAAATGGAAAAAAGGAAGATTGAAGAAAGAACTTGGGGGAACAGGAGTAACAGTTGGGAGCAGTACTTGGAAAACCTGTGGGTGCAGGCGGGGGGTTGCAGTGATGACTAATGAGGAAACACAAAGGGTGAGGGCAGTTAATGGAGAAAAGAAGCAAGGGGCATGTAGAAGAATGGCGAAGAGGAGGGGAAAATGGTGCAGCAGAAACATGAATCTTACGCCTACTGTGGTTATGCTTCAGCTGATATATTCATGCTATACAAATATTTTCCATTTAAATATCCAAGCTTATATTCTCTCATAGTTCTCTTACAGCATTTATCTATTTGGGTGTTGAACCAAAATCTGATTCTAAAATTTGTTGTGTCAACACCTGCATGCNCTCTCCATGTTCCCTAGGTTCTATCAGAGAAAGAGGGTTAAGAAGAATAAATGCAAACAACAATGCTGGTAAATTTCATACCTAAATGTACGGTGAACAGTCTCTCCAGTAAAAGCATGTATGGCCATTCTCCACGAATTAAGACTGGTTGAAACTATAGCATCTATACTTTGTGTGACTGCATTCATGGAATACTCAAGGAGTGTTACAGGTACCTGCACAAAATGCATGAACACTACAATTACCAGACCATAATACACTAAACCAAAAAGACGATTAAATAGAAGACAAGTTTGACTGCTGATTTAGAGGCAAACACCATCTTCTAAAACAAAAAACAGGTTCTCTCTAGTTATATAGTTAACTGCTTCTAAGTCAAATTCAACTTTAGTTTTACTTATTTTTGGAAACTATTATAAAGCTAGTAGGTTGATCAATTATGTGGAAAATGATAAAACTGCTCTTAATAGATATCTTCACTGTACAAAAACAAACACAACCAGTGTAATAGGGTGGTGTACGCAGCCTTGCCCCTACCTTGTGAAGGTAGAGAGGTTGTTTCCAATAGACCTTCAGCAATATCTTCATAGTACATTACAGCAAATTAGCTGGCATTTGTTATGTAGGAATTTGGGTTGTCTGCTGATGTCATCATTGAATGCAGCAGTAGATGCTGAGTTAGGCTTTAGAAAAGGACTCCATATGAGAGTATTAATTTTGGAGAGGAACTCTAGTCTTAGTTTTTAAGAACAACATATACTTGGGTTGACCTGACTTCTTCTACAACAAGAATACCGTTACAAGGGTTCTTAGGGAAAACATAGAAGATCTTGGCTACTTAAATAAGCAAGACACTCACAAATCAGAGAGGAGAAATAAACTAATGACTACCTCCTCACAATTGATACTTGCCCTCGTCCTTTTTTCAGGCTTGGGACCGACTGTGACTTGACGGGCGGAGTTACAAGGGTTCCACACAAAAACAATGCCCCAAGTATGCCAAAACTATGACTACTGAGCAACAAAACAAAACAAAACAAAATGCAGCTCTACCAATAATCCAAGGACAAAAATAGAAAACCGTAGCATTACCAAGAAACTCTCAGATCAAAGGGGATGATTTCCTCCTAACAAAATCTAGGACATACACACTCAGACAACTAGTAATGAAGGCAATAAACTAACGAGCAAAACTGATTTTCTCCATGGAAAGGAAAATTCCCAGAAACTGTACCCAGTGCAAATACTAGCGTCCAATTCTAACAAAATAACAGCCCAGACAATACCGACCACACACCAAACTGCCCAAGTTCAAAACCTGAAAAATAATAGACAAATATAGAAAAAAGGAAAGCAACATCAAGATTGATCAACTAGGAAAGATGGTATTACATAACACCTGGAACCAAATGAAGAAAGCAGCTTGGGACACCAACTCTATTTATAAAGCAACTACTTGGAAAACTGATGACAAACACACAAAAGAACGAGAATCTAAAAATGATGTCAAAGAACATAGACTGCTAATCTGTAAATAGAAGACCTAAGCAAGTTGTGTGCAAACCAAAATATAATACCTTTTTTCACGTAGGCAAAATTATGAAAGAAAGGAGGATAAGAAACCCGTATCCCTTAAGGAACTGTTTGTCATCAAGCATGTTCAAAGGGAGCATCTCAGACCTAGCCAGAATTCAAAGATAAGGCTGGATGGAGACTACAAACCTTAAAACTTGACAATATGTAAAAGCCACAGCCACAGCCCCGAAAGTGTAGAGAATTCTTGCATTCTTGATTGCTAAATATGGAAAGTAATAACAGGATACGTCAAGGGAAAGAGGAGAGAGAGATTAGCTCTACTTTTCATTGCCAAGGATTTCAGTTCAAATTCTTGATTGCTAAATATGGAAAGTAGAAGGAAACCTTAAGTGAAAGAGGAGAGAGAATCAGCTCTACTTGTCATTGCCAACTATTTGTGTTCTAATGAACCGACAAAATCCAATTGCAGGATCAACTAAATATGGAAAGTAGAAGGAAACCATAAGTGAAAGAGGAGAGAGAATCAGCTCTACTTATCATTGCCAACTATTTGTGTTCTAATGAACCGACAAAATCCGATGCAGGATTGCTCTGAAATTGCACCCCTATATCCCTCAAAATTCTTCAAGACCCATATTCAGCAATATAATATCTACTGTAATAAGACTAAAAATAACCCCAATTAGTCAAGTGGAAAAAACTCCACCAACATTTACAAACACTAGACAAGCCAGAGATTAAACAAAAAGATATGCTTACAGATTAATAGAGGTAAAACAAAGTCCAAAGATTCTACCATTTGCAATGCGGGAGAACACCACCAAATGAAAAGAACAAAGGTGATCAAAGCATCACATAAAAGAGACCAGACAACCTCCTTTTTTCTAGAAGCCAGAAAGACATACAATGGGAGCACAAAAAACAACTAACTCAGAACTGGAGATAAACATCCCTAACATCATTACAGAAATTGTCTACTTAAAAAGCAAATGAAGTTGGATAGCTTCTCATTTGTTATGGCTCAATCCTTCTATAACAGATATTGGTGCACAGACCCCTTTCTTTGGTGTTCCAACAAACAAAAAAATGTAGAAGCAGACTGAACAAATAACATAAGACAGTCGACATAATCTGTCGGGATCAATAAATTTACTTTCAAGTCAGGTCATTAGGCCACATTTCACCACTTTAAGCATATTGCTTTCAATACAATGCCCATCTTGGCAAATCAACCCCTAAAATGTGATAAAATGCCTAAAACTGAGTAAAACTCGAAAATGCTGTAATTCAAGTCATAAAATGCATATCAGCTAAAATCCACATCTCAAGTTCCACATCTAATATAATGTGCACACACAACTGACCCTGCAAAAGCATAACCCTGGCAAAACCAATTCGGCATTGCTCTGAAAATCCAGTAGTTCAGTTACTAGTATTTTAAGTCTGCACATTTTGCACATGAAATTAGTCTCTCAACATAAGAACAAAATAAGTAAGCATATACCTTGTTGAGAGTAACGGACACTCTCCCAAAAGCTAGCAGTAAAAACTCACCAACAGCTTTAAGTGCACAGGAGAAGCAATATCCCTTGAACACTTCGCCACCTCCTCTTTTAAGGCTTAGAACTAGTAGATTTGAGGCCTACAAGCCACGCAGGAAAAGCTGCACCTGTACCCACTTTTGTTATTATTGACTGAGATGAAAATAAAATAATACTCCACAAATGATCTTAGGGCAAACATAGAAGACCTTGGCTACTTAAATTAGATAGAACCTCACAAATCAGAGAGGAGGAAGAAAACAATGACTACCTCCTCACCATTGATACTTGCCCTCCTCCTTTTCCCGGGCTTGGGACTGGCTGACTTGACAGGCAGAGTTACAAGAGTACCACACAAAAATAATGCACTATGCCATGACTATGACTACTCAGCAACAAAACAAAACAAAGAAACTCTCAGATCAAAGGGGATAATTTCCTCCTAACAAAATCTAGGACATACACACGGATAACTAGTGATGAAGGCAATGAAGTGACATGCAAAACAGAATGTCTCCATGGAAAGAAAAATTCCCAGAACTTGTACCTAATGCAAATACTACCATTTATCTCATCCAAGTCCAATTCTAACAACATAAAGGCCGAAACAAAACCAACCACACACCACACTGCCCAAGATCAAAACCAGAAAAATAACAGACAAATACAGAACAAATGAAAGAAATCAACTAGGAAAAAATGATATCACATAACACCTGGAACCAAATGAAGAAAGCAACCCCGGACACAAACTATATATAAAGCAACTACTTGGAAATGATGACAACACACAAAAGAATGTGAATCTAAAAGAGATGTCAAAGCACATAGATAGCTAATTTGTTAATAGAAGACCTAAGCAAGCTGTGTGCAAACCAAAACTTAACGCCTTTTTCACGTAAACGAAATCATGGAAGTAAGGAGGATAACAACCCGTATCCCTCAAGGAACTGTATGTCATCAAACATGTTCAAAGGGAGCATCTCAGACCTAGCTAGAATTCAAAGAGAAGGCGGAATAGAGACTACAAACCTTAAAACCTGATACTACGTAAAAGCCATAACCACAGCCCTGAAAGTGTAGAGAACTCTTGCATTCTTAATTGCTAAATATGGAAAGTAATAACAGGATACGACAAGGAAAAGAAGAGAGAGAGATTAGCCTGTCATTTCATTGCCAAGTATCTGTGTTTTAATTCTTGATTGCTAAATATGAAAAGTAGAAGGATACCTCATGTGAAAGAGGAGAGAGAATCAGCTCTACTTATTCATTGCCAACTATTTGTGTTCTAATAAACTGACAAAATCAGATGCAGGATTGCTCTGATATTGCACCCCCTATATTCCTCAAAATTCTCCAAGACCCATATTCAGCAATAATATCTACTGTAATAAGACTGAAAATAACCCCAATTAGTCAAGTGACAAAAGTGCCACCAACATTTACCAAGACTGGACAAGCCAGAGAATAAGCAAAAACATATGCTTACAGATTAATAGAGGTAAAAAGAGACCAAGATTCAAGACATAAAATGCATATCACAGCTAAAATCCAAATCTCAAGTTCAACTTCCACATCTAATACAATGTGCACACACAACTAACCCTGTAAAAGCATAACCCTGGCAAAACCAATTCGGCATTGCTCTCAAAATCCAGTAGTTCAGTTCCTAGTATTTTAGGTCCGCACATTTTGCACATGAAATTAGTCTCTCAACATAAGAACAAAATAAGTAAACATATACCTTGTTGAGAATAATGAACACCCTCCCAAAAGCTAGAGTAAAAACTCACCAACAGTTTTAAGTGCACAGGAGAAGCAATATCCCTTGAACACTTCGCCACTTCCTTTTTTAAGGCTTAGAACTGGTAGATTTGAGGCCTACAAGCCATGCAGGAAAAGCTGCACATGTACCCATTTTTGTTATTATTGACTGAGATGAAAATAAAATAATACTCCACAAATGATCTTAGGGCAAACATAGAAGACCTTGGCTACTTAAATTAGATAGAACCTCACAAAATCAGAGAGGAAGAATAAAGAAAATAATGGCTATCTCCTCACAATTGATACTTGCTCTCCTCCTTTTTTCAGGCTTGGGACCGGCTGTGACTTGACAGGCGGAGTTAGAAGTGTTTCACACAAAAACAAGGCACCAAGTATGCCAAAACTATAACTACTGAGCAACAAAACAAAATGCAGCTCTACCAAAAATCCAAGGACAAACATAAAAGACCATAGAATTACCTAAAAACTCAGATCAAAGGAAATAATTTCCTCCTAACAAAATCAAGGACATACACACTCGGACAACTAGTAATGAAAGCAATAAAGAAACATGCAAAACTGATTTTCTCCATGGAAAGGAAAATTCCAAGAACTTGTACCCAGTGCAAATACTAGCATTGATCTCATCAAAGTCCAATTCTAACAGCATAACAACCCACACAATACCGCCACACACCACAAGGCCCAAGATCAAAACCTGAAAAATAATAGACAAACACAGAACAAAGGAAAGCAACATCAATATTGATCAACTAGGAAAGCTGGTACCACATTACACCTGGAACCAAATGAAGAAAGCAACTCCGGACATCAACTCTATTTATAAAGCAACTACTTGGAAAACTGATGACAAACACACAAAAGAACATGAATCTAAAAAAGATGTCAAAGCACATAGATTGCTAATCTGTAAATAGAAGACCTAAGCAAGCTGTGTGCAAACCAAAATCTAGCACCTTTTTCACGTAGACAAAAATCATGGAATAAAGGAGGATAAGAACCCGTATCCCGTAAGGAACTGTATGTCATCATACGCGTTCAAAATGGAGCATCTCAGACCTAGCCAGAATTCAAAAAAAATGCGGGATGGACACTATAAACCTTAAAACTTGACAGTACGTAAAAGCCACATCCCTGAAAGTGATGAACTATGCGCAAAAAGACGGAAAAATTCTAAAACATAATATCATTTCCACAACAACTGAACAAGATAACGAGACAAAGCTCCCTTGCCACTTAATCACCACAAATGCAGAGCATCAGCAAACGCCAATTACCAGAACTGCCTTTATTTCTTATGAACATAAAGGCATAGGGCAATTGAACAATCCTACCCAAAATGCTAACTCACTAAAATTATATCATATCACAAATGCATTACCATAATACCAAAACCAATAGGAAGGAATTACAAATAGAAGGATAAAAATAACCAAACCACAACAGCTACCAAAACACTCTTGCTTAGAACTATATTCGTTGATGCAACTGAATTCACAACTGGTCAAAGGCTGAATCCACAACCAACCCACCCACAGATGTACTCTCCCACCGAGATTAACACCATAGTGTCCTCGTTATAGACTAGATCAAATAGATTACAAACTAAATGACTACTTGCCAGTTCATAGTTACAAGAACAGCTAGGAACGTTCAAGAACAAAATGACAAGAAAAGTTAGATTACAAACCACAAGGGGACTCCCTTTTTATTTTGAGTAACGGTTAGTTCGCACCAAGGAAAATGTAGTACATCATTAACAGGACACCAGTGCACTGCTCAAATTTCCAGAACACATCATTTTCCCCAAATCATAAAAAGAGAACGCATAAACAAAATGTACCTACGCACCCCAAAAAGAATTCCAAACACAATCAGATCTATAATTATCAAGCTGACCAGTAACAATCACATAAATAAACCGAGTTTGTTGCCAAAAACATCCTTCGATTATACCCTAAACTTAACAGGAAAATGTAGTACATCATTAACAGGACACCAGTGCCCTGCTCAAATTTCCAGAACACATCACTTACCCTAAATCATAAAAAGAGAACGTATGAACAAAATGTACCTATGCACCCCAAAAAGAACTCCAAACGAAATCAAGAAGTTTTAAATTTCATACCTTACACCAATCAGATCTATAATTATCAAGCTGGTCATAAACCAAGTTTGTTGCCAAAAACATCCTTCAACTATACCCTAAACTTAAAGTACATCCTTATGTTATTATAATGAACAGAAAATATCCCTCAATTATTCCAAAAATGGCAAAATTCATCCTCATGGTAGTTTCTATCAAGAAATAACTACTTAGCCTACAATCACCTATGATGTTCGCTCTCATCCCTCTTTTTTAGCTGATTGATAGGTAATTCTAATTAAAGTGGACGGGCTAGGAAGGAGTTCTTTATCATCAACTTCATCGTATCAACAAGAGTGCTTCCAAAGTAGATGAAAACAAAAAATATTTCAAGTAAATTATTTCTCAGCGCTATATGATTATTAATCAAATAAATGCAGAACTGTTATTTGAAAGATGTACAGTTTCTCCTTCATTTCCAAGAAAAATGAGGTAATTTGAAGTATGAACTTTAGTCTATTTTTCTTAGTAGATTCAATAAGAGTATCAATTTATGTTTTAGAGTTAACTCTAAAACGAAATGTAAATGGGGAGACGAAAATTGGAATGTCTCCACAATTTTGCTCCACGAAATTGGCAGCAGAAGGACATCTTTGTCCAGATTTTTTAGAGTTACATAAATAGGAAATAGGTCATTTTCTGGAGCAGTTTTTGGAATTTACAAGTCTCGGTGGAGTATCTCTAGCTTGGGAAGGATTAAGAGATTTTTAAAATAGAGTTTGAATCTTCTTCTTTATTTCATTTTTAACTATGTTTAGTATTACATTTCATCTTGTATTTTCTTTTTCTAGTATGAGTAGCTAAACCTATTAGCTGGGGTTGTAGACTCTTATGGCTTTTATTTGATTGACTACTAGTTTATCTTGCTTATTATTATTTGGATTGTGATTATCTACTTGCTTACATTCTTATTTGTGAATTTGGTGGTTGCAAACACTAGATTTAGCCCTATATATTCATTTCTTGCACGGAAGGGTGAAATTGGATTGGGTTTTTAACAAGTAGCAAAGAATTAAGTATATTAAGGAATTAATTGTGCTTGATTAACGAAGTGGAACTAGGAAAAGGGAGATTCCTATTTGGGTCTATCAATTGGGTCTAATATTTTCCTTTTAGTTTGGAAGAACTCTTGTAAGTAATTATCAATTGGATCATTTTCATTGATCTTATGCATTTGAGCAAGATACTTGTGTTCATGAACTAGTCATGTCATATTGAGGCTACAACCCCGGTCCCTCTGTTAATTGAAAAATAAAATATTGTTATTGCACTCTTAGTGTTGATTAAACCCTAGCTTAGAAAACAGTTTAGTTTTATATGTAATTACTCAATCACTCTTTTATTTGAAGATTGGCTTAGGAAAGTTATAAATTCTCACACTCTTGACCAGTGTTCAGGAAAGCGAGCGCTTCATCGCTTAAAGTGATGCGAGTCTTCTACGCTTCACAGACTAGAATGAGTATGTGAGCGCTTCATCGCTTAAAGCGTGAAGCGGGGCATTATCGCTTTTTTCCGTTTTACGCTTCCCTGAATATTGCTCTTGACATCTTGTCACGCGTACTCCTTGTGGAATCTACCTTAACCTTTGTTAGGTTTATTATTGATCTAATCTAATTGAGTTTCAAAGATCACTTAAATTGACTCTTGATAACGAAAAAAGTGACACATAAAGAACACTGCTACCCTATGCACCGTAAATCCAATTAATATAACTAAAAATTACCAAATATCAGCTTATAGAAGGATGAAAAGAACAAAACATGAAATTCATGGTTTAAAGTTGTTAGTTTATAGACCAACACTAACAAAAGGATGAATCATACCATTTTAAAGATAATTAAAGGATGTTCTTTTGTTTACTATGATAATAAAAGGATGTTGTTTAAATTCAAGGCATGATAAAAGAAGGACCTCATGAATCAACCACAAGGCCAGGCCATGAGAGAGAAAGAGAGAAGAAGAAGAAGAGAAAGTGTTGAAAACATACATGCTGAAATCGTGAAGTAGAGGACTGAAAAAGAAAGAAAAAGAGAAGAAGAAGATGAAGAAGTTCTGAAAACGTACCTGCTGAGATCATAAAGCAGATCAGAGGACTGAATAAGAAAGAAGAAGAGCATTGGCGACTGATTGAATAAACCCAATGCATAAAGGGGTCAAAAGAGAAGGGAACAAGCTTCCGCCTCAAGTGCCTCACTTGCCTCCACCATCCATCACAACATCAACCCCATCTTCTCAAGAAATTGTCAAGTTAGTTGTTATGGCCAAACATCATCATGACCAATTTTCAATATTTGCAACCACAAGGCCAGGCCACGAGAAAGAAGAGGAGGAAGAAGAAGAAGAAGAGGAAGNCTTCTCAAGAAATTGTCAAGTTAGTTGTTATGGCCAAAGATCATCATGACCAATTTTCAATGTTTGCAACCACAAGGTCAGGCCACGAGGAAGAAGAGGAGGAAGAAGAGGAAGAGGAAAAAGAAGAGGGGGAGGAAGGGGAGGGGGAGGACGAGGAGGAGGAAGAAGAAGAAGTTCTGAAAACGTACATGTTGAGGTCGTGAAGCAGGGGACTTGAAGAAGAAGAAGAAGTTCTGAAAACGTACCTGCTGATGTCATGAAGCAAAGGACTTGAAGAAGAAAGAAAAAGTTGTGAAAACATACCTGCTGAGGTCGTGAAGCAGATTAGAGGACTGAAGAAGAAGAAGAGAGAAGCGGAAGGTCGTTGGAGGCTAATTGAATAAACCCAATACACAAAGGGGTCAAAAGAGAAGGGAACAATCTTTCGCCCCAAGTTAATCGACACAAGTGCCTCACTTGCCTCCACTATCCATCACAACATGAACCCCATCTTCTCATGAAATTGTCAAGTTGGTTGTTACGGCCAAAGATCGTCATGACCAATTATCAATGTTTGCAAACACAATCTTGATCCGAAAAATCACTAAGTACCTAGAAAGAAAGACCAAGAATCATTTTTAAAGACGCATTCGAACAAACAGAAGGATGAAACAGAAGAATACATGCAATTCTTGAAATAGAGAGCCATAAGTAGTAGTGGCCGACTTTGAAAGAAGAGACTGATTATTGCATATTCAATCATATGTCACTAAAGTCACACCCCCTTATGATCAATTTTTAAAAATTCTATCATGTTTCCCACACCACAACAATTAAAAATAAAAACAAGAATTTGAACTCCCAAAGGACATGATTATCCTACACAACTCTTATCTACCACAAGAAGATCAACTCTTACAACAAAGACGCAGAAAAAAGGAAAAGCACAAAACCCCAAAATCTTGATTGATTAAACAGTTAACGCAAATTAATATAATTTTTATTATATCTCCTTATAACAGCAATCTTGATCCAAAAAAATCACAGGGTACCCACAAAAAGAAAGACCAAGAATCAATTTAAAAAACACATTCGAACAAACAACAAGATGAAACAAAAGAATACCTGCAATTCTTGAAGTAGAGAGCCACAAGTAGTAGTGGAGAAGAGACTGATTATTGACATATGCCACTAAAGTCACACCCCCTTCTATCATGTTTCCCACCCCACCCCACAACAATTAAAAACAAGAATATGAACACAACTCAACAACATCAACTCTTACTGAAAAAAAAAAAGAAAAAGGAAAACCCCAAAATCTTGATTGAATAAACCCAATTTAATATATTTCTATCTCAAATCTTGATCCGAAAAAATCAGTGGGTACCCAGAAACAGAAGCATTCGAACAAACAAGAAGATGAAACAGAAGCATACCTGCAATTCTTGAAGTAGTAGTAGCCGACGAGGATTTTTCAAATCATCAGAAGTAATTAAAGAAGAAAAAAGAAGAAGAAAACGTACCTTGGGCTGAGGAAGAAAGAAGGAAGAAGAAAAGAGAGAAGCTCAAGAGAACGTTGGTCTGTGGAAAATTAAAGAAGAAGAAGAAGAAGAAGAGAAAAAAAGAAGATCGTTTGTAAATCTTTCCTTATATAGAATGTGTAAAGAATTATATTAGGAAATAGGGAAAATACATAAAAAAAAAAAAAAACCCTAAACTTGGCAGAAAAACCTACTTTAGCACTTTAACTTTACGGGTAATTATTTGCCCCCCTAATTTCATTTGAAATGAATTTAATATCACCTTAAGATTATAATATCAGTCTCACAGTGGCAAGTGCATCTCACACGCGCCATGTCATCGACACATCAGCGCCACAACACTGCCACGCCAGTGCCACCTTGAAACTTATTTAAATTTTGATTTTTTAGTTCTTCTTTTATTTCTTTTTATTTATTAACAATTTTAGAAAGAAAAAAAATAGGAAAAAATGAGGATTAATCTTACANGTGGGGTGTGAGGAAAATGAAGAATGAAAAATGATGGCTGAAAAGAAAAAAAAAAGGGACCCACTTATCTTTTTCCTTTTAAATTTTTTGCCAAATGCGCTTGTATTTTTTTCACTTGCCATGTCAGCGATTTGGGTGCATTTAAATTCACTTGATACGAGATTAGGGGGATAAAGAATTACCCGTAAAGTTAAAGTACTAAAGTAAGTTATCTTGCCAAGTTCAGGGGTTTTTTTATGTATTTTCTCTAGGAAATATCCCTTACTTACTATCCTAATCCTAATTAAGGAAATATCCCTTATTTAAAGTTATATATATTATATTTAATTTTATATTAATAATAAAGGGAAGAAATTGGTGGCAAATTCCTGACTTATTTTCTTCTTTTTTTCTTTCTCACGCTCCTAACAAGATTTTTTCCATATCTAGGGCTCGAACCCGAGACCTCTGAGGGTGAAACAGTCTCATCACTGCACCACAATCCATGTTGGTAGCGGATTTCTTACTTAAGTCCTATTGGAACAAGCGTTTAAGATCGAGAGCAATTGACTATGCCTCTCTCCTTCCTCTCTCAATCTCGCTCGCCTCTCTTGAGTTTCACTCATATCTCTTCTCTTAATATGTATTCATTTTGATACAAATTAATTTGTAATTTTTTTCTCCTAAATTTGCAAAAAGATATACCTTCTCCTCTCTCTCTCTCTCTCTCTCCAGATCTCGCTCGTCTCTCTCCTCCCTTCTCCCCCTAACATTTTGATATTATTCGTAATTAAGCAAACTATAGCTATAGAGTCTTATTTAAGGCCTGACGTTTATATGTATCGAGGTGTATCTAACTTGAAATCTGGTATAAAATTATTAATCAATGAGACAATATGTAATTATTTCAAACCGTGGGGAGATTTGTAAATATGGTAGGAATAATTGTATAACTAAATAGTTTTTTATTAGTATTACATATAGAACTTTAATTATTCCTTGTAAAATTCGGATTGTGCCCTACAGGGCTAGGGCTCAAATACAAAAACATGTATACATCCACCCTCTTAACCAAAAGAGAAGAGAACGTCGGCGATGTAAATTGTTACTGATGAGAAGCACCATCTTAATAGACAAAAGAGAACATCGATCGAGAATTTTAATCCTTTAATTATCTACAATATTAAAACGCAAAATTAAAAGTCATTTATTATTTTTTAAATAATTGTTATCCTAATATTTACTTCTTTGTAATAGATAAGATATCCGAATAAAAATAAATAAAAAATTATAAATTACAAGTCCATCGAAATAGATTCTAAATCGCGTTGGTCAAACTTGATTCATAAATCGCATTCATAGAATGCGTTTTATTAATGACATTTCAAATAATAGTGAGTGTGTGTATGTGTATGCAAGTTGGATTGGTGAATTTAACAGATGTATTTTTTAAATAGTCAAATAATAGCTTTGGCAAATTGAATAGTAATTAGTGTAATAATTACTATTCTACTTTAAATTGGATCCAATATGCCTTATACTTTTGGAGGAAATTTCGCAACTCTTCATAGCTATAATTTGCTAATTATGATGTGTAGCTACACGTTAGAGGGAAGAGAGAGGTGAGGGCAAAGACAGAGAGTGGAGAGAAGTGAATTGTATTTGTATATATATCATATAATTCTATATGTATATGTATAATTTGTATTTGTATATGTATAAAAGAGGAGAGAGGCAGGAGAGAGGAAGAGAGGAGAGAGCCGACGTAATTATAGCTAAAATTAAACTGCGAGTGGTAAATAATGGAAACTATAGCTATGTTAGCTAATTACTAGTATGTGTATGCTTATCCGCATAATTTCACATTTACTTTATACTATTTTTCTATTTATTTATTTACTAGTCCATTTTGGATTTTGTAAGTTGGTTAAGAAATAATGATTAATATGAATATTTAATGATAATATTCGTATTAACTTATGTATTATCTTAGGTGTTGAGACTTGACTTGAAAAATAATTATTACCTCTATTACTTGATAAATTAAAAAAGAAATTGGCATTCAAGATAAAAGACTTTTTATAACAATTTTAACTTATTATTTTCTGAAGAAAGAGTCTTTTAAGTGGGTGTTATGAATATGTGCTTCAGCTGATATATTCATGCTATACAAATAGTTTCCATTTAAATATCCAAACTTACCATCTATCATAGTTCTCATACACCATTTATCTACTTGTGTGTTGAACCAAAATCTGAGCTCTACACAGTTAGCTTTATTGAAAACATATAAATTCGCTCATTTCACTATGGTGTCATGTCCTCAGTTCTCTACACGAATTAAGACTCTGATCGATGCCACTCTCTACACGAATTAAGACTCTGGTTGAAGCTATAGCATCTTTACCTTGTGTGACTGCATTCATGGAATACTCAAGGAGTGTTACAGGTACCTGCAAAAAATGTATGAACACTGCAATTACCAGACCATAATCCACATTAAACCAAAAAGATATTTAAAAGACAAGTTTTGACTGCTGATTTAGAGGCAAACACCGTCTTTCTAAAACAAAAAACTTAGATGCATAGTTAACTGCTTCTAAGTCAAGTTCAAAGCATAAAAATTCCTACTCAAAATGCATATCAAATTCAATAGGAGCACAAAAAGCAACCTCAGAACTGGAGATGAACATCCCTAACATCATTACAGAAATTGTCTCCTTATAAAGCAAATGAAGTTGCATAACTTCTCATTTGTTATGGCTCAATCCTTCTATAGCATATATTAGTGCATAGACCGCTTTCTTTGGTGTTATAACAGACGAAAAAATATAGAAAGCAGGCTGAAAAAAATAACACATAACAGAGCACCAATTAACAACTGGTTAAAACGGATTGTGCATTAAAAAGAAGAGTTCTATGCATATTATGTGTAGCTTTGGCTCAGTATGTTAATTCTCTAATATCCCTTTTATAGTCTATTATCCCATCCCCTTCTAGTTAACCTTCTTCCTCGTTTAAGATTTCCTCATTAGTATTGTTCACTGTTACTTTGTTGCTCCAATTCTTAGTTGTAATTTGGATTCACCAAGTATAATATACATTCGTATTGTGTTGAGAAATTCGGGTTGTTACAGGAACCCAACCTCTGGTCAAGGTGATGCACTAATGGAGGACAATGTTGATCAAGACCGTGGTGATGTACCCTATGTTAATAAACTGTCAAATACCCATGACTATCACCCTGTTGATAGGGCAGACAGGATGCAACCTTTATATGTTGCCACTTTTGCATCAGCAGTTGCCAATCCCAAATACAGTCAGCAGTTGATTATGTAAAGCCAATGCAGAGAAATAGACAACAGAGGATGGTATAAACTCTGTGCTCAGAAAATGACCTGCAGTACAACAAAAGACAGTCAATCAGAAGCAATGCAAAGCAAAGCAAAACAATGATAAAATGCAACGCAATGCTAAGCAATATATGCAAAGGCGAATGACCCTACCGGTATACACTCTACCACAGAAACGTTGTGAGGTGGGACCCATGAGGGACTCGTGAGGTCCATACAACCTGGACTCGAACCAGGAAGTTCGTCAATATAATCTGTCCGGTTCAATAAATTTTCCTTTCAAGTTAGGTCGTTAGGCCACATTTCACCACTTTAAGCATATTGCTTTCAATACAATGCCCATCTTGGAAAATCGACCCCTCATATGTGATAAAATGCCTAAAACTGAGCAAACCTCAACATTGATGTAATTTCAAGTCATAAAATGCATATCAGCTAAAATCCAAATCTCAAGTTCCACAACAACAATCAATCGAATACAATGTGCACACACAACCAACCAACCCTCGTAAAACCAAATCGGCATTGCTCTCAAAATCCAGTAGTTCATTTACTAGTATTTTAGGTCCAAACAATTTGCACATGAAATTAGTCTCTCAAAGTAAGTACAAAATAAATAAACGTATATCCTATTGGGAATTACGGACACCATCCCGAAAGCTAGCAGTAAAAATTCACCAACAGCTTTAAGTGCACAGGAGAAGCAACATTCCTTGAACACTTCGCCACCTCCTTTTTAAAGGCTTAGAACTGGATGATTTGAGGCCTAAAAGCCACACATGAAACTCACAAATCAGAGAGGAGGAAGAAACTAATGACAACCTCCGCACAATTGATACTTGCCCTCCTCCTTTTTCCGGGCTTGGGACCGGATGTGACTAGACAGGCGGAGTTAGAAGGGTTTCACACAAAAACAATGCACCAAGTATGCCAAAACTATGACTACTGAGCAACAAAACAAAACAAAATGCAGCTCTACCAATAATCCAAGGACAAGCATAGAAAATCATAGAATTACCAAGAAACTCTCAGATCAAAGGGGATAATTTCCTCCTAACAAAATCAAGGACATACACACTCAGACAATAAGTAATGAAGGGAATAAAGTGACGTGCAAAACTGAATTTCTCCATGGAAAGGAAAATTCTCAGAACTTGTACCCAGTGCAAATACTATCATCTATCTCATCAAAGTCCAATTCTAACAACATAACAACCCAGACAATACAGACCACACCCCACACTGCTCAAGATCAAAACCTGAAAAATAATAGACAAACACAACAAAGGAAAGCACCATAAAGATTGATCAACTAGGAAAGATGGTATCATATAACAACTGGAACCAAATGAAGAAAGCAGCACCGGACACCAACTCTATATATAGAGCAACTACTTGGAAAACTGATGACAAACACACAAAGGAATGTGAATCTAAAAAAGAAGTCAAAGCACATAGATTGCTAATCTGTAAATTGAAGACCTAAGCAAGTTGTGTGCAAACAAAATTCTAACACCTTTTTCACGTACAAAAAATCATGGAATAAAGGAGGATAACAACCCGTATCACGTAAAAAATGTAGTACATCATTAACAGGACACCAGTGCACTTGCTCAAATTTCCAGAAGAAATTTATAACCACCCAATTGAGATACCTTCAAAATACATCAGTCTTGGGGAACCTCCAATAGATATTGAACCTCTAGACTCCCTGAAAGGTTCTACTATAGCAAGAAACCTGGCACAAAATAAAACAGGTAAGAGCAACTGCATTCGAAATCTGAGTCGCCACTCATGCATCCACACCTGAGTAAGAAACCTCCATAGGAGACACCCCATAGTCAAATCAATAGAAACATTGGTGGGTATTAATTATGAAAAGAAGATGATGAAGCAACACGTCCAAAACGTTGCCCCTGTGCATTGATCAAATTTCCAGAACACATCACTTTTCTCAAATAATAACAAGAGAATCTATGACGAAATGTACCTGCAGACCCCAAGAAGTACTCCAAACATGATCAAGCAGTGCTAAATTCCCTACCTTCACCAATCAGATCTATAATTATCTAGCAGAGCAGAAATAATCACATGACTAAGCCTCTCACCAAAAATAACACTTGTAGCTTCCAAGTTCCAACACATTAAATCATAATCGAGTACCCAAACAATTCCACTAAAACCAACCGACCAATTGCAAATGGGTTACCAACATCCCACAATGTAGAGGAAAAATACATCATAGCCCCCAAGAAGGAAGAGATACAAACTACACACCTGAAGGAAAATAAAAAAGTTAAAGCTCAGAACCACCACCTGGGGAAACCAAAGACAAAAGGGATTGTCCCTGCAAATACTCCCCATTACTGTTTTAAATTGACAACCCTAAGTCAAACCAACAGATAAGTTGTCCAAAATATTCAGACCAACAAATAGGCAATCTTCCAAGAAAGAGACAGAGACGAGAGAAACCTAAACACCCTCTTTTCTCTCAACTGACAGATCTGTAGTTTTGTCAATCTAAGAGTTATAGACAAAGGAACACAGGCATAAGTAGCAGTACCACAATTTCACGAATTAAAGCTCTGAAGACATCAGCAATCCCCCATAGTCCACGACAACTTTGTGCATGGGATCAAAGAACATAAGAATCTCGACAAAATAACCACAGCTGATACCTTTGTGTAACCAAAATCACAGAAGGAAACCACCTTCACAAGTTCCTGTGACAGCAAACACAGACAGCAAATGAGTGCGAAGTTCGGAGAAACCCCATCTCACCCAAAGAAATGACCAAGACGTGAGGAGCAAGACACACGCACACACAGAGAACCACCCTATTCTAGAAGCTGACAATCTGCATGACATGAGCACCAAAAACACCTTGAAACAACACGGTACTGACAGCCTCATAACTGGAGGCGAAATTCAATATCTAATTTAATAAGCACAACAACTACTGCCTGTACCATTCCTCTAAGAAAACCAAATCCTTGATAATAAAAGAAAAAACAAAGTAGGAAATGCTTTATCATGTTTCATCCGGACAACAAAATTAAACATTATCATATCTGCACAGTCCAAAACAATAAAGCACATATCTTGTTGACAATGACAAACACCGTCCCTAAAGCTAGCAGAAAAAACTCACAACAGCTTTAAGTGCACAGGAGAAAAAACATTCCTTTAAACACTTAGCCCCCTCCTTTTTCAAGGCTTAGAACCTGTTGATTTCGAGGCATACAAGCCACGCAGGAAAAGGTGTGCCTGTACCCACTTTTGTTATTATTGAGTGAGATGAAAATAAAATAGTACTACACAAATGATCTTAGGCAAACATAGAAGACCTTGGCTACTTAAATTAGCAAGAAACTCACAAATTAGAGAGGAGGAAGAAACTAATGACTACCTCCTCACCATTGATACTTTCCCTCCTCCTTTTTCCGGGCTTGGGACCGGCTGTGACTTGACAGGCAGAGTTACAAGGGTTTCACACAAAAACAATGCACCAAATATGCAATAACTATGACTATGGAACAACAAAACAAAATGCAGTTCTACCAATAATCCAAGGACAAACATAGAAGACCACAAAATTACAAAGAAACTCTCAGATCAAAGGGGATAATTTCCTCCTAACAAAATCTAGGACATACACACTCGGACAACTAGTGATGAAGGCAATAAAGTAACATGCAAAACTCAATTTCTCCATGGAAAGAAAAATTCCCAGAACTTGTACACAGTGCAAATACTAGCATCTATCTCATCAAAGTCCAATTCTAACAACATAACAGCCCAAACAATACCAACCACACACCACACTGTCAAAGATCAAAACCTGAAAAATAAAAGACAAATACAAAAGAAAGGAAAGCAACATCAAGATTGATCAACAAGGAAAAATGGTACCACATAACACCTGGAACCAAACAAAGAAAGCAGCTCCGTACACCAACAATATATAAAGAAACTAGTTGGAAAAATGGTGACGAACACACAAAAGAAGGGGAACCTAAAAAAGATGTCAAAGCACATAGATTGCTAATTTGTAAATAGAAGACCTAAGCAAGTTGTGCGTGCAAACCAAAACCTAACACTTTTTTCACGTAGAAAAAATATGGAAGAAAAGACGATAACAACCCCTATCCCTTAAGGAACTATAAAAGTTCAAAGGGAGCATCTTAGACCTAGCCAGAATTCAAAGAAGAAGAGGATGAAGAAGGAGAAGGAGAAGGAGAAGGAGAAGAGGAAGAGGAAGAGGAAGAGGAAGAGGAAGAGGAAGAGGAAGAGGGAGAAGGAGAAGAAGAAGA
This sequence comes from Solanum stenotomum, assembly GCF_019186545.1. NCBI lineage: Eukaryota > Viridiplantae > Streptophyta > Magnoliopsida > Solanales > Solanaceae > Solanum > Solanum stenotomum. The sequence continues at coordinate 20,652,099 of NC_064289.1, read as the reverse complement.
AGAAGGAGAAGAAGGAGGAGAAGAAGTACAAGGAGGAGAAGAAGAAGTAGAAGAAGAAGAAGGAGAAATAGAAGAAGAAGAATAAGAAGGAAAAGGAGAAGGAGAAGCCTCCTGCTTCTCCTCCTTCTCCTCCTTCTGCTTCTCCTCCTTCTCCTTCTCCTTCTCCTCCTTCTTCTCCTTCTCCTCCTCCTCTTTCTGCTTCTTCTGCTTCTTCTCCTTCTCCTCCTCCTCCTTCTGCTTCTTCTCCTTCTCCTTCTCCTCCTTCTCCTTCTCCTTCTTCTTCTTTATCATCAACTTTATCGTAGCAACAAGAGTGCTTCCATAATAGATGAGAACAAAAATTATTAAAGTAAATTGTTTCTCAGCTCTATATGATTTTATCCAGAAATATTAATTGAAAGATGTACAGTTTCTCCTTCATTTCCAAGAAAGTGAGGGAATTTGAAGTATGAATTTTAGTCTATTTTTCTGAGTAGATTCAATAAGAGTATCAGTTTATTTTTTAAAATAGAAGTTATATGCTTAGAAATTACATAAATGTTTTTAGTCATGTGATATTTTTTCTTTTTTGCTTATAGACCATTCAAACAAACAGAAAGACGTAGAGAGACACAAGTAGTAGTGGCTGACTTAGAAAGAAGAGACTGATTATCGGCATATTCAATCATATGTCACTAAAGTCACACCCCCTTATTATTAATTCAAAAAAAATTCTTCATGTTTTCACCCCACAGCAATTAAAACAAGAATCTGAACATTCAAAGGTAAAGGTTATCCTAAACAACTCTTATCTACCACAAGAACATCAACTCTTACTACAAAGACACAGAAAAAAGGAAAACCCCAAAATCTTGATTGAATAAACAGTTAACCCAATTTATGTACTTCTATTATATCTCCATATAACACAGTCTTGATCCAAAAAAATCACAGAAAGAAAACAAACAACAAGATGAAACTGAAGAATACCTGCAATTCTTGAAGTAGAGAGACACAAGTAGTAGTGGCAAACTTAGAAAGAAGAGACTTATTATTGGCATATTCAATCATATGCCACTAAAGTCACCCTACTTATGATCCATTTAAAAATACTTCTATCGTGTTTCCCATCCCACAGCAATTAAAAACAAGAATCTGAACCACTCAAAGGTCAAGATTATCCTAGACAACTCTAACAAGATCAACTCTTACTACAAAGACGCAGAAAAAAGGAAACCCTAAAATCTTGATTGATAAACGAATTAACCCAATTTAATATGTTTCTATCTCCTTAAAACACAACTGGGTACCCAGAAAGAAAGAGCAAGAATCAATTGTAACAAACAAGAAGAAAAAACAGAAGCATACCAGCAATTCTTGAAGTAGTAGTAGCCGACGAGGAAACACTAATCGACATTGTCGATTTTTCAAATCATCAAACGTAATTAAAGAAGAAAAAAAGAGAAGAAGAAAAGTTGGTGAAAACGTAACTGCTGAAGAAGAAAGAAGAAAAGAGAAAAGCTGAAGAGACCGTTGGTCTTTGGAAAATTTGAGTCTTTAAATTAATTAAATCTTTCCTTATATATAGAATGTGTAAAGAATTATATTAGGAAATATCACTTAATTTAGGAAAAATCCCTTATTTAATACTTACTATCCTAATCCTAATTTAGGAAATATCCCTTATTTAATACTACTACTATCCTAATCATAATTTAGGAAAAATTCCTTATTTAATACTACTATCCTAATCCTAATTTAGGAAACATCCCTTATATAATATTACTATCCCAATCCTAATTTAGGAAATATCCCTTATTTAACACTACTATCCTAATCCTAATTTAGAAAACATCCCTTATTTAATACTACTATCCTAACCCTAATTTAAGAAATATCCCTTGTTTAAAGTTATACTATATACTAGTAAATGGGCCCGCGCTTCACGCGGTTAGGACATTCTTCTTTAAAATTTATTAGAATAGAACTTTTGTTGTATTTTGATGTTATAGTATTTTTATATAAATCTGTTTTGAGAGTATAGAGGTTATTCAGTTGTAGTTTACCATTTGTTTTATTAAAAGAAAAAGCAAAATTACAAATCATAACACTATTTTCTCCTAGTTTACATAATTTCATTTTACATATTCATTAATTTGCTTTTGAAATTTTACAATGGTTAGTTTATTTTTATCATCTATATGCATGGTTACATAGTGTCTTTAATTAGGAGAGTCAAATAAATATTTTTCTCAATTTTTTTCTTTGTAATTTCGTTAGTATAACACTATCAATTACTTTCAAAATATTAAATATTTTAAAAATAAAAATAAATAAAAAAAATTTAAAAAAATAAAATTAAATTAAATTAAAAAAAATAATATATATATATATATATATATATATATAAAACTAATGTGTTTATCAAGAGCAGGCTTCATAATCATATGATATACCAATAAGTAATATGTAGTCATTATGTGTTTTAAAATTAAAATGCAATCATCCAAAATCCAAATTTCATATGTAAAGGATGAAAAAGAAGTAAGGGATAATGGAAAAAAAGTTCAAAAAAGTACTTTGGTGTGAGAGAATAGTTATCATTGTGTATCATGTAATTGTAATCAATTGCTAGTTTTAATTCTATCATTTGACTTTTTTTTTTCTCCTGTTAATATTAACATTATTATGACAACAACAAAAAATTATATAATTTTTTAGGCTTGATCTCTTGGAGAAGAAAAGATTTCTTTGGAGAATGTTGTAAATAAATGTATTTTGTAAAAAGTTATTTGTGAATCTGCAGTAGTTGGATTTACATAGTCTGTACTAACAAATACTTATAAAAATAACTTTACAGAAATATAAACAGCAAAGTTTAAAACATGTACTCAAAAACATCAATTAATATCATAAGCATAAATTAATGATGGTAAAAAAACATACCGAAATCTGTAACAATAGAATGAAATAGAAAGGAAAAATCGAGCCCACTGAATACACAGTGTCTCCTTAAGAAAATCATTCCCAGGTTTAAAGAAATAAATCCTCTCAGGAAGGAACGATTTTATCATCAGTGTAATGATACAAAAATAATAGTGTCAGTGAGCCACTAAACAGGAGCAAAGTACACAAATATTTAATTGTGCAGACAAAGAGGAAGAAGAAGTTCAGAATCAAATATTTAATTGTGCAAAAGAAGAAGAAGAAGAAGTTTAGAATTTTCGTTGTTTAAAATGAGAGGAAACCCCTCTATTTATAGGCAACAAAGGGTAGTGTGAACAAATGTTTATTGTGCCTTACCGGAAAGGTCACAACTCTTTGGAAAAGTCACAACTCTTCGGAAAGGGCACAACCTTTCATAAAAGTCGCAACTCTTCATAAAAGTCATAACTTTTCATGAAAATGAAAGGCTAATTTTGGAAATAAATAAATTAAAAAAGAATCCATGTTTGTGATGGTGCCACGTAGGCGGGCCTAAGATTCTCTTATATATATATATATATATATTTATTTATTTTTATATTAATAATAAAGGGAAGAAATTGGTGGCGGATTTCTTACTTATTTTTTTTCTTTTTTCTTTTTTCTTTTTTCTTTCTCACGCTCCCAATAGGATTTTCTTCATAACATGAGCACCAAAGCCACCTTGAAAGAACACAGTACTGACAGCCTTATAACTGGAGGCGAAATTTAATTAGCACAACGACTACTTACCATTTCTCTAAGAAAAACCAAATCCTTGATAATAAAAGAAAAATCAAAGTAGGAAATACTCTATCATGTTCATCCGGACAACAAAATTAAACATTATCATGTCTGCACAGTCCAAAACAATAAAACACATATCTTGTTGAAAATGACAAACGCCATCCCTAAAGCTAGCAGAAAAAACTCACTGATAGTTTCAAGTGCACAGGAGAAGCAACATTCCTTTAAACACTTAGCCCCCTCCTTTTTCAAGGCTTAGAACCGGTTGATTTCGAGGCCTACAAGCCACGCAGGAAAAGTTGCACCTGTACCCACTTTTGTTATTATTGAGTGAGATGAAAATAAAATAGTACTACACAAATGATCTTAGGGCAAACATAGAAGACCTTGGCTACTTAAACTAGCAAGAAACTCACAAATCAAAGAGGAGGAAGAAACTAATGACTACCTCCTCGCCATTGATACTTTTCCTCCTCCTTTTTTCGGGCTTGGGACCGGTTGTGACTTGACAGGCGGAGTTATCAGGGTTTCACACAAAAACAATGCACCAAGTATGCAATAACTATGACTACGGAACAACAAAACAAAATGCAATTGTACCAATAATCCAAGGACAAAAATAAAAGACCATAACATTACAAAGAAACGCTCAGATCAAAGGGGATAATTTCCTCCTAACAAAATCCAGGACATACACACTCGAACAACTAGTGATGAAGGCAATAAAGTAACATGCAAAACTGAATTTCTCCATGGAAAGGAAAATTCCCAAAACTTGTACACAGTGCAAATATTAGCATCTATCTCATCAAAGTCCAATTCTAACAACATAACAGCCCAAACAATACCAACCACACACCACACTGTCAAAGATCAAAACCTGAAAAATAAAAGACAAATACAAAAGAAAGGAAAGCAACATCAAGATTGATCAACAAGGAAAAACCGGTACCACATAACACCTGGAACCAAACAAAGAAAGCAGCTCCGGACATCAACAATATATAAAGAAACTAGTTGGAAAAATGCTGACGAACACACAAAAGAATGCGAACCTAAAAAAGATGTCAAAGTATGTTGCTAATTTGTAAATAGAAGACCTAAGCAAGCTGTGTGTGCAAACCAAAACCGAACACCTTTTTCACGTAGAAAAAAGCAAGGAAGAAAGGACGATAACAACCCCTATCCCTTAAGGAACTGCATCATAAATGTTCAAAGGGAGCATATTAGACCTAGCCAGAATTCAGAGAAAAGATGGGATGGAGACCTTAAAACCTGACAGTACACTTCCACAACAACAACCCTGAAAATGAAGAGAATTTTTACATTCTCGATTGCTAAATATGGAGAAAAAAAAAAGAAGGCGTACATGCTGAGGTCGTGAAGCAAAGGACGGAACAAAAAAGAAAACGAGAAGAAAAAGTCCAGAAATAGGGATTGTGGTATGCTTTGACAAACTAGCATTGATTATGCGAAGCCAATGCAGAGAAATAGGCAACAAATGATGGTATAAACTCTGTGCTCAGAAAATGACCTGCAGTACAACATAAGACAGTCAATCAGAAGTAATGCAAAGCAAAGCAAAACAATGATAAAATGCAACGCAATGCTATGCGATATAATGCAATGGAGAATGACCCTACTGGTATACACTCTACCAAAGAGACGTTGTAAGGTGGGACCCAAAAGGGACTCGTGAGGTCCATACACCCTGGACTCGATTCAGGAAGTTCGTTATTATAATCTGTCCGGTTCAATAAATTTTCCATTCAAGTTAGGTCATTAGGCCACATTTCACCACTTTAAGAATATTGCTTTCAATACAATGCCATTCTTGGAAAATCAACCCCTCATATGTGATAAAATGCCTAAAACTGAGTAAAACTCAATATTAATGTAATTTCAAGTCATAAAATCCATATCAGCTAAAATCCAAATCTTAAGTTCCACAACAACAATCAATCTAATACAGTGTGCGCACACAACCAACCAACCCTCGCAAAACCAATTCGGCATTGCTCTCAAAATCAAGTAGTTCATTTACTAGTATTTTAAGTCCACACAATTTGCACATAAAATTACTCTCTCAAAGTAAGTACAAAATAAATAAACATATATTCCTATTGGGAGTGACGGACACCATCCAGAAAGCTACCAGTAAAACTCACCAACAGCTTTAAGTGCACAGGAGAAGCAACATTCCTTGACCATTTCGCCACCTCCTTTTAAAGGCTTAGAAGTGGTTGATTTGAGGCCTACAAGCCACACATGAAACTCACAAATCAGAGAGGGGGAAGAAACTAATGACTACCTCCTCACAATTGATACTTGCCCTCCTCCTTTTTCAGGCTTGGGACCGGCTATGACTTCACAAGCGGAGTAAAAAGGGTTTCACACAAAAACAACACCAAATATGCCAAAACTATGACTACTGAGCAACAAAACAAAATGCAGCTCTACCAATAATCCAAGGACAAGCATAGAAAACCGTATAATTACCAAGAAACTCTCAGATCAATGGGGATAGACCGATAGTTTCCTCCTAACAAAATCAAGAGCATGCACACACAGACAACCAGTAACGAAGGGAATAAGCTGACATGCAAAACTGAATTTCTCCATGGAAAGGAAAATTCCCAGAACTTGTACCTAGTGCAAATACTACCATCTATCTCATCAAAGTCCAATTCGAACAACATAACAACCCAGAAAATACAGACCACACCCCACACTGCTCAAGATCAAAACCTGAAAAATAATAGACAAACACAACAAAGGAAAACACCATCAAGATTGATCAACTAGGAAAGATGGTATCATATAACAACTAGAACCAAATGAAGAAAGCAGCACCGGACACCAACTCTATATATAGAGCAACTACCTGAAAAACTGATCACAAACACACAAAGGAATGTGAATCTCAAAAAGAAGTCAAAGCACATAGATTCATTTAAGCACTCAGCCCCCTCTTTTTTCAAGGCATAGAACCGGTTGATTTCTAGGCCTACAAGCCACGCAGGAAAAGTTGCACATGTACCCACTTTTGTTATTATTGAGTGAGATAAAAATAAAACAGTACTACACAAATAATCTTAGGGCAAACAAAGAAGACCTTGGCTACTTAAATTAGCAAGAAACTCACAAATCAGAGAAGAGGAAGAAACTAATGACTACCTCTTCACCATTGATACTTTCCCTCCTCCTTTTTCCGGGCTTCGGACCGGCTGTGACTTAACAAGCGGAGTTATCAGGGTTTCACACAAAAACAATGCACCAAGTATGCAATAACTATGACTACGGAACAACAAAACAAAACAGCGTGCAGCTCTACCAATAATCCAAGGACAAACATAGAAGACCATAAAATTACAAAGAAACTCTCAGATCAAAGGGGATAATTTCCTCCTAACAAAATCTAGGACATACACATTCGGACAACTAGTGATGAAGGCAATAAAGTAACATGCAAAACACAATTTCTCCATGGAAAGGAAAATTCTCAGAACTTGTGCACTGTGCAAATACTAGCATCTATCACATCAACGTCCAATTCTAATAACATAATAGCCAAAACAATACAAACCACACACCACACTACTAAAGATCAAAACCTGAAAAATAAAAGACAAATTCAGAACAATGGAAAGCAACATCAAGATTGATCAACAAGGAAAAATGGTACCACATCACACCTGGAACCAAACGAATATAGCAGCTCCGGACACCAACTATATATAAAGAAACTAGTTGCACAAATTGTGACGAACACACAAAAGAATGAAAAAGAGAAGAAGAAGAAGAAGAATTTCTAAAAACGTACATGCTGAGATCGTGAAGCAGAGGACGAAAGAAAAAAAAAAGTTCTGAAAACGTACCTGCTGAGGTTGTGGAGCACAGGACTAAAGAAGAAAGAAAAAGAGAAGAAGAAAGAAAAGAGAAGAAGAAGAAAAAAAAGAAAAAGTTCTGACAACGTACCTGCTGAGGTCATGAAGCAGAGGACTGTAGAAGAAAGAAAAAGAGAAGAAGAAAAAGAAAAAGAAGAAGAAGAAGAGAATGCTCTGAAAACGTACCTGCTGAGGTCCTGTAGCATATCAGAAGCCCCAATACACAAAGGGGTCAAAAGAGAAGGGAACAATCTGCCGCCCCAAGTGAATCAACACAAGTGCCTCGCTTGCCTCCACCATCCATGACAACATCAACCCCATCTTCTCAAGAGATTGTCAAGTTGGTTGTTGAGTCCAAAGATCATCATGAGCAATTATCAATGTTTGGAAACACAATCTTGATCCGTAAAAATCACTGGGTACCTAGAAAGAAAGACCAAGAATCAATTTTAAAGACACATTCGAACAAACAACAAGTTGAAACAGAAGAATACCTGCAATTCTTGAAGTAGAGAACCACAAGTAGTAGTGGCCGACTTAGAAAGAAGAGACTGATTATTGGCATATTCAATCATATGCCACTAAAGTCACACCCCCTTATGATCAATAAAAAATATTTCTATTATTATTCCCACCCACAGCAATTAAAAACAAGAATCTGAACACCCAAAGGTAATTATCGTACATAAACACCAATAAATATGCTAATCAATCGTGTTCTGTTATCGCTAATATCATAGTATTTGTAGTAAACAAACATTTATCTTCACACACATAGTCGCATCTACAAAAATAACCTAGTGAAACAAAAAGCAGGCAAGGTAAATGCAGTGTCAAAGGTAAGACTGGGAATAAAGCCCGACACGGCAAGATCAGTCAACCAAGAAACTCAAAAAGCACCCAGAACCTGAAATGCATATAATCATTTTCATCCCCCCATACGGAACTATAGTTCTCTATACTGAATAATAGAAAATGCTTGCAAATATCTAACCTACATCCCATAATGCACAAAAAAATAAATTTGAAGCCTCAAAAAAGGCCAAAGAGATGAACTATGCGCAAATAGATGGAAAAATTCTCAAACATAGTAGCATTTCCAAGACACATGAACAAGATAACATGATAAGACTCCCTAGCCACTTAATCACCATAAATGCAGAGCATTAGCAAAAGCCAAATACCAAAACTATCTTTATTTCTTATGAACATGAAGCATAGGTGAAATTGCAGGATCCTACCCAAAATGCTAATTCACTAAAAATATATCACATCACAAATGCGTTACGATAATACCAAAACCAATGGGAACGGATTACAAATAGAAGGATAAAAATAACCAAACCACAACAGCTACCAAAACACTCTTGCTTAGAACTATATTCCTTGATGCACTGAATCCAAAACCAACCCACTCTCTCATCCGAGATTAACACCGTAGTGTCCTCCTTATAGACTAGATCAAATAGATTACAAACTAAATAACTACTTGCCAGTTCACAAAAACAAGAATAGCTAGGAACGTTCAAGAACGAAATGACAAGAAAAGCTAGATTACAAACCACAAGAGGAGGACTCCCTTTTTATTTTGAGAAACTGTTGGTTCGCACCAAGGAAAATGTAGTACATCATTAACAGGACACCAATGCACTTGCTCAAATTTTCAGAGAACACCATTTTCCCCAAATCATAAAAAGAGAACGTATGAACAAAATGTACCTACGGACCCCCAAAAAGAACTCCAAACGCAATCAAGAAGTTCTAAATTTCATACCTTCACCAATCAGATCTATAATTATCAAGCTGAACATAAACAACCACATGAATAATCCAAGTTTGTTGCCAAAAACATCCTTCAATTATACCCTAAACTTAAACGACATCCTTATGTTATTATAATGAACAGAAAACATCCCTCAATTATTCCAAAAATGTCAAGATTCATCCTCATGTTAGTTTTATCAAGAAATAACTGTTTAGCCGACGGACCTCTATTATGTTCACTCTCATCCCTCTTTTTTAGCTGATTGATAAGTAATTCTAATTGAAGTGGACGGGTAGGAAGGAGGTATTTATCATCAACTTCATCGTAGCAGCAAGAGTGCTTCCTTAATAGATGAGAACAAAAATTATTTCAAGTACATTATTTCTCAGCTCTATATGATTATTAATCGGATAAATACAAAAATATTATTTAAAAGATGTACAGTTTCTCCTTCATTACCGAGAAAGTGAGGGAATTTGAAGTATGAATTTTAGTCTATTTTTCTGAGTAGATTCAATAAGAGTATCAATTTATTTTTTAACACAGAAGTTATATGCTTAGAATTTACATAAATGTTTTTAGTCATGTGATATTTTTTTTCCTTTTAGAGATATAAATTATATGAATCTTGATTAATACTTCAATATGGGATCATAATTGCTCACCCATGCTGTCTGGGGGGTTGAATATGATTAATTTCGAGATCTGGAACAAAGAGGCTATCTGTAAATTGTTATGGGAACTTTGCCAATCTAAAGAGAAATCATGGGTAGTTTGGTGCATACATATTATGTCAATGGTGGAGATATATGGAAGAGTGAGCCTAAGGTGGCCTCGTGGATGATCCAGCAAGTCTTTAAAGCCACAAGATATGTAGTAATGTTGGGATCACTATGGCAGAGTTCATGGGAATGCAACAGTTCTCTATTAAGAAGATGGATCAGCTACTATTAGAAGTATTTCCCAAAGTCAGCTGGAGAAAGTTGGTGTGCAACAACAGAAGATGCCCCAAGTGGACTTTAACCCTTTGGCTAGCCATAAAGGGACGGTTACAGACTAGGGACAGGCTTGTTCAATGGTCTGTCCATTATGCAGGAATGCTGAGGAATTCATTCATCACTTATTCTTTAGTTGTCCAGTAACTGGAAGTATATATGGAAATGATTATTACATTTTCAGCGAAAAACAAGATTGAATCAAGGGTGGTTGGAGGAAGTGCAGTGGGCTCAAAGGCATTGCAAAGGGAAAAGTGAAGTTGCTAGTGTATATAATATGGTGTTAGCTACTGCAGTATACCAGGTGTGGCAGGAAAGGAACCTCAAGAGTTTTTCAAGATTCTACAAGGCCACAACATGTTATCATCAAGCAGATTGTACAAGAGGTGCTTCATAGAGCTAGTAGGGTACCTGAGCTAGCATATTACATGATTAAACTGGATTGTTACCCAGTGTGATGTTATGCTTTCTGAAGAATAGATTATAGGAGGGCTAGGTGAGTCCGAAGGGTGCATTTGGCATGGGTTAGTACCAGCCAGTGCAGATCATTTTCTGCTAGTTTTCATGTTGTATTCTAATTCTTGAGTTATAAGTTTCACTTGGTAAATAATATAATTTGCTTACAAAAAAAAAAGAATTATACATATAGTATTTATTGTATATTTTTTGAATATTTAAACAGAAGAATACATGTAATTCTTGAAGTAGAGAGACACAAGTAGTAGTGGCCGACTTAGAAAGAAGTCAGACTGATTATTGGCATATTCATTCATATGCCACTAAAGCCACACAGCAATTATAAATAAGAATCTGCAGACAATATTATCCTACACAACTCTTATCTACCACAAGAACATCAACTCTTACTACAAAAAAGCAGAAAAAAGGAAACCCCAAAATCTTGATTGAATAAACGAATTAACCCAATTTAACATATCTCTATCTCCTTAAAACACAATCCACTCTATATACCACAACAACATCAACACTTATTATAGTTAAGACACGACGCAGAAGAAAGAAAAACCCCAAAATCTTGATTGAATAAACAGTTAGCCAATTTAATATACTTCTACTATATCTCCATATAACACAATCTTGATTCGAAAAATCACAGAAAGAAATTTCAAAAACACATTCTAGCAAACAACAAGATGAAACAGAAGTATACCTGCAATTCTTGAAGTAGAGAGCCACAAGTAGGAGTGGCCGACTTAGAAAGAAGAAACTGATTATTGGCATATTCAATCATATGCCACTAAAGTCACACACCCCTTATGATCCATTCAAAAAATTCATATTTCCCATACCATAGCAATTAAAAACAAGAATCTAAACCCCCAAAGTTCAAGATTATCCTAGACAACTCTAAAAGATCAACACTTACAACAAAGACGAAGAAAAAAGGAAACCCCAAAATCTTGATTGAATAAACTAATTAACCCAATTTAATATGCTTCTATCTCGTTAAAACGTAGAAATAAAGAGCAAGAATCAACTTTAACAAACAAGAAGATGAAACAAAAGCATACCTGCATTTCTTGAAGTAGTAGTAGCCGAGAGAGAGGAGAGGAGACATCCACCGTATCGGCGGGAGAATTTATATATACATCCACCGTCTTAACCAAAAGACGGTGGACAATTTATTCCTTTAATTCTCTACTACAATATTAAAATGTTAAAAATTAAAATATTTCAAAAATAGTCATTTAATATTATTTTTTAAAATACTTATTTTTGAAATAGATAAGATATCCTAATATTTAGTACTTTATTTTATAATTGCCAAAAGTATTTCATATTCCTAATTCTGCAAAAAGTAAGATTTGAGATTCCTAATTATGATTTAATTATTTTTTAAAATGTATAACACTCATTATTTTAAATTTTGAAAGAAAAAAACATCTAAAACGCAAAGATTGTCCATACCACGTGAAATGATTATATAAAAGAATAGCTAGTTACTACTTTTGTTGACGAGTGGATCTTTATAAAATTGTGTTTATCTGAAAGTTTATAATAGCAAATATTTATTTATAAAAGAAACATGGAGATATGTGATTTGTCAATGTGGCGCCTTAGAATACTTGTTTATAAACTATATGGTTTGTTTGATCATTTGTTAAATTGTATAAGAATTGGAGAAATTTTGATAATTTTCACAACTTGTTGGGTTTTCATGTCCAAACAATACTTCAACTTCAAATCAATCCCCTCTCTGATACATTTCTATCCTCTTTCGAATACATCCCTCCCCTCTAGGATACATCTCTATTCCCTCTCGGATACATCCCTCCGTTGAGTAATGTATCATTTGCAATGTATCAGACAACCAAGAAATGTATCTGAAAGCAATTGAAAATCTATGATTTTTGTAATTGAGAAAACTTTTGAAATACAATCCAATTAGCCCCAAATATATAATTTTTTTGTAAAATTCCCTATTAATATTGTGATGATAACGTGACACGATTTGTATAAAAATTGAGAAGAATGAAGTTTTGAGACACTGTATATCCCCTTAGAGATATGTGTATAAAACTTTTACATAAATATCAATTTGTAGAATTTTTTTAAAGTATCAGCTATATCTGGATGTATATAAAACGTTTCCTAATTTGTTGGCAAATGAAATATAAAATAATATAAACAAGAAAATTGCTATATTGTTGTTTGAGAATTTTTTATCAAATAAGAAGCACTAAAACGCAAGAAGAGAGGAGACTCGCATCCGCATAATATTTGACATGCATCTGCTTAGAGATTAACCTATCCCGCATAGTTTTAAACTCGCTTCATATCTACCCCGCACCACCCCATTATCATTCCTAACCTCATAGAAAAAAAGCTTGCCTTTCTCCTATTTCATGTTTGCTCTTCGATGAGAGGCTTCTCCAACATCTTCTTTCTTCTTTTAAAAATTCGACCTATCATAAACGTGAATCGTTTCGAGCAAATTATATATTAAATGATTCGAAATCTCAAGATAATTTCATAGTATTTACCAAAAAACAGCCAGTCGTTGCCTTTCTCCTCTTCTTCTTCTTTAAAATTTGATGTACCGCAAACATAAATCATTTCGAGCGAATTATATATCAAAAGATTTGAAATATCAAGAGGAATTCATATCTAAAATTTGGGACTGTTTAGATGATATTTTGAGTTGGTTAGAATTAAATAGGCAGTGTATACTTCATGTATAGAGTATAGTTAATATATTCAGTTTTTTGAGTGTATCATAATGTATAGTCAGTGTGTAGTAACTATATTCAATTTTCAGTGTACCATAATGTATAGTCAGTATATACTTTCTGTAACTTTTGACTATTTTCTATGTAAATAAAAATATGACTGTATTTATTGTAAATTAATCACGAAATTATCTCTTGTGAAAATAGAGGGAAAATGGTTTTAGATCGGTATACATCTATGTATATATCTTCCTGGATATATGTGCATATATTTTCTATATGTTTGTGTATTACATGTATATTTTATTTATAAGAAAAATTGTGGTGTGATACAAGTGATATGTTGTTACACTGATGCTTTTCATATCCATTACGACTCTTAATTTTGATTCCAAATCACCTCCAATATTCCTCATCTTTTGTATATATCCTCATTCATGTGTTCTAAACAAATTTCAACATGCACTTTAATTTCAAATTGGCATTTGAAATTATGATTTTATCTCTAATTTTTAAAAAAGTATAATTTGGAATTCCAAATTATGATCTTAATTTTTTTGTGCAAATTACAGAAATCACATATTTTTAAGGCAAAATTACAATTTATCCTTTAAAAGTTTATAATTACAGAAATCCCTCATTTTCGCGCATCAGATTAGTGTATCAACGCTTATATTATTGTATCTCGCGCATCAGATTAATGTATCAGCGCTTATATTATTGTATCCCGCGCATGTATCAGCACTTATATAGCTCTGATACACTAATATAATGCGCGAGATACAATAATATAAGCGTTGATATATTAATCTGATGCGCGAGATACAATAATATAAGCGCTGATACACTAATCTGATGCGCGAAAATGAGGGATTTTGGAGATTTGTAAAACTTATAGGGAATAATGATAATAAGTAAGCTAAAAGGTGGGATTTGTGTAATTTTTCCATTTTTTTTCATATGCAAACTTCTTATAAGTTTTGTATTTGTACAAAAAAAGACTCATCATTTTAAAATTTACAAAATAAAATAAAATTGAAACTCATGCTCAACATGAAGACACTGTTCGTACCATGTGAAAGTTGTATTAAAGAGTAACTAATTACTATTTTTGTTGACTAGTGGATCTTTATAAAATTAAGTATATCTGAAAGTTTGTAATAACAAACATTTGTTTTTATAAAAGAAAATGGAGATCTGTGATTTATCAATGTGGCGTCTATGGATATTTTGATATCTTGTTTATGAACAATGATTTGCTCATTGGTAAGATTATATAAGAATAGGGGAAACTTTGATAGTTTTTACAACTTGCGGGGTTTTCATATTTATGAGAAGAAAATACAATTTAAAAAAATTAATTTGTTTGTCCTAACAGAACTTCAACTTCAAATCAATCTGATTTCAAATCATAATTTCATATCGCTTATCGGCCCCAGATGAATGTATCTTTTTGCAAATAAAAAATGTAGCACACATGAAAAAGCAATAAAGAACTTTATCATAAAAAATATAACTTAAATTACATTTTTTTAAAATTACTTTTCATTATTATATCAATTGTATCTACGATAAAATCATCAAAATTCAAAATCAAGTAGCATAATTTTTACATAAAATTTGTTATCTCCTGTATTCAGATTAGTAAATCAGAAATAATAAAAGATGAAAAGAAAAACACAAAGAACTATCCGAGTCCACAGAACCCACTGTGTGTCCTTAAGAAATTTAATCCCCTCAAGTACCCGAGGTTGCAGATTAATTCCTCCCAAGATAAAATGGATTAACCATTAAAGAAGTAGCGGTACCTCAAATTTCGATAATTTCAACGAACATAAAATGACAGTAACGAATCAAACGCACAGACACGATCGATCGATTTTATTTTGTAAGAAATGTATGCAAAAGAAGGGAAGAATTTGATGCAGAAAAATGAGAGAAAACCTCTCTATTTATAGCCAACAAAGGGTAAAGGTCACAACCCTTTGGAAAGAAGACAACCTTTCAAAAAGGTCACAATACTTTGGAAAAGGCACAACCTTTCAAATGGTCACAACCCTTCGGCATAGTCGCAACCCTTCAGGAGAGTCACAACTCTTCATTTCCTGTTCACACATTTAAAACCCAACATTCCCCCACATGAATAGGGAATGGCTATTGTTAAAACATATGCATGAAAAATTGTGTGATTCGTAAGTAAGGATTGATTGCATCTGGATAAGTGGGTTTCCCTTTGAACTTTCCATAGTGAACATATATCGGATATACTCGGTCAATCGGTAGATTTGATATCTTTGAACCGTCGAGCTTTGGTGTACACCTAGACAACATAAGTCACGCAATCAACCCTTGAACTGTTTTTGGTTCTCATTGTTTTGTTCGCTTCAGCCATGAACACGTCTTGGTTTATAAGTGCGTAGAGAGCTGGCCTTACCGGATTCTCCTTGAAGCGGCTTACACTTCACACTTACACAGGTGATTTCTGAATGTGTTATCCCGTAGATACACCATTTGATATACCCTGTATCAAACTTAGAAACCATTAGAAAGTCCTGATGCCTTTATCTTTGTTACTGAACATTGTCTTATCATGAGAATGAACCATAAAAAATATTTTGACAATGTTAAACCGTCATTAATGACTTTGTTTGATCTCCTTGAACCTAGATCTTGGGATCTCCAGTTTTTTAGGTAGAGTTACAGCCATAATGACTTGTTCTCGGCCATAGTCCCATTCTTTTTGATAATCTATCAACTCCCTCTCTAGTGAGGCCTTTTATAAGTGGATCTGACACATTATCCTTTGACTTTATATAGTCAATTATGATAATTCCACTAGAGAGTAGTTCTCTAACGATATTATGTCTACGTCATATATGATGAGACTTTCTGTTATACATCATGCTCCATGCCCTACTTATTGCAAATTAACTCTCACAGTGTATGCATACTAGAGCTAAAAGGTTTGGGCAAAAAATCTTTCAAGAAATTTTGTAGTCATTCAACTTCTTCACCGGCCTTATCTAGAGTGATAAACTCAGATTTCATAGTAGAGCGAGCGATACATTTCTGTTTAGAAGATTTCTAAGAGACTGCTCCTCCACCAAGAGTAAATACAAATTCACTCGTGGATTTTACTTCATTTGACCCGGTGATTCAATTTGCATAACTATATTCTTCCAATACTGTTGAATATTAGTTATAATGCAAAACAATAGTTTTTAAGTATGTTTTAAATACTCCAAAACTCTTTTCATTGTCATCCAATGAGTTTAATTGAGATTACTCGTGAACCGACTCAGTTTACTAATAGCACATGTTATATCTGGTTGCGTATACTTTATGATATATATCATACTCCTCAATACTCTAGCATAATCCAATTATGAGTCGCTTTTGCCTTCATTCTTTTGAAGTACAAAACTCATATTTATTGGAGTCTTGACAATATTAAAATTCAAATACTTGAACTTGTCAAGTACCTTCTCAATCACATCAGTAACTTAATGTCTTTCATATCGAAGTTACTTTCTAGCATATGCTTAGTAGCATTTACATCATAAATGTCTCTTTTGATGATCAACATGTCATCAACATAAAAACAAACAATGACTTTGTGATTTGGAGTGTCTTTAATGTAAAAACATTTATCACATTCATTAATCTTGAATTCATTTGCCAACATAGTTTGGTCAAACTTCGCATGTCATTATTTGGGCACTTGTTTTTAGACCACAAAGTGACTTAACAAGTTTACAGACTTTTTTTTTTACTAGGAACCACAAAGCCCTCGGATTGTTCCATGTAAATTTCTTCCTCCAATTTTCCATATTAAAAAAATGTTTTCACATCCATTTTGACGAATTTGAAAGCCATATTTCGCAACCAGCGCAATTAACATTTGAATTGATGCAATCCTAGTTAGTGCTATTATCTGTCAAACAAGGCTTTCTTATTGTCTAAAGCATATGACAACAAGTCTGTCTTTGTATTTGTCAATAGTTTCATCAACTTTCTTTTCCTTTTGTAGATCCACTTTGAATCCAAAAGTTTATTTCCGGGAGGAAGATCAATCAACTCTCAAGTATGGTTGCTCAAGATTGAATCTATCTTACTATTGACAGGCTTTTTTCAAAGAGAATGAGTTCACAAAGGACAAAACTTTTAGAATATATGAGACTCATTTTCAAGATGAAATGTTACAAAATCAAACTCGTATGAAGTAATTTGTCCATTGACATTTACTACGCCTCCGGATCTCTTTATTAAGTACATTCTCCTTTGGTTCTTTCCAAGTTCGTTTAGACCCTTCACTTGACTATCCTATGGTTTGGACTTATGAACCATAAATCGACATGCTTTACTATTTGTAGCATATCCAATGAACATACAATCCAAAGTCTTAGGTCCTATTTTGACCCGTTTGGGAATAGTTCCCTCATTTCCATTTCTCATATGAAACAGACTGCATTGGAAATTGTTTGATCACTATCTTTCAAGAGTTATTGCTTGTATAAACATTAAGGGACGACAAACAATTCTCTATCAGGATACAACAAAGCCTGAACAAACACAACTTTCTGTTTCTCCCTTTCTTAACAAACAAAAGTTTTTTTTTTAATTTGTTATTCCCTTTACTAACAAACAAAACTTTTTGTTTCTCTCTTTCTGAACAGACAAATTTTATTTTATTTTTGTTGTTCTCTTTTGCTATAATGATAGAACCCCCCATAAATTTTGTGGTAAACCTGAACTTATAAATAGGACATTCAACATTTCCTTCAAAGTTTGATTTTTTCCTGTCAACAATTTCATTAGATTGAGGTGACAATGTGCAATAATTTGATGGATGATTCCATTTTTCAAATATATTTCTGCAAAAGAAGATTCATAATCTTCACATCTACCACTTCTAATCATAACAAACTTTTTATCCAACTAATTTTCAACTTTAGTTTTATATTGCCAATATGTTTCTATTGCTTCTTCCTTACCATTCAACAAATAAACATAACAATATCTAGTGTAATTGTCAATAAAATTATGAAACACTTTTTCCCACCACGAGATGGTGTTGACTTCATATCACAAATGTCAGTGCAAATCAATTTAAGGTCTTAAACTTCCCTTCAACAACACATACTTGACATTTTGATTTATTGCACTAGAAGTTAGGCAAAACTTCTAAGTTGATCAGTTTTTGCAAGGTTTTGTAATTGACATGTCCCAAGCATTTATGTCACAAACAATTTGATTCAAGCAAGTAAGAACAAACAGAAATACCAAGTTTGAAAAGACCTTTTGTGAGGTAACCTTTTCCCACAGATAATTTGTTCTTTACTTTTTTTTATAACTTTCTCAAATACAGACAATTGTTTTAGAGTCAATACCTTGTCATATATCCTTTTCAGAAGGACCTTTCCATAACATTCAATTTGTTATAGAATTACCCATCATCATAGTCTCATCGGTCCAATCAGGGCAACATGACCCAAATATTTGTTTTACAACACAAACATAACATATCACTTTTCACCAATGTTCATGTTTATAAAAAAAAATTAATAGACATATCTTTTCATGAAAAATCACAATATTTTAAGTGAAACTTTATCATCAAAGAATACAATTCTTTTGAACGAGTCATATAATTGTGTGGTTTTATACTAGTCATATCATATACTAGTAAAAAGAGATTCAGCGTCCACAATATCAAATATACTCCAAGAATTTTGTGGGTCTAATATAATACAAGAATGTCATTAAATTTCATATCTTGTACTTTCAAATTTAAATTAGATAGTAAGTCTAATTTCTTTATCACAAGTAAAGAACCCCCCACATTTTAAATATGTTCTCAAAAATATTTTTCAAGTATTTGAAATTATTTTCCACATATTTTTTCTCATGCTTAGACATTGGCAACACGAAGCCTTCTTTTGGAGATTTAATCCATATAAACACCTATTGCAGGTATAAAAATCACAAATTTTATGTCACTAGTGGATTTTTTTTCCCCTTTTGTCACAACTAGACAAACCACTTAGTATTTAGAATACTAGCAATAAAGATTCAATCTTTATACAACTTGTTTCTAGTTTAACGATGAAATTTTTATATTCTTCTAATCATTAACCGAATAAACCTTGAATTCTGATAAAGTTTTAATATTCTTCTAATCAGTTTCACATTCAGATAGAGTAGTAAACCAAAAAGGTTTTAATCTCCAGAAACCTCAAATACAACACTGTTTCGAGCTAATGATGAAGATTATATTTTTTTCAATCATTTAGCCTTAATATTCCTGATGAAGATTTTGTACTCTTCAAGTCAAAATATTCATTCAAACAGAGTATTTAACAAATTGGTGAAGTTTCTATATTTTTCAAACCAATGCACAATCTGATTTTTTCGTGAAGTTCTTATATTCTTCAAATCAAAGGAGAAAAAAAAAACTCCAAAAGTCAAACACAATCAAATTTCACATGGAGTAGAAAACTACAAAAGTTTTATTTTTCCTCCTCTAAACAGAATACATATTAATAATAATAAAGATATATTCTGAGATCATCACATAATGATCATCTATCCTAACATTTATGAAATAAATTTCGTAACTTATAAAGGATAGAAAAAAGAAAATAATAATCAAGGAAAATAAAGATAGAACCTGATTTTTACTCTCATTGAATCATATTCTATCTGTCAACAATAATTCCATGCAAGTCACTTTTCTTGCTAATTTTTTTTTCTTTTCTCAGTTTCCATCATATTCCTATTTTCCTCAAGAAGACATTTAATTTCAACAAGAAACTAAACTCATGTTCAAATATTGTTAGGAGACAACATTTATTCATTTACTTCTTCTCATAGTTATATAAAACCAAGAATATAGGGAAAAAATTAAAGTGTTCATCTTAGCCTTTATGCACAAAATAACTTTTCTCATTGAAAAGAAAACTGAAGGGGTGCAATGCTTGAATGCACTTGGGAAGAAAATAAAAATAATCTTACCCATCCAAGGAAAACTTACTACAAAAAATATACTCGAACATATTAAAGTAGTACTAATTCATCCCGAATCTCTTTTATCATATGATAAAATAATTATCTTTTTCTTCTTTTTCTTTCCCCATAAAAAGAACACGGAAAATAGAAGTAATTTCCTTACCACAGAAAATACCAACAATAAATTTCTTAAGCTTGTTATCTCCTGTATTCAAATTAGTAAATCAGAAATAATAAAAGATGAAAAGAAAAACACAAAGAACTATCCGAGTCCACAGAACCCACTGTGTGTCCTTAAGAAATTTAATCCCCTCAAGTACCCGAGGTTGCAGATTAATTCCTCCTAAGATAAAACGGATTAACCATTAGAGAAGTAGCAGTACCTCAAACTTCGATAATTCAACGAACTCAAAATGACAGCAACGAATCACACACACATATGCGATCGATCGATTTTGTTTTGTAAAAAATGTATGCAAAAGAAGGGAAGAATTCGATACAGAAAAATGAGAGAAAGCCTCTCTATTTATAGCCAACAAAGGGTAAAGGTCACAACCCTTTGGAAAGAAGACAACCTTTCAGAAAGGTCACAACACTTTGGAAAAGGCACAATCTTTCAAATGGTCACAACCCTTCGGCATAGTCACAACCTTTCAAGATAGTCACAACCCTTCATTTCCTGTTCACACCTTTAAAACCCAACAAAATTACTATAAGGACAACTAGAATACAACCACCTTTAACGGAATCATTACTTTTGTAAACTGTCATATCCTAAAATCGGGATGAAACGCAATTGACATTCAACACTAATTATCTCTCGAGTGATCTAGATTTGAACTAGTTTTTTTTGTATAGATGACTATACTTAAAAAATAAAATAACCATGATGAGTCAGGCATTCATGGTTGATTGTTCTTGGAAGCAAGTGTAGTTTTCTAGATCAGAGAAATTGAACTAGGAACATATTGATCAGGACCAATTAGACTAACTCAATAATAATGACAAAAAAATGAAATTAAAGTTGTGTTCTTTTTAAATTGGGAAAATGCATAAGTACCCTCCTAGCCTATGCCCGAAATCCCAGAGACACACCTAACCTTTACTAATGTCCTATTACCCCCTCGAACTTATTTTATATGTAATATTCTACCCCTTTTTGGCCTACATGGCACTATCTTGTGGGCCCAACGCATGTTGACAAAATTTTCAAAGATAGTGCCACGTAGGCCGAAAAGGGGTAGAATATTATAGATAAATTAAGTTCAGGGGGGTAATAGGACCTTAGTAAAGGTTAGGTGTGTCTCTGGGATTTTGGGTATAGGCTAGGAGGGTACTTATGCATTTTCCCAATTTAAAAAGAACACAACTTTAATTTCATTTTTTTGTCATTATTATTGAGTTAGTCTAATTGGTCCTGATCAATATGTTCCTAGTTCAATTTCTCTGATCTAGAAAACTACACTTGCTTCCAAGAACAATCAACCATGAATGCCTGACTCATCATGGTTATTTTATTTTTTAAGTATAGTCATCTATACAAAAAAAACTAGTTCAAATCTAGATCACTCGAGAGATAATTAGTGTTGAATGTCAATTGCGTTTCATCCCGATTTTAGGATATGACAGTTTACAAAAGTAATGATTCCGTTAAAGGTGGTTGTATTCTAGTTGTCCTTATAGTAATTTTGTTGGGTTTTAAAGGTGTGAACAGGAAATGAAGGGTTGTGACTATCTTGAAAGGTTGTGACTATGCCGAAGGGTTGTGACCATTTGAAAGATTGTGCCTTTTCCAAAGTGTTGTGACCTTTCTGAAAGGTTGTCTTCTTTCTAAAGGGTTGTGACCTTTACCCTTTGTTGGCTATAAATAGAGAGGATTTCTCTCATTTTTCTGCATCGAATTCTTCCCTTCTTTTGCATACATTTTTTACAAAACAAAATCGATCGATCGCATATGTGTGTGTGATTCGTTGCTGTCATTTTGAGTTCGTTGAATTATCGAAGTTTGAGGTACTGCTACTTCTCTAATGGTTAATCCGTTTTATCTTAGGAGGAATTAATCTGCAACCTCGGGTACTTGAGGGGATTAAATTTCTTAAGGACACACAGTGGGTTCTGTGGACTCGGATAGTTCTTTGTGTTTTTCTTTTCATCTTTTATTATTTCTGATTTACTAATTTGAATACAGGAGATAACAAGCTTAAGAAATTTATTGTTGGTATTTTCTGTGGTAAGGAAATTACTTCTATTTTCCGTGTTCTTTTTATGGGGAAAGAAAAAGAAGAAAAAGATAATTATTTTATCATATGATAAAAGAGATTCGGGATGAATTAGTACTACTTTAATATGTTCGAGTATATTTTTTGTAGTAAGTTTTCCTTGGATGGGTAAGATTATTTTTATTTTCTTCCCAAGTGCATTCAAGCATTGCACCCCTTCAGTTTTCTTTTCAATGAGAAAAGTTATTTTGTGCATAAAGGCTAAGATGAACACTTTAATTTTTTCCCTATATTCTTGGTTTTATATAACTATGAGAAGAAGTAAATGAATAAATGTTGTCTCCTAACAATATTTGAACATGAGTTTAGTTTCTTGTTGAAATTAAATGTCTTCTTGAGGAAAATAGGAATATGATGGAAACTGAGAAAAGAAAAAAAAATTAGCAAGAAAAGTGACTTGCATGGAATTATTGTTGACAGATAGAATATGATTCAATGAGAGTAAAAATCAGGTTCTATCTTTATTTTCCTTGATTATTATTTTATTTTTCNACAACAAAGACGAAGAAAAAAGGAAACCGCAAAATCTTGATTGAATAAACTAATTAACCCAATTTAATATGCTTCTATCTCGTTAAAACGTAGAAATAAAGAGCAAGAATCAACTTTAACAAACAAGAAGATGAAACAAAAGCATACCTGCATTTCTTGAAGTAGTAGTAGCCGAGAGAGAGGAGAGGAGACATCCACCGTATCGGCGGGAGAATTTATATATACATCCACCGTCTTAACCAAAAGACGGTGGACAATTTATTCCTTTAATTCTCTACTACAATATTAAAATGTTAAAAATTAAAATATTTCAAAAATAGTCATTTAATATTATTTTTTAAAATACTTATTTTTGAAATAGATAAGATATCCTAATATTTAGTACTTTATTTTATAATTGCCAAAAGTATTTCATATTCCTAATTCTGCAAAAAGTAAGATTTGAGATTCCTAATTATGATTTAATTATTTTTTAAAATGTATAACACTCATTATTTTAAATTTTGAAAGAAAAAAACATCTAAAACGCAAAGATTGTCCATACCACGTGAAATGATTATATAAAAGAATAGCTAGTTACTACTTTTGTTGACGAGTGGATCTTTATAAAATTGTGTTTATCTGAAAGTTTATAATAGCAAATATTTATTTATAAAAGAAACATGGAGATATGTGATTTGTCAATGTGGCGCCTTAGAATACTTGTTTATAAACTATATGGTTTGCTCGATCATTTGTAAAATTGTATAAGAATTGGAGAAATTTTGATAATTTTCACAACTAGTTGGGTTTTTATGTCCAAACAATACTTCAACTTCAAATCAATCCCCTCTCTGATACTTTTCTATCCCTTTTCGGATACATCCCTCCCCTCTAGGATACATCTCTATTCCCTCTCGGATACATCCCTCTGTTAAGTAATGTATCATTTGCAATGTATTAGACAATTAAGAAATGTATCTGAAAGCAATTGAAAATCTGTGATTTTTGTAATTGAGAAAACTTTTGAAATAGGATACAATTAGCCCCAAATATATAATTTTTTTGTAAAATGCCCTATTAATATTATGATGATAACATGACACGATTTGTATAAAAATTGAGAAGAATGAAGTTTTGAGACACTGTATATCCCCTTAGAGATATGTGTATAAAACTTTTACATAAATATCAATTTGTAGAATTTTTTTAAAGTATCAGCTATATCTGGATGTATATAAAACGTTTCCTAATTTGTTGGCAAATGAAATATAAAATAATATAAACAAGAAAATTGCTATATTGTTGTTTGAGAATTTTTTATCAAATAAGAAGCACTAAAACGCAAGAAGAGAGGAGACTCGCATCCGCATAATATTTGACATGCATCTGCTTAGAGATTAACCTATCCCGCATAGTTTTAAACTCGCTTCATATCTACCCCGCACCACCCCATTATCATTCCTAACCTCATAGAAAAAAAGCTTGCCTTTCTCCTATTTCATGTTTGCTCTTCGATGAGAGGCTTCTCCAACATCTTCTTTCTTCTTTTAAAAATTCGACCTATCATAAACGTGAATCGTTTCGAGCAAATTATATATTAAATGATTCGAATTACATAAGTTTAATTTATTTATTTATTTATTAACTTTATCATAAAAAATATAACTTAAATTACATTTTTTAAAAAAAAATTACTTTTCATTATTATATCAATTGTATCCTCGATAAAATCATCAAAATTCAAAACCAAGTAGCATAATTTTTAACATAAAATTTGTTATCTCCTGTATTTAGATTAGTAAATCAGAAATAATAAAAGATGAAAAGAAAAATACAAAGAACTATCTGAGTCCACAGAACCCACTGTGTGTCCTTAAGAAATTTAATCCCCTCAAGTACCCGAGGTTGCAGATTAATTCCTCCCAAGATAAAACGGATTAACCATTAAAGAAGTAGCGGTACCTCAAACTTCGATAATTTCAACGAACTCAAAATGACAGTAACGAATCACACACAAACATGATCGATCGATTTTGTTTTGTAAAAAATGTATGCAAAAGAAGAGAAGAATTCGATGCAAAAAAAATAAGAGAAAACCTCTCTATTTATAGCCAACAAAGGGTAAAGGTCACAACCCTTTGGAAAGAAGACAACCTTTCAGAAAGGTCACAACACTTTGGAAAAGGCACAACCTTTCAAATGGTCACAACCCTTCGACATAGTCACAACCCTTCATTTCATGTTCACACCTTTAAAACCCAACATTCCCCCACATGAATAGGGAATGACTATTGTTAAAACATATGCATGAAAAACTGTGTGATTCATAAGTAAGGATTGATTGCATCTGGATAAGTGGGCTTCCCTTTGAACTTTCCATAGTGAACATATATTGTATATACTCGGTCAATCGATAGATTTGATATCTTTGAACCGTCAAGCTTTGGTGTACACCTAGACAACATAAGTCACACAATCAACCCTTGAACTGTCTTTGGTTCTCATTGTTTTGTTCGTTTCAGCCATGAGCACATCTTGGTTTATAAGTGCGTAGAGAACTGGCCTTACCGGATTCTCTTTGAAGCGGCTTACACTTCACACTTACATAGGTGATTTCTGAATGTGTTATCACGTAGATACACCATTTGATATACCCTGTATCAAACTTAGAAACCATAAAAAAGTCATGATGCCTCTATCCTTGTTACTGAACATTGTCTTATCATGAGAATGGACCATAAAAAATATTTTGACAATATTGAACCGTCATCAATGACTTTGTTTGATCTCCTTGAACCTAGATCTTGGGATCTCCAGTCTTCTAGGTAGAGTTACCGCCACAATGACTTGTTCTCGGCCATAGTCCCATTCCCTTTGATAATCTATCAACCTCCTCTCTAGTTAGGTCTTTTATAAGTGGATCTGACACATTATCCTTTGACTTTACATAGTCAATTATGATAATTCCATTAGAGAGTAGTTCTCTAACGATATTATGTCTACGTCATATATGACGAGACTTTCCGTTACATTATGCTTTATGCCCTACCTATTGCAAATTAACTCTCACAGTGTATGTATACTGGAGCTAAAAGGTTTGGGCAAAAAATCTTTCAAGAAATTTTGTAGTCATAAACTTCTTCACCGGCCTTATCTAGAGTGATAAACTCAGATTTCATAGTAAAGCGAGCCATACATTTCTGTTTGGAAGATTTCCAAGCGACTGCTCCTCCACCAAGAGTAAATACAAATTCACTCGTGGATTTTACTTCATTTGACCTGTTGATTCAATTTGCATCACTATATTCTTCTAATACTATTGAATATTAGTTATAATGCAAAGCAATAGCTTTTAAGTATGTTTTAAATACTCCAAAACTCTTTTCATTGTCATCCAATGAGTTTAATTGAGATTACTCGTAAACCGACTTAGTTTACTAATAGCACATGCTATATCTGATCGCGTATACTTTATGATATATATCATACTTCTCAATGCTCTAGCATAATCCAATTGTGAGTCGCTTTTGCCTTCATTCTTTTGAAGTACAAAACTCATATTTATTGAAGTCTTGACAATATTGAAATTCAAATATTTGAACTTGTCAAGTACCTTCTCAATCACATCAGTAACTTTAATGTCTTTCATATCGAAGTTACTTTCTAGCATATGCTTAGTAGCATTTACATCAGAAATGTCTCTTTTGATGATCAACATGTCATCAACATAAAAACAAACAATGACCTTGTGATTTGGAGTGTCTTTAATGTAAAAACATTTATCACATTCATTAATCTTGAATTCATTTGCCAACATAGTTTGGTCAAACTTCGCATGTCATTATGTGGACGCTTGTTTTTAGTCCACAAAGTGACTTAACAAGTTTACAGACTTTCTTTTCTTTACTAGGAACCACAAAGCCCTCGGATTGTTTCATGTAAATTTCTTCCTTCAATTTTCCATTTTAAAAAAATGTTTTCACATCCATTTTGACGAATTTAAAGGCCATATTTCGCAACTAGCGCAATTAACATTTGAATTGATGCAATCCTAGTTAGTGCTATTATCTGTCAAACAAGGCTTTCTTATTGCCTAAAGCCTATGACAACAAGTCTGTCTTTGTATTTGTCAATAGTTTCATCAACTCTCTTTTCCTTTTGTAGATCCACTTTGAATCCAAAAGTTTATTTCTTGGAGGAAGATCAACCAACTCTCAAGTATGGTTACTCAAGATTGAATCTATCTTACTATTGACAGCCTTTTCTCAAAGAGAATGAGTTCACAAAGGACAAAACTTTTAGAATATATGATACTCATTTTCAAGAAGAAATATTACAAAATCAAACTCGTAGAAAGTAATTTGTCCATTGACATTTACTACGCCTCCGGATCTCTTTATTAAGTACATTTTCCTTTGGTTCTTCCCAAGGTCGTTTAGACCCTTCACTTGACTATCCTACGGTTCGGACTTATGAACCATAATTCGACATGCTTTACTATTTGTAGCATATCCAATGAACATACAATCCAAAGTCTTAGGTCCTATTTTGACCCGTTTGGGAATAGTTCCCTCATTCCCATTTCTCATATGAAACAGACTGCATTGGAAATTGTTTGATCACTATCTTTCAAGAGTTATTGCTTGTATAAACTTTAAGGGACGACAAACAATTCTCTATCAGGATACAACAAAGCCTGAACAAACACAACTTTCTGTTGCTCCCTTTCTTAACAAACAAAAGTTTTTTTTATATATATTTGTTACTCTCTTTACTAACAAACAAAACTTTTTGTTTCTCTCTTTCTGAACAAACAAGTTTTATTTTATTTTTGTTGTTCTCTTTTGCTATAATGATAGAA
The DNA here is from genome assembly GCF_019186545.1 of Solanum stenotomum. NCBI lineage: Eukaryota > Viridiplantae > Streptophyta > Magnoliopsida > Solanales > Solanaceae > Solanum > Solanum stenotomum. The sequence continues at coordinate 20,623,949 of NC_064289.1, read as the reverse complement.
CCCCCCACAAATTTTGTGGTAAACATGAACTTATAAATAGGACATTCAACATTTCCTTCAAAGTTCGATTTTTTCCTGTCAACAATTTCATTAGATTGAGGTGAGAATGTGCAGTAATTTGATGGATGATTCCATTTTCCAAATATATTTCTGCAAAAGAAGATTCATATTCTCCACATTTACTACTTCTAATCATGACAAACTTTTTATCCAACTAATTTTCAACTTTAGTTTTATATTGCCAATATGTTTCTATTGCTTCTTCCTTACCATTCAACAAATAAACATAACAATATCTAGTGTAATTGTCAATAAAATTATGAAACACTTTTTCCCACCACGAGATGGTGTTGACTTCATATCACAAATGCCAGTGCAAATCAATTCTAAGGTATTAAACTTCCCTTCAACAACACATACTTGACATTTTGATTTATTGCATTAGAAGTTAGGCAAAACTTCTAAGTTGATAAGTTTTTGCAAGGTTTTGTAATTGACATGTCCCAAGCATTTATGTCACAAACAATTTGATTCAAGCAAGTAAGAACAAACAGAAATACTAAGTTTGAAAAGACCTTCTAACCTTTTCCCACAGATATTTTGTTCTTTACTTTTTTTATAACTTTCTGAAATACAGACATTGTTTTAGAGTCAATACCTTGTCATGTGTCATTTTCAGAAGGTCCTTTCCATAAGATTCAATTTATTATAGAATTACCCATGATCATAGTTTCATCGGTCCAATAAAGGCAATATGACCCAAATGTTTGTTTTACAACACAAACATAACATATCACTTTTCACCAATGTTCATGTCTATAAAAAATAAATTAATAGACATATCTTTTCATGAAAAATCACAACATTTTAAGTGAAACTTTTTCATCAAAGAATACAATTCTTTTGAACGAGTCATATAATTGTGTGGTTTTATACTAGTCATATCATATACTAGTAAAGAGAATCTCAACGTCCACAATATCAAATATACTCCAAGAATTTTGTGGGTCTAATATAATACAAGAATGTCATTAAATTTCATATCTTGTACTTTCAAATTTAAATTAGATAGTAAGTTTAATTTTGTCTTTATCACAAGTAAAGAACACCCCCCCCCCTCCCCCCACATTTTAAATATGTTCTCAAAAATATTTTTCAAGTATTTGAAATTATTTTTCACATATTTTTTCCCATGCTTACACATTGGCAACACGAAGCCTTCTTTTGGAGATTTAATCAATATAAACACATATTGCAAGCACAAAAATCACTAATTTTATGTCACTAGTGTCTTTTTTTTTCCGTTTTGTCACAACTAGACAAACCACTTAGTATTTAGAATACTAATAATAAAGATTCAATCTTTATACAACTTGTTTCTAGTTTAACGATGAAGTTTTTATATTCTTCTAATCGTTAACCGAATGAACCTTCAATTCTGATGAAGTTTTAATATTCTTCGAATCAATTTCACGTTCAGACAGAGTAGTAAACCAAAAATATTTTAATCTCCAGAAACCTCAAATACAACATTGTTTCGAGCTAATGATGAAGATTTTATTTTATTCAATCATTTAGCCTTAATATTCCTGACGAAGATTTTGTACTCTTCAAGTCAAAATATTCATTCAAATAGAGTATTTAACAAATTGGTGAAGTTTCTATGTTCTTCAAACCAATGCACAATCTGATTTGTTCGTGAAGTTCTTATATTCTTCAAATCAAAGGAGAAAAAAAAATCTTCAAAAGTCAAATACAATCAAATTTCACTTGGAGTAAAAAACTACAAAAGTTTTATTTTTCCTCCTCTAAACAGAATACATATTAATAATAATAAAGATATATTCTGAGATCATCACATAATGATCATTTATCCTAACATTTATGAAATAAATTTCATAACTTATAAAGGATAGAAAAAGAAAATAATAATCAAGGAAAATAAAGATAGAACCTGATTTTTACTCTCATTGAATCATATTCTATATGTCAGCAATAATTTCATGCAAGTCACTTTTCTTGCTAATTTTCTTTTCTTTTCTCAGTTTCCATCATATTCCTATTTTCCTCAAGAAGACATTAATTTCAACAAGAAACTAAACTCATGTTCAAATATTGTTAGGAGACAACATTTATTCATTTACTTTAAAATTAAAGTGTTCATCTTAGCCTTTATGCACAAAATAACTTTTCTCATTGAAAAGAAAACTGAAAGGATGCAATTCTTGAATGCACTTGGGAAGAAAATAAAAATAATCTTACCCATCCAAGGAAAACCTACTACAAAAAATATACTCGAACATATTAAAGTAGTACTAATTCATCCCAAATCTCTTTTATCATATGATAAAATAATTCTCTTTTTCTTCTTTTTCTTTTCCCATAAAAAGAACCCAGTAAATAGAAGTAATTTCCTTACCACAAAAAATACCAACAATAAATTTCTTAAGCTTGTTATCTCTTGTATTCAGATTAGTAAATCAAAAATAATAAAAGATGAAAAGAAAAACACAAAGAACTATCCGAGTCCACAGAACCCACTGTGTGTCCTTAAGAAATTTAATCCCCTCAAGTACCCGAGGTTGCAGATTAATTTCTCCCAAGATAAACGGATTAAGCATTAAAGAAGTAGTGGTACCTCAAACTTCGATAATTTCAATGAACTCAAAATGACAGCAACGAATCACACACAGACACGATCGATCGATTTTATTTTGTAAGAAATGTATGCAAAAGAAGGGAAGAATTTGATGCAGAAAAATGAGAGAAATCCTCTCTACTTATAGCCAACAAAGGGTAAAGGTCACAACCCTTTGGAAAGAAGACAACCTTTCAGAAAGGTCACAACACTTTGGAAAAGTCACAACCATTCGGCATAGTCACAACCCTTCAGGAGAGTCACAACCCTTCATTTTCTGTTCACACCTTTAAAACCCAACAAAATTACTACAAGGACAACTAGAATACAACCACCTTTAACGGAATCATTACTTTTGTAAACTATCATATCCTAAAATCGGGATTGAACGCAATTGACATTCAACACTAATTATCTCTCGAGCGATCTAGATTTGAACTAGTTTTTTTGTATAGATGACTATACTTTAAAAAAAAAAAATATCCATGATGAGTCAGGCATTCATGGTTGATTGTTCTTGGAAGCAAGTGTAGTTTTCTAGATTAGAGAAATTGAACTAGGAACATACTGATCAGGACCAATTAGACTAACTCAATAATAATGACAAAAAAATGAAATTAAAGTTGTGTTCTTTTTAAATTTAATTGTCTTGTGAAAAATTAAACAAGTGCATGCAACAAGACTTTTGTCTTGTGTAGATGTGACAGAGCAGCCGGACTTGTGTATGTGTTCTAGCCATGCCTGGTTAGTGAATGATCAGGTTGGACCACCAAGAGTAGGGAATCCCCGCCATTAATTATAGATTTTGAGTTTGACTTTTGAATATAAAAAAGAATTTTGATAAATAGTAATTTTTTACTTTAATGGATTAATCGGGGATTTACTCCGACATGAAACATGAAACTAAAAACAAGAGAGTAAATATTACTTATTAGTCATGAAAGGAATTTCGAATCGTAAAACATCTCTTACAAGGTCAAATTTGTTATGAAACAATGATTAATGAAAGCGATACACCATGTTTGTATAGGCTGCGAAAGTCCCAAATAATTACACCACATGTGACTCAAGGAATTTTTTCCAAGTAACTCATTGGGCCTACCAGCCCATTCGTTTTGCGATGGACTCGTCGCGGCTTATTGCTTTATCCATCGCAATGGTGAAAACTAATAGTTTTAATAAGTAGTACAACTAAATGAATCTTAGCGAATTTTTAATTGCTAAAGCTAGATCTTCGATAATGTTTGCTAGTGATTTTTTTAAAATAATTTGATTATAAACTAATCTAAAGTAATTAATTAAGCCCACTCACCTATGTTGTTAACATCATTTGATTTCATATGTTTGGGGATATTGTTTAGTGGGGTAGGGTCAAAAGAAAATGACTTGAAAAAACAAGATGAAACATGGATAATGATATCACATATAGCAAAATACTGAAAAGGAAAACAAAGAATGAGAGATCATAAGATTTTGTGGTCCAGTAATGAACATATACAATGACTTTGGCCAATAATAATAATAATAATAATAATAATAATAATAATAATAAATAATAAAAAGATAGCCTGAAAACCTGCATACATGTGGGATCTTACATTAATTAGTAGTTTTCACTTTTCTGTCACTATTTTTTTTCTCTTTTTGGAGTCAAACTTTAGGTTCACATTTGAATAGAGAAAACAAATATCAATCTTGAGTTATAGTATTAATTTTCCCATGTATTCCCAATTCATACGTCTAGAGTTCTAGTAATTTTAATTAACTAGTACTAATTTGCCATGGCTAAATGACTTGTCTAGGCATACCATATTTTTCAATAAACTTATCTAATGATTCTCTAACAGTATATTTGCTCTGTCCTTTACTTGTCTGATTTGTATTTTGTGCTTATTTTACTGATGAGTTTGAAAATCTAAACTTGACTACTCGTGCATCAATTAATTTGGGAAATGATAACTTAATAATAAGGATAAAATTGAAAGAAAAATTAATTATGGCCTATGATTTGTAAGCATATAGAATTTCTTTGTTCAATTCTTCTTCAATAATATATTAGTAGTGATATATAAAAAGTAGAAAGAAAAAAAATGGTGATATAAAAGGGGAAATTCCTTTTATGAAGACAAACCAACCAACAAAGAAAGAATTTATTATAGGTTCAATTTATCTCATTGTTAGTGCCATAAGTAAAGTTTTAAAAAGTAAATATATAGAAAATAAGTAATTATGTCTAACTTCTTTCTATTTTTGTGTTGAAGAATACGATAATTCCTTGTTTTAAATAGCTACTATGACTCTAAAAAGATTTGGCATCTTGCCTTTTTTTAATCATATGATTTTAGTGCATGGATCAGTTTTCGTGTACTTTGACTAATTCCACGAGGTATTGATGACTCTAAAAAGATTTGTCATCTTGTTTTTTATATGATTTTAGTGTTCGGACCAACTTTCACGCACTTCGACTAATTTCGCAGGTTACTGTCATCCACAAAAGGTATCAAGTATAGCTTAGTTCTCTCTATCCACCAAAACTAGGACAGATGAAAAGAATCACTTAATATATTTTTTGTCTTCACTAGTGATTTAAACCTGAAACCTCATAAGTCATAACTCTCATTCAATACTTCATTGACTACAAGGCCACACATTTGATTCATTATCATTGATCACTAGGCCACGATCTTGAGTTTATTGTCATGTTGTTTTACTTTTATATTCTCTTTATTATGGTTTTTAAAAAAAAGTTTTAATTTGTGATAAGTGATATATATAGGCTTTATTAATGTTACTTTAGAGCTAATGGCAAAACCTAATAAAAGTACATGTAATCATATTGTCTTTTGACATCTGTATCAGCTTTTGGGTTCATTGATTTAACACCACCAAATAAAAGGAATCATAATGTCATCCATTTTGGCTACTTAATTTATGCATTATCTCCACACTCGTGACCCTCTTAAATACATTTATTTTAACTATAAGATAGTATTATATAAGTAGTATTTTTAAATATATAAGTTTAATCTTCATATGCACCATATTAAAAAAATACTCATCAACATAAAAATCTGTCAATCCTTCTATTTAGTCTTCCTTTATGAGTGTCACATTACCTCCCATACTTTGTACCTTGGCACTATTTAGGTCAAAGAACATACTAATCGAACATAGGGAATTAAGGATGGAGTTAGAGGATCGGAAGGCTATGTACACATGAGTGGATTCAGAAGATAACATGTGAATTCAAGAAAATTCAATAACTTAATATATATGGTGTTTGATTTTTCAATGAGGGTTCGGATGAAAGATTTTTGGCCATTTGGATATGATCTAAAGCCACTTGTAAAGGTTTGAAAGACCAATGTATTATCCAATAGAAAATAAAAGGGGCAAATTAAAGCTACATATACATGATTGTTCTAAAGTCTATCATAAGAGAAGCACAAAATAGTTTAAGTACATGCTCCCAATCATAGCATATAATTACCAAGAGCTTTTTGGTGAAGTGAAAAAAAACTAATTACTAATGGGGGAATCACAGAATGAAGTATCAAGTTTAGGAGCTCAACTTCTTAAATATTCTTGTTTTGGGAATGAGGGCAATGAATCAATAGAGTCATGTGACTCATGTCCAATATGGCCACTCTTTTCTTTATCCATAACACTTAGTGAAGATATGGTAAATAAATAAAATAGTCATATGTTCGGATATGATAATATCTGACTATAATTAAAAGATATAACGGTTCACGCGATTAGACTTAATATAAATGTAAATATTGTATCCATTCTAAAAAGGGAGAAATTAACAGTATTTGGTGAAATTGATTTTTTTTCTGAATCAATTTCAAACCATCTGCTTGAGGCTGTAACAATCCAAACAATTCCACTACATCAGGACCCTTTCGATATTGCACAAAAGTCAATATTTTATGTTTAGCTAGCACTAAAAAAGTTGCTCCTAATAAAAGTGGTAGAATTATTTCAAGTATTTTAGCTGGAATAACTGAGTACATTATTTTTTTTCCACACTCATGATCTGGTCTAGTCGATCCAATCACAATTGAGATTAATGATTTTGAGACTTATTGGGTTGTATTGAAATTTGTAGAGGCATGTACTAGTGACTTCAAATTTTGGGAGGTTTTCTATAGATTTTTCGCATTTCTTATAAAAGGAGTTGCTTATTATTTTTTTGTGTTTTTATGTTTCGTATCATGATTAAGTTATTTTTGTTGGTTTATCTATTGATGAGGTTGAGGTATGTGTCATCACTTTTTCGATTTCAGATTGTGACAAAATGGATATAAAATGATAAATCGTTTTTTGATTTTCAAATTAAACTTAAAAAAATGAAAATCTATATTTAGTATAGTAGACAATTGAAATATTTTTAAAAAAATAAAAAAATTCCACTCTATTCGAGACTGATTTCATGAGCTGATAAACCAACTATATCAACAACTTAAACTACTATTATTATTTTCAATTAAGTTTGGGATTAGCTATTTGAATTCTTGTTGTTAGGACTAAAACAATTTCAAAAGCATATCTATATATGACTTAATATAAATGTACTAATTTGCCTCATTCCCCAATGTAGGAATTCTGAAAAAGTTGTTATTTTTCACTTATATGGTCCACATTAAGTATATGATCTGATATTGGGGCCCCTACAAAATGACCCATGAGAATCTAAAAGATAAAATTTTCAAAGGTAAAAAAAAAAAAAAAACAAAGCAATACTTATATTATAAATTAATAAAGTAGTATAGTGTAACACTGCACTTTTGAAATTTGAATCATTTGCCTGCAGCAAAGCAAAAAAAAGGAAGAGCCTTATATTATTAATTATTACTATATACTATAAAGAAGAAAAAGAGAAAGAAAGGTATAAATTTGACAACCCATCTTTCAGAAACTCTCTCTAATTTAAGCAAAAAAAAAAGTTTAATTGTCATTTATAATACTCCTTTTCTTTTATACTATAGTATAGTACAATTAATATCATAGATGAGAAGAAATTTCTTCCTCTTCTTCTTCTTCTTCATTTCTCTATATTTCTTTGAATCACAAAGCTTTGATTTTCTTCTTTGTTCATGCAAGATCCAAAGAACTCTTCACAAGCAAGGTAACTTTCTCTCCTTCAATTTCTTCTTTCTTTAAACGTATATACGCTGAGCCTGAGCTAACATCAGAATTTATTGTAATTTAATCTGTTATAATATATAGGTTGTATGTCTTATTTTTGTGTTGAGGTTATTTATATTGTATGAAATTAATGGTTATAATTGTATAGTTAATAAAATTGAGGATTTTGTTGTTAAGTAAAACTGATCAAATTGGTTGTTTGGTTATATTTAGCTTTACTTTGTGGATTAAGCTCATTGATTCAAAATTGAAGTTTTGTATGATAAATATATCATCTTTTTTAAAGAGAACATATGTTACTCCCTAGAGAAACATTTATGCATTAAATTTTAAATTCATGAAATGTGTTTTGTAGTTAAAGTATTTAATTATGATTAATTACATATATTTTCACTTTAATTTGTTTAAAGTAAATTTTACTTGATTGATCCATAAACATTGCGTTTTTTTCTCTCTTAATAATTTACTTATCAATGTATTACTTAATAATTAAACTTGCCCAGCTCAACTATGCACTCCGTACAATTTCTAGTAAAATACTTCAAATTTTACTATATAAAAGTTTTTGTTTATTACTTAAAATCGAATTCATATGATTCCAATTTTTAAGAAATGGCCAATAGATTATTTTCATGTACTATTTTAAAGTTTTAGCTCTATTTAAATAAGTCGTGTGAAAAATAGCTTTTTGGTAAAAATTTGACTGCAAAACGCTTGGTGGGACAATAGAAATTGTAGTGGTGGATCACCAAAACTTAAGTATAAATTGTACACATAGTCATGATGAGCATAGTACAAATTGACCTAGAGGGTTATTAGGATTTTTCAATGGATAGAGTTGCTACAAGTTTATGGCGAGGAGTTAAGTACAAATTGTCCTAGAAAATTGATCCAAATTGGTTCAAATCAACTCGAGATTTGACATCCAACTTGGAAGATTTTCAAGGAAAGATTCAACCCAAACCTTCAAAAATCTACGAACTCACTTTCTCTTCTTCAACAATCAAGCTCAATAAAACCAACAATAATGTGTTTCACTTTTTTCTATCGGACCAATCCAAATCATTAGGGATAGACAATATAAGTTCAATGAAACATTGTTCACTCAATTTCAATCACATATATCTCAATCTTTTTTATTTTAATTGTGTACCATCCTATTCTTAGTGGACATAATTGCCTAATACTTGTTGCTGGTGGGAGGTAATAGGTATCCCGTGAAATTTGTTAACGTGCTTGAAAACTGACCCGGACACCACTATCATTAAAAGAAAAAGAGGTAAGAGGTGGGAGGTGGGAGGTGGGAGGAGGGGGAGGGGGGGGTGGGGGAGTTCTGACAAAAAGACATATGTGTACAACTTCTGTTAGTTGGGCTTTCGACCTCAGCAAGTGACCCAATTTTCAGCAGTACACTTTAGGCCCATATCAAAAGCCTTAACATGATGGGATGGGTTTTTTTTCAAATAAAATAAAAAAAAAAAAGTTAATAAATTGGGGGGAAAGTACAGAAGGGAAAATGGGGGAAGATATTACAAGCTGAAAATTGAATCCTCATCAACAAGGTGAAAATTCAGGTTGTCAATCAACTGAACTACTAAAATCCTCTTATAATAGAATGAGTTTCATGTCGTACAAGGTTAATGAATTCAATATCTTGACCTTTAACATTTGGGTCATTTGTACATGTCGGTCTTTAATCTTTGTCTTTCAAGAAAAAATAACTTTTTAGTGAGGCATGAATTTATATTTTTGGATCATAATGTCTCAAAAGTTATGCTCATAACTTATGTGCCGTTAGACATAACTTCAATTACTAATGGCAAAAATTAAAGATCAATCCATTTGTAAAAACCTGTAATTAAATGTTACTATTTTTGCTAAAGACTAAATCAAGGTTTGACCTATCCCAAAAAGACTTGTCCAACATAAATTCTTAGTCATTTTCAAAGTTTGTCACAGTCTAGAGAATTGTATTTGACTTGGATTTAATTAACTTCATGACAATTTTGTTCTTTCTCATGACTTTCATAGGTTATCCACCTTTTCATAAAGTCAACCTTGGTATTTCAACTCTTTATTTAGGGAACAAATTGAAAATTTGAAGTTCCAGAAGAAGCTGAAAAGACTATATTAGTTCAAGTTTCACATTTATATCCCATCAGTGGTTTTTTTTTTTTTTTTTTTGTGTGTGATATTTTTTAATAATAATTGAAATTGACAAGCTTATTAAAAATTCAACTTATGTGGTGTTTATTGTGTGATATTTTTAATATTTGAAATTGACAACCTTATTAAATATGAATTTTAACTTATATATGTGGACAATAAAAAAAAAACAATTGTAGTAGGTTACTTGCAATACTTCTTAGGTTATCAGTCGCTACTAACTATTGCCCGTTGATAGTTTTTTAATTACATATGATTAAATTTATAATTAGTGTAATTGTATATAAAAAATTGCATCATATATAAATATTCGAGTTAAATTATATACATTGACAGTTTAAATAATTTTTTTGCTATTAAGTTAATTTAGTTAGTTATAATATGTTTTTTCAGATTATCATATCAGGCTTGTTGTGAAGATTTACCTATTAGAAATACTTAACATGTGTAGATTGATAGTGCACGGAACTTAAACTCAATATATAGTTACATGTTATATGCTTTTGTAGGAAGGCTTGGTACCAAAAGGCAATGGAAATGGCCTCACTATGGAAAACATTTGCCAAGCCAAGTGAAATTCCCACAACAAATCCAACATTATGGAGAAGCATATCTAAGTCATCATCAAGAGAGATATCAAACACAAATTCCAATAATAGATCACAAAAGCTAAGAAGATGCACCTCTTTAAGAGTTGCAACTTCTTTCACTAGAGTTTGTCTATGTGCACCAATATCTTCCTATAGTGAAGTATTTCAAGTAGATCATCATGTTGTTCCACCAAGAAAAAGTAATTGTAGAACAAAACCAATGAGTATTTCACAAGAAAGAATACCAAGTGGAAGGATGAGTTTGGAAGGGAGGAAAATATTTAGGGGAAAATCATTGAATGATGATGTGTTAATGAAGAGATTTGTGATTGAAGAAGAAGCAATGATGCAAGTAAGAAGAAGGAATCAAATGGAAGTTATTAGGAGAAGAAATTCTTTGAGAAGAAGAAAAAAACTTGGCCCAAGTCCTTTAAGTAGAATGGTTTTGGCTGAGGAAGATTAATTAATTATTTACTTTTGAGTAGTTTCTATGTCCATTTTAATTTGCCATTACATATAGCCATTTGAGTATGTTTAATTTAACTTCTTTCTTAAATGGTGTTAATTGTCTCATGGCATGTGTCTCTCTTGATGACACTTTTGGTCATTTGATTCTATGAAAATTTCACAATTCAACAAAAAAAAATATACTCTCTGTTAAACAATATTTGTCCACTATTGACTTTGAACACTTCTTAAGAAACTACTCCTTCCGTCCACTTTTATTTGTCACGTCGCGCTTTTCGAAAACCAATTTGATTAATTTTTAAAGTTAAATTAGGTAACATTAATTCGATATTTTAAACAAAAAATTTAGATATTCAAAAACTATACGAGAAGTACTAAAAATTGCAATTTTTTGCATATCAATATGATAAAAAAAAAATATGGACAAGTATTGTTAGACATTCCAAAATAGTATAATGAACAACTATTATTAGACAGATGGAGTATATATTAAGTAACAAAATGAAAAGTCTATGCTTTTGTTGATAAAAATCCTTAAGGTCTATGACAATATTTAAATTCTTCGTGAGTAACGTGTCAATATAGCCAACTAAATGTGTGCTTCTTCTGTCTTGATTTATATGATGGTATTCTAAGTAAGAGGGTCAAAAATTGACAACATAAAGCCACAAAATATTTCTCCATCTGCTCCCAATCGTTCCACAAGTTTTCTCATGGCTTTTTGTCTACAACAAATAAAGAATTTAGCAACAATAATATATATATCTGTCGCTATATTATATTTAGCGACAATGAGGAATATCAATATTTATAATTAGCATTCTATATATATAGATGTCACTAAAGAAATTAGCAATTCTCTATGTAATTTAATTATCACTAAATATTTTTGTGACAATAAATATTGCCACTAAAAGTAAATAATTGTTATAGTGTTAAGATGTGTAAATATATATATTGCCAATTTAAATGCTAGCTATAAAGTATTGTGAATGATTCTCTACTTTAAAGGATGATGCATAAGCTAATATGGCTAATGGTCAATTGGTGTTGCCTCGTGGCCTGTGTCTCTTGGTCGATGCCACTTTTTTCCATTTAATTTTATGAAATTTTCACAATTCTCATACTAAAATAATAGACTAATGAAAAATTTAATTATGACTTTTCTTAAAGCCAATAAATACTTTTAATCAATATTTTAAAAAGTGGGGCGCGAAGATGAGATGTATTTTATATATCTATATATATATATATATATTTTTTTTTTTTTTTAATTTTATTATTATTATTATTTTATTATTATTATTATTATTATTATTATTTTATTTTTCTTCCTTTGGATGCTTTTTTCCTACTTGAAAAGAGGAAAAAACTTTTGTTCCTGACGGAATGAAATCTATCGATACAAAGCCTCAAAATATGGGCTAAAATTTATGAAATTTTAAGACGTATATCTCATGTATCACCATTTTATAATTTTATTACTAAGAAAATAAGTAAAATTAAAATTTTGAATAGTTCTACCAATAAATCCAAATAAATCATAAATAATATAGAAAAAATATATATTATAATTATTATTTAAAAAAGATACAAAAATAATGACTGAAATAATCTTTAAAATGAAATCATTACCGATCTTCAAATCTACTAATCCATCTCACCCTCAACTATTGCACTGGTTATTATTTATATACTAATTCAAAGAAGGAAAAAGATAAGAAGGGTAAGAGCAATGACAAAAAAATGAATAAGTTGCCTCAATAACGTATAGTGCTATGAATCTCTATGTATCCATTTCATACAAGATTTTCTAAAAAAAAAAAACAATTTAAGGAGTGTAGAGTTGTTTTATTAATTTATTTATTTTAGAAAAAAAATCACTACAACGTGATAACATAAAGTATAAAATCATCACACCAATGACAAGAAATATGATATAAAGAAAAAATGATTTTAAAACAATAAAAAATCTACTTAACGCTTAGGGCATAAACTTTTACCCCGAATTTATATTTATACAACCTATAAATTTTACATCTTTTATCTACGCTCCAAAATACTTTTGGTATATCCCATCTCAAAAAACGTTTTTTAAAAAACTTTTAGTATTAAATTTCACCATCTTTATACGTTTATTTATCAATTATCAATAGAGTCATATTTATATTTTAAAAAAATAAGGAAGACAAATTAAACTTCTAGGATTCTCTGTGTGTATATCAGCATGAAGTTGACTAACATCAATTGGTGTTGCATCACCTAACCAAACTTAACTTTCATCTGACATGACATGAGCAAATCATATCATAAAAAAAATGGCTGATGCAATTGGAGGAATATAATTTTTAGTGTTTGATCATAAAAATTTGAAAAATTAATGTTAGTTTATGGAATTTGTAAAAAGTTTCAATTTTAACTTCAAATTATGATTTTAATTTTTTAATATAAAATTTGATTCATAAGTTTAGATTTTATAATTTAAAAAAAAATAAAAAATTTAGATTTATGTAAAAAGAAAAAGACTCATGATTGATATGAAGAGATTATTCGTACCATATAGAAAGATTTATCAAATAATAGACTGTTAATACCATTGTTCATTTATTAGACTATTGAATCTTTGTAGAGTTGTGTATTTAAAAATTTGTAATAACATGTAATCAAAAAATTTATTTATTAAAGAAATATAAAGATATGTGATTTATTAATTCGACGCGTTAAGATATTTTTATATCTTATTTATAAATTATGTAAAATTCTGGAATTACCATGCTTATAAAAAGAAAAAAAGAATTCTAACTTTTGAAATTCAAATTGTATATCTAAATAAAATGTTAATTCTAAACCAATCCGATTTCAAATAACAAATCTTAAATAACAACAAATTTAAAATTTATAAATTTCTAAGAGTACGTCAAATTATCTATCATATATCATATATATATATATATATATATAATAAGTCACAATGCAAAGATTTTTATAGTATTTAGTTACGTTGTAACTATCTTGTTAGCTTTCAACCAAAATGAGTTCATTGTATGAGCTATTTATTACTCATTCCTTTTGAATTTGTTAATCTGATTTTGACCCGACACATACTTTACGAAAGTAAATTAGATTTTGAAAAAAAACATTAAGTAATACTTGAAGTTGTCCCAGATTTTCAAAAAGACACCTTAACTTTGCGTGTGTCCTATTACCCCACAAAACATTCAAAATCACAATAAATACACATTTTTTACACAATATTTCCACTTTGGATAAAAATATCCTTCGAATGTGCACTTTCTTAAAAACAAAAAGTGGGACCCATTATTGATGTATTGAAGGATGCTTTGGTAATTTCCTATGATGAATTCGTTTTGTTTGTTTCTTTTAATTTATTTTACTATACTAAATAATTGTATAAAATATTATGAATCACGATAATTAATTACTTAAATATTTAAAAGATATAAAAATATATAAAAGATCTGATTGACTCTTCAAATTTTACCGGTGACACATAAATTGAGACATATGAAATAATATATATTATTTGAAATTTCTTAGAAAGTACTATAAATTACAATAAATAACAGCTAGAAACATTTCAAAGACAAAAAAAATTGATTGAATCTCAATTTTTTTTAGTACTACATAAATTGAGAAAGAAGAAATGACCTCTATTATTTGAAAATGACGTAAAAGTATTACAAATCATACAATAAGAATTAACAATTTTAAATTTTAAAAGACTTTAATTCTTTATACTTATTCTATTTCCACTTTGGACAAAAATATCCTCCCAATATGCATATTTTTTTAAACAAAAAGTGGGACCCATTATTGATGTATTGAAGGATGCTTTAGTAATTTTCCTATTATGAATTCGTTTTGTTTGTTGTTTAATTTTTTTAAAATAATTGTATAAAATATTATAAATCACAATAATTATTTACTTAAATATTCAAAAGATATAAAAATATGTAAAAGATCTAATTAACTCTTCAATTTTTATCGGTGACACATAAATTGGACAAATGAAATAATATATATTATTTGAAAATTACTTAAAAAGTACAATAATTTACAGTAATTAACAATAGAATATTTTAAAGACAAAAAAAAAAATTGATTGAATCTCGAAATTTTATTAGTACCACATAAATTGAGAAAGAAGAAATAACCTTTATTATTTGAAAATTGCGTAAAAGATATTACAAATCATACAACAATAATTAGCAATTTAGAATGTTAAAAGACATAAAAAAAAATTTCACCATAGTTAATAATAATTAAAAATTTAAACTATTTTAAATTAATATTAAAGTTTGATTAACTCTTTAATTTTGTCTTTGTCACATAAATTGAAACAAAAAATGATACATATTGGGCCTGTGCTAGCACGGGCTCCGATGTCTAGTATATATATAAAAGAGAACCACCACAAAGTAGAATTCACTTTTAATTTATTCATTTCTAAAATTAGCCTCCCTCTTTCCTGAAAAGTTGTGACTTTTATGAAAAATTGCGACTTTAATGAATAGTTTCCATTTTTATGAAAAGTTATGACTTTTATGAAAAAATGTGACTTTTATGAAAAGCTGCAACTTTAATGAAGAGTTGCGACTTTTATGAAAAATTATGACTTTTATGAAAGGCTGTGACATTTCTGAAGAGTTGTAACTTTTTCAAATAATTGTAACCTTTCTGATAAGGCATAATAAATAGTTGTTCACACTACCATTTATTGTCTATAAGCAGATGGATCCTCTCATTTATATTTTAAAACAACGAAAATTCTGAACTTCTTCTTCACAATTAAATATTTGTGTACTTTACTCATGTTGAGTGGCTCAGTGATACCATTGCTTATGTTACATATCATGGTATGTATTTTTACAGTCATTAATTTATGCTTATGTTAGTAAGGATAAATGATAAAATGTAATAATTTTCATTTCCCTTTACATTATTAATCTTTTATATAAGATAATATAGTGTTTTAGTTTTAAACTTTTAATGACTGATAGATTTTAAGAATTATTTTATATATTCCGTGTATTAAATTCCTGCGTAAAGCACAGATAATTTTACTAGTTATATTGTAAATCCGACCCTAACTAATCAACCAACAATCGAACACGCATTTATTTGTAGCTCATATATACATATTATAAGCCTGGAGCACGTTGCTTTCTAAATAAAATTTTCAAAGAGGCAAGTGTCCCTTTTCTTGCCTTTTGCTTTTGAACATATCTTATTTAAAGTTTTAATGTGACAAATATATATTTATTAATATAAATGAAGATCAACCAACTCTAATTTTGATTATTTTATTTATTTTGAATTTAATAAATTTTAATTTCTAAATTTGCCTCAAAATATTATTATTATATTATATCTTTTTAGTACAAAAAAGAGCTAGTGGCATTCGTATTACGTTACTATACTACGCAGTATGACTTCAGATTAATTAAACTTCAATGCAAATATTAAATATCGAGTGAAAAAAAATAATCACGTTATTGTACTATGTTGTGTTCCTTCTCCCATGATATCAATGTCATTGTCACGACAAACAATATTCGAAATGAAATACATATATTAAATAAAAAAAAATAAAGAACCAAACATATCCGTTATAGCTGAGGCTGGATCACACCAATTATTGACTGACAAAGTGGCCACCAAAAAAATAAAATAAAAAAATAAAGTTGGCTGAATAAGAAATTTAATATGACTTATGTGGTGATAATATAAAAAAAAAGTTTACATAAATTTTAAAAATTTAATAGTTCGTTGTATCTAATTTGAAAGTTATACGAAACTAGAAATATATTAAATATTTTTATACGTTTTCAAATGAGAGAAAAGTCATATAACTTATAACTTAAAATAGAAAAAAATTTATTGTCATTAATTAATGCTCTATTAAACAATTAAGTTGTTTGATCAGCTCCAAACTCCATTAATTAATTACTAATTTATTATCAGTTACCCCTTATTGAATTGTTAATAAATTCCTAGACAATTTTTTTCTTCTTTTTTTAGTTTATCATCTATTGCTATATTTGTCACTGAGGAAAATATTTTTAATTTTTTTTATGTTTGATAATAATTTTTTTTTATAAAGGAGAAAAATGACTCCAATTTAGAAATAGAGAAAATAAGTTTCGACGTTTCAAGTTTATTATCTTCTCTCAATCTCACCAATCCCCAACTCCACTTCTCATCCCATTATGCTTCCGTAGTTTCCTGCTAAATCACATATAAATATTTTTGAGATAATATTTTTTTACTTACTAAACACTAGAAAGTAAGTAAAAGTCCAATTATTTTTCTTCCAAAAATACATTTTACATTAAAAATATTTTTTCTTCATATCAAACAGGCATTTGAGTCTGACTAATTTAAATTCACTTTGTCCGGACAAACAAGAGGAAAGTATAAACTGAAAAAGGTCGGGAAAAAAAGGTCAAAAAAGAACAAAAAGAAAAGGTTAATAAATTGTGCAAGCAACAAAGAAGCAGATTCTTTTGTATAATAATTGGGTAATTAGACTCAAAAAGTCTAAAAGGAGCACCAAGTTAATGGTAGTATTAGTATAACAAAGTGGAGGAGGTTAGGAGGAAGAAAAGGGGGAAAGATTCTAGAGAGAGAGAGAGAGAGAAGAGAAGAGAAGGGTAGCTCAAGTTTTGCTTTTGGGTTTCTTGTTGGACTTGGCTTTTGGCTTTTTGGCTTTGGTTTCAGCTTTCTCTGAAAGGGGTTTTCATGGAGGACTTTAAACATAACTTAAGGTACATGGGGCTTCTTTCTTTCATAAATTAATTTACTTTCTGTAAACTCTGCAAGTTTGGATGGTGATTTTAGGGCAAAAAAAATGTAATCTTTACTCCTTTGTGAACTAAAAAATTGAATTTTTTTGTGTGTGTGTTTATATGTGGAGTAGAATTTGGGGGTTTGTCTTTTTTTTTTTTTAAATTTTATAATTTCTTGATATTATTTTTCTGTAACATTCTTGGTAATTGTCAAGGAAATAAGGACAAAACAACATAGTTCATCATCAGAAAGTAATTTTAGCATCTATTGTAATAAAGTATCTATTTTTTTTCTGCCCCCTTGTGTTTCTCTTTTCTTATCTCATCACCATCTTGAAGAAGGTTGAAAAGCAGCAAGGAATTTATTTATATTTGAAAAAAAAAGGAAAAAAGGAAGAGTATTATGAAATCATCTTAGATGATAGATGACATGAACTTGTGTGTTATTGTCTTTAGCTAGTTAAAAAATTGACCTTTAGTTTGATTCCTTCTTGTTCTTGAAGTTTGAATTTGAAAGTCAACTCAAAGAATGAAATATCTAGAAAAGAAATTAAAGGGACCTAAAAACTAAGTTCACTTTTGGTGTTGCACCCGTGTCGGATTCTCCAAAAATACACTACTGTTGAAGAAACTTTTAGAGAATTGGACAGCGCACCTGTAGACATTTTTGAAGAGTTTGAGTAAATAGCCTAAAAATCCATTTCCCTGTTTGCCTTTTCCTTTTTTTTCATTATTTTGGTTTTCCCGTTTCTATGTGGTGAATAATTTTCCTCTCCCTTGATCACCTTATGACAGCTAAATGTGCAAACTCCAAATTTGAACTTACGGACAAATCTTCTTTAAATAATACTGATGACTTTACTTCAAGATGCTTATCAATAAGGGGACCTAACTGAGTAAATTAGATGATTTGCAAATTTTTGATGTATTTGGTTTTAGGTGGGCAATCTATGTTTTTTCTGGAGTGCTTGCGTTGCATTCTCCTCGGCAGGGTCAAAATGCCTCCATCTTGGATTTCGTTCTAGAATATCTCTGTTCAATACAATAAGTGTATGATGTTGCTTTCGCACTGCATGTGTTCAATTAAGTTAAGTTTCCTTCTCTTTCAGGGTGACACAGTAATGCTAGAAGCATGGGGAAAAAAGGAAGTTGGTTTTATGCCCTCAAAAGGGTTTTTACGTGTAACTCCAAGAAGAAGTCTGCTTATGTAAGTTTATAAAAGTCTGGTTTCTTGAACTTGATAATCTCATATTACTTGTGTATGTCCCAGAAGTTGTTATCTTATGATGAAATAAACTAACTTCAATAATTGATGTAGTTTCTTCTTTCCTATTCAAGTCAATCTAACTTCTGATCCTGGTTGAGAATTGTGTTTATAAAGTGGACCAAGGGTGAACTATTGGAGAAATTCAGCTCTGGCTGATTTCCTTAAATATTCCTTTACAAATCATACGAGGATGGGGGAAGAACTTGCTGGATATCTATGCTTCTAACATTATTATACAACCCTTAGCTAAATTGGATGATTGTTACAGGGATCAGGGAAGAAAACTGCCAAGGAAAAGAAGAAGGGTCGTAGAATACTGAGGCATGGAGAGTTCAAATCATTCCTCTTCAGAGAACCAAGCAGTATTGAGAAAATACTGGGGGAGGTTGATGATCAGAACCTACTTGTTAGGCCTCCTACTTCTGAACAATCTGGCATTCCATCTGCATTCCCTGTGACACCAACTTCTCCAAGAATCAATTCACCTAGAGATGCATCTCCTCGGACTTCTTATAGGGCTACATCTCCTGGTGCCACTTCTCCAAGGATCGCCTCTCCGAGGGCCGCTTCTCCAAGGGTCATCTCTTCTAACGCAGCTTCTCCAAAGGTTAGCTCTCCCAAGGAAGCTTCTCCAAAGGCTACCTCTCCGAGGGCAGCTTCTCCAAAGGCTACCTCTCCCAGGGAAGCTTCTCCAAAGGCTACCTCTGCTAGTGCTCCTTCCCTAAAGGCTTTCTCTCCTAGGGAAGCTTCTCCAAAGGCAACCTCTGCTAGTGCTCCTTCCCCAAAGGCTACTGCTCCTAGGGAGGCTTCTTCAAGGGTCTCTTCCCCTAGATCTACTTATCCAGAGCTGAGTAGGAACCATAATGTGATTAGCTATGCTAACAGACCAGAACCAACTTTGACGCTCCATCTTTCAGCAACCAAGATACAGGCAGCCTACAGAAGTTACATGGTAAGATTCAAGATAACTCCTTCATCAATGTTTTGCTGAAAATGGCCTTTGAGAATACTACTTGATTTTGTGAGTTGGCCAGATCTTGAGTGAAAAGTTATAGGTCATGTTATTGCAAACTCATGATATATTGGTAACAATTATGTCATTGTTGAAACAACTTTAATTGTCTCCCAAGTATTCATTTCCATGTCTGCTGCAACTATTTGTTATTGCCAAAGGCGAGCATCAAGCTGAGAGAGTAAATCAATTATGTGAAAAGCTTTATGCTTTGTTAAAGACTTATGGCTCTCTTAGTCTAAAATTTAGGTGCTTTTTATGTGAGGAAACTCCCTGCCGTGTGTTAGAGAGCTGGTAACAGGTAAACAAATTTCTAACCCTTCGGTTAAAGCTCTGGATGAGTTCATTCAGTGGTCTCAGGGAGCATTTCTACCTAAGAAGTTTGTTTCTACCACAATCAGGATCTTGTTATTGCATTTTCACTTGATCCGTAGAAATGCTTTGACCTTTTATAATTCATATTTTTCTTATGATAGTTTTACCTGAGAATTCAATCTTTCACAATTCCTTCTAAAATGCTGAGCTTCCTTAATATTATACCTTTCACTATTTGTTTTAGTAGATTGACTGTGGAACAGGTTATATTTAACTGATTATTTAAAAGGAGGTCACTTTCCTTGTTTGAGAACTCCATTTTTCTTTTCGAAATTTTGACAAAAATTAAGTGACTTGCAGATTATCTGAAACAGGATAGGAAAAAACAGAGATTAGAACTTTTGTATAAGTAATTGGGACCCCCAATCTTTTCTTATGCTGTTTTCAAGAAACCCATTTCCAGTTCTAATGACTTTACTGCTAGAGTAGTTTTCCTCAATGTCTTAATTATACTCTTGAACCGTGGAAACTATGACTCCCGGACCCCGTAGGACCTGAATTCTTAATTCTTGATTTAAAAAAAACATGGAAATACAGAGTCTGCATTCATCTGTCATAAGCATCTTGAAAATTCGAGTAATTTTGTTCTTATCAACTTGTTAGAAAAACTTCTTAAGTCAAAGAAAACAATATAGGATCTTATCTTATCATTGTTATTTCCCTTGTCGTGATTCAAGTAGGAGTGAATAGAAGTTCATTGCATCATATAAAGTTTTTTTTTTTTTTTAAAAAGAACCATTAGAGTCCATTCCCATTTTCTCCCCTTTCTAGAGCAGTTCATTGATGGGACACGAATGTTTGGTTCCAAGAGAGTGTGTATCAATTGCTAACAAGTGTTACATATCCTATGTGAATGAACTTTGTTTTCACAGGCAAGGAGGGGTTTCAAATCTTTGAGTGGTTTAGCAAGACTTCAAGGAGTGGTCAGAAGCAGAAGTGTAAAGCGGCAGACAGTAAATGCCATGAAACAAATGCAACTTCTAGGTAGGGTTCAAATGCAAATTCAGTCAAGGAGGAGTCAGATGTTCCAGGCACTCCATAGTCAAGCATACATGAATGATAAAGAAGTTGAGAGCACTCTAAGCAAATGGACTCAGCTGGTAAGTTTAAGCTGCTACATATCTTGTGGTATTCACCTATTTAGTGGTATAGGCCGATGCCATATTTTGGAGGCACTGTTCGCCTACATTCTTCAGTAGGTTTAATTTGGGTCATTTGAATTGGGTAGTTTTCCTCATTATTGGTGCTTTGATTATCTTGTGAAAGATTTGATGGATTCTTCCACTGGTCAAAGATGGTACACAGCTTCTTCAACAATTCCAATTTAGGTTCTAGGAATTCGTTTTTGTACATATATTGTAGTGTAAGGATATGAGAGTTGTCGAACAAAAGTTCTTTTCGTCTTCCAACATATTTTGAATTACGTCTGATGTTAAAAAGGAAATTTTGTTTTAGACTGAAGCAGGTAACCATGATGATTGGAATAATAGTATGCTAACTAAAGATGAGGTAGAAGCAAGGCGGCGGGAAAAAGTGGAGGCAGTCATGAAGAGGGAGAGAGCAATGAGCTATGCATATTCTCACCAGGTACATTAGACTTATGTTCTTAAGCATGTAAAATCTGTGGTAACCATTGCGTAAATGTGCTTTGATAATGCAGAAATGTATCATTTTGTTTCATGCTTATTGTTGACACCCAATTTTGGCCTAACATTTTAAAGATTCATACCTTTTAAGTTCTATTAATTCAATAGTACAATATACATTTTTTATAATTTTAAATAAGTTCATCGATTCTTATCCTCATTTCTCAAAATTTAGATTTTTATGAGTTAGTTTTTTAATTACATTATTTTTTGTAACAATCAATTGAATATGTTATGAATATTGTGTCTTTGATTAAATCATTATTTTATGGTAAATTGCATTTCTTTTACATGCCATTCATTTTATTCATTACATTTGTTAAAATTCATTTTTTATTTGTTACTTTTATTTATATTCATTTTGATGTTTTTAGCGCGGTCTAGAAATACAGTTAAATACATAAAAGATTTGCATACACAGATATTTTATTAGCTAGTGGTTTTAGCCCACGGCTTTAAGATAATGGTATTGTATTAAGGCGGTTTTCAATTTTCTATTTAAACAATTTCTTGGTCATTAAGTCAGTGGTGGTGGATAAGATTTTAGATAATGAGTGTAATTTTCAGATTTTTTTGTCTTTAAGAAATTTTGTGTTCATATTTTTTCGGCAAACTTTTCGCCGGAGCCCCGCCTAGTCCACCACCAAAAGACCCCAACCTATTTAGCTTTTTCCTTGTTATTTTCGGATCTACCGGAGGTTCCAACTCTTGCAAAACCCCATTTGGTTTTATCTTTTTTGTTTCTCTAGCAAACAGACCCCACGGGTCAAACTCTTCTTCTTCCTCACTGTTATCCCTCTTCTCCGGTGAAACCCATGAGCTCCGACCACCATTGCTCCACCCACGAGCTACCAATGATACCATACAACCACCAAAACGAAGTAAACCAGAACCACAACCCACCATTCTCTCCATTTCTTCCTCCACGCCGGAAATCACCAAACACCCCCTTTCTTCCACCTGAAATCAGGCGAGCTCACACCAGGGAATTCTGTTTACATCCCTACTTTATTCATATAAGAAGAAACATCGTCGTGACTCAAAAAATAATCAATTAATTCAATTCAATTGAATTTAAAAGAATTTTAAGAATAAACGAATTTTAAGGGAGTCGCCACCTAATTTTAGGAAACCAATTAAATGATCTACGAAACCAATAGATTCTAGGTAAGGGTTCAAGTAATTTCGAAGGAAATGTGTTAGACATTCTTTGAAATCCACAATTGTGGGTCTCGACTCCCGACTGAATTCATTTTTTTCAAATTGAGGAGGAGATAATAATAATATACAACTATTATAAAAATGCAATATACACAAATAATAAAATAAAACTATAATATGATAATCTGCCTAAGCTTGCCTTACGTCAATTAAAATAATGAATAAATAATATAATTCGAACTTCGTTCGAATAGCTTCAATGGGAAGCAACTATGGGTACCTATAAAGATAATGAATAATAAAAGAATTTAAAATGTTACCTTCTCAAAAATAAATAAATAAAAGAAATTTAAAAAAATTCTAAATTACACCCCCAAATCTGAAAATCTTATTCACCATCACTAACTTAATGACCAAGAAATTCTTTAAATAGAAAATTGAAAACCGTTTTAGTACAATACCACTATCTTAAAACCGTGGGCTAAAACCACCGGTTATAAAATATCTGTGTATGCAATCTTATCCGTATTTGAATGTATTTCTAAACTGTGCTAAAAACATAAAAAATGAATATTAATAAAAGTAACAAATAAAATAAATATTAATAGATGTGACAAATAAAATGAATGACATATAAAAAATGCAATTTCATAAAAAATAATGATTTAATCAAAGATACGATGTTCACAACATATTCAATTGATTGTGACAAAAAATAATGTAAAAAATCCTGACATTTTGAGAAATAAGGATAAATATCGATAAACTTATTTAAAATTATAAAAATGTATTTGAACTATTGAATAAATAAAACTTAAAAGTTACGAATTTTGAAAATGTTAAGCCAAAATTGGGTGTCAACACTTGTCACTTCCTTTATGTTGTACAAATCCTGGTATTAAGTGCATCATAGCAATTCCTAACTGTTTACGGCCAAGTTATTGAGATATTTCTTTAGTGGTTCTCTTTCTTACCAAATCTTTTATCTATTGTGAATCCTAGTACTAAGTGCATCATAATGATCTCTCTGTTTGTTGCTTTTGACTAATCTTTCAAAGATTATCAAATTAAGATGCACTTGTGCAAATTACCACAAACGTCAAAACTTTCAATTTTCTTGTTTCAACTTCACATTAGTGATTCTGGCAATCCGTTAAGGTTTACACATAATATCTTTCAAAGATTATCATTATTTGTTATTCTTGGCCAAGACATGTTGACAAACTCAATACTTCTGCTAACCCTATATATGGCTTACCATGTTGCATACCTCTTTTTAATAGTTGTGGAGAGGCAACCCCAAATCAGCTACGGACGTCCGAACCAGTGGAATTCCTTGGTGGTGGAACTGGTTGGACCATCAGCTACTTCCAGGAAATGATTCCGAGAGCCAATCTGCTGTAAAAGACGTCCATTCAACACCATCAATGGCAATATCGGAACACAAGCCTAGTCCATGGCGTCTAAGTCAAAACTTCAGACACCTCCATTTGGATTATGACAGTCATGAATCAGTTACACCAAGATCAACTAAGTCTGCAGTTCCATTAAGGGGAAAACTAATGCATACTCCCAGAAGAACATCATCACCAATGAGCAGCTCGAGCGTATCAAAGTATTCAAGACGCCGTGCTGCTGATTCCCCTTTCAATCATTCCATGAAGGATGACGATAGCCTCACGAGCTGTCCTCCTTTTTCAGGTCCAAGTTACATGTCACCAACCATCTCAGCCAAAGCTAAATTCAGAGGAAAAACCATTCTTGAGGAGAGAAATATAGGTACCCCATCAAACAGCTCGAGGAGGAGGTTGTCGTTTCCTTTGACTCCAAGTAGTACTGGATCCGTCAAGTGGAACAAAGGGTCTGGAAAGGATGCTGCTTCTTTAAAGGAACATGAATCTATGGGAGATCATATGAGTGTGCATTCTACTGGTTCGACGCCCACTGTAGTTGGGAGGAAACCATTTCAAAGATTTGTGTAATTTTGTTCCCTGTATGTCCATCTGTATTTAGCTCTGAAAGTACCTATGTTTCTTTTTTCTTTTCTTCTTTTTGATGTGTATTTATTGGTGTATTTTGTTAACAGAGCACTAATGTAAAATAATTAAGTGTGAACATTCTCTTGTTTGTTAGACTTCTCTAGTGAAGGAAGAAAGGATAATTAGTATATTTTTAAGTTGGATCTCCCTCTGCTTGTGCTCTTTTATGGTAAATCAGTTATGGTGGGGAAGTGGTGACTTAATGCTAACTTTTACGTGGTCACCGATGGATTTCGAGTCATTTTGATGATTCATGTGAAGATTATCATATTTGATCTTCTTAGCTGCCTCTTCAACTTTTTTCTTATTGTTTATTCCACTTGTGCCTAATTTTATAACAACTACATCTTTAAAATCTTTTTTTTTCTTGACATTTTCCTCCTTTTTTGGAATTTTTTTTTGTTAATTTATGTACATGTAATCTAGTATCCTTATTCACTAATATATAACTCCCACAAAGTCCTTTGCAATTCTAACGTTACTTTTTCTCATGCCTTTTAGGTATTCTATACTTGGGAGTTTGAAACTAACTTTCATTATGAATGAATAATGCAAATATTTCATTAAGGTCCGGTAAAAGAAAGTTGTCTATAAATTATGAAGTAAAAAGTTTCGGTTATTAATTTCAGATGTTTTACGTAGTGACATTTCAATTATAGATATTAATCTAATCCAATTAGAATGCTTGGTACATAAGCAAAGTATTGAAAATCGGTTTTATTCTTTCTATTTTAACCATTTGGGAGATTCATCTCTCCACTTCCCACGTCGAGCTTAGAAACTCGGTCTTTATTATTAAAAAAGAAAGATTTTAGCCATCCTTATCAAGAAAGGAGTCTCATCGCATATCTGATTCATGAACAGAGGATTCAGTTGCGGAAAACAATAAAAAAGTACATTAATTCATGAATCATCACAAAAAATCTATCTTTCTAAATAGAAATCAAAATAAACATATACCCAATTTGCAAGTAGATTTTTTCAGCATATACCCAACTAGGTAAATTACCTGTGCTTCGCACGGAATTGAACTCTTTTATTAAGCTTACATATGATTATTCAGTAATATCTGTATTTTCGATACATACTCTATATTGTCAATAACATTTTATCGTAAGGCAAATCATTCCTCTGAAATCTTAAAGTGCTATATTAATAACATAAGCATAAACTAATGACTGTAAAAAAACATACCAGGATCTGTATCAACAGAATGAAACAGAAAGAAAAAAATTGAGCCCACTGAATACATAGTGTCCCTTTAAGGAAATTATTCCCCTCTAGTACCAAGGTTTAAAGGAGGATCAACGATTCTATTCACCAGTGTATTGATACAAATACAATGGTGTAGTAAGTCACTCAACAAGAGCAAAGTACACAAATATTTATTTGTGCAGAAGAAGAAGAAGTTCATAATTTTCGTTGTTTTAAAATGAGAGGAAATCCCTCTATTTATAGACAACAAAGGGTAGTGTCAATAAATGTTTATTGTGCTTTATCGGAAAGGTCACAGCTCATTGGAAAAGTTACAACCCTTCGGAAAGGTAACAACCTTTCATAAAGGTCATAACTTTTCATAAAAGTCGCAACTCTTCATAAAAGTCACAAGTTTTCATTAAAGTCGCAACCCTTCATAAAAGTCACAACGTTTCATGAAAATGCTAATTTTGAAAATAAATAAATTTAAAAAGAAACCTTGATTTGTGATGGCGCCACATAGGCGGGCCTAGGGTTCTCTTTTATATATAAATATATATGATATGATTTGCAAGTAGATATCATGAAAAAAATAAGCATATACCCAATTTGCAAGCAGATATGAAAAATATTGACTTAGGAGGTTTTCAGTTAATTTCGTGCATTTTTAAATTCCAATTTTTCAATTTTATGCTTCGTTTGATTTTCACTAGCAAAAAAAAAAATATGTGAATACAATATATCTGAAATAAATTACATCCAATTTGATCGATATATATTCGAGTGCACTAGAATACATGTATCTGGCAAAGTAAATAAATGTGGTACGAAAGATAATTTCGAAAATGGGAAACTAAAGTGAAGACAAGTAATTAGTCCTTAAACTAGTCTGATTTGTGTTGTTAGCTTGAACAAACATTTTGAAAAATTAAAAATAGGAAAATTACGTAATTACACAACTTAAGATACCATTATCTCTAAAAATCTCTACCATTAATTACAAAAATTCCCTCCCCCGCTCTCTCTTTTATCATGTGAATATATCAGCTTACCTCTATCAAATACATTATAACTTTGTTTGCGTACAATTGTTTCAACTAAATTGTATGAATCTTATTTATAGTTATATGAATACATAACTTATGTACTATGTAACGGACGAATGAGCAATGTACTCGCGAATTTTGAATTTTTTTAAAAAATTATAGTTTAAAAAACTTTGAGGTCTCGAAATAAATATGATGTAATTAGCGTCCAAATTGTCATATAGTTTATGCTTCAAAATAACTCTATGATGTCCGTGAGGATGGGCAGCCCGCCCCATATGTAAAAGCGGCCCAGTCCAAAACCCAAAATAAATCTCTCTTCTTCCAACATTTTTCTTCAACACCAAACAAGCCCTGCTGATTCCTCCATTTTCTTCAGCAAAATCGAAGTTTGCCCTATTATTTTTCTTCTTTTTCCCACTGTTCGCAGTTTGCTAGGTCACAGAATTATTCGGGTAAGTCATGATTTACTTGTTTTAGGTCTTTGAATTTTGCTTTGTGATTTTGTGTTTTATGAGTTAATGATGATTCCTAACAATTAGGTCTTTTGCAAATCATCTGGTCGTTTTGTGGTTAATAAAGTTCAAACCTTGTGGTTTTTGCAGTTTTTTTGCTGTAATTTGCTTCCCCGGGTTGATTTTCTTGGATTTAGTTTACTGAAGGCTATGCAACTGGTTTCTCATGGGTTTTACTATATTGTTTGCCTTTTAATTTGTTGATTTAGGTTTAATTGGTAATGATAAATGTCCATAGCAATTTGTAGAAGATGCATATTGCAGATATATAACCCGTGTGTGCTAGTGTCAAGGAAAACATCACTTGTTTTAGGGGTAAATGGAGATAGATCACTAAGTTGCTTGCACTATTAGTACATTGAGCCTTTATTATGATTTATGAAGGATTAAGTTAGTGGAGAATTTTTTTATATTTGCTAATGCTAAAGCTGCATAATCTTGAGATGAGATGCTACTTAAGGGGGTGGATTGGGGGAGTATGATCACATCATTTGCCTAACATTGGGGGATATTCTAAGTTTCTATTCTAATAATCTTTATCCAAGTTGTTAATAGCTCAATTTACGATCTCTAGTTTGGGTGTCTGTAGGAACAAGAAGAAACATTATATGTGACAGGTAAACCATTCAAACAATATGTTTTCGTTAAGGCATTTTAGAAAACATTAGTATTTATTCACTTGGTTCAGATAACATTATACTTTTATTCGGGAGACAACTAAAGCTTATGCAAGGAAGATTTGATATTTTAAGAAAAATTAATAGTGCCTATTCAACAAGGCAAGGAAAAGAAAAGAGCAATGGTTAGGTTATAGATAGAGCTTCAGCTGATAATAAACATATTTAGGGGTGGGGGGATGCAGGAGGAGGAGGAGAATAGGAAGGACAACTCATTTCCAAAACCATTTTTAGGACTTCAATAAGCTTTGAGGTATATCGTAAAACAAGTTAGAATCCAAAATTTGTGCTGATTTTGTTCCGCACGTTTTCATCATTTGGACAATATGTATTAATTCTGGGTTCCATTGTGACCCTTAGTGATGTACGGATACTAGATAATGACAACCATTGAGGGCTAAACTGAAATCTGGGAATACTGCCAACAAATCTAAGGACTTGTTCCTGAGGAAATGTATTTGGTAGATGGAATCATTTATATAGTATTTCATATTGGCTGTGAGAGGTAATATCATGGTACATATTGTTGAAAGTTTAGTCAACTGGTCTTCTTGTGTTTTTACTGAATATCGAATAGGGGTCTTGTTAATGGATATGAGAATGATTTTGGAGAAGACATTACAGGAGAATCATGTTTTGACGTACCATTGTTTTCGTGCTCTCCCTTGATCAAAAGGAAAAGTTGTTTTCCACTTCTCCCTGTCAGTTAATTTTCTTCTTTGCTTCCATGCAATTCTAAGCCCCAAGAAGTCCTAGCTTCAGTTTCCCTTCCAAGCAAATGTTTTCATTTGTGTTTCAATTATGCAACTATATTTCTTGGAGGCTTTTACTAATAACATGAATTCTACTGTCCTTTTGGTTTCTCTTTTGCCCTAATAACATGAATTCGTAGAGATTACCTTTGTCTTGATACGGCGGACTTTGATATTTGATTCTTTCATCACCACTATTTGTGATTGGAGTTGCTGATATAGATATGATGTTTGACATAGTCTATTTTGTGTCTCAGCGCTATGGCTGCTAGAGCTGAAGAACCAATCAATGAGCAAGCAGTTGCCAACGTCTACAGTTCCATGAGGTCTGAGATCACCCAGATTTACTCTAAAATTACGGAACTAGAAATGGAAGTTAGTGAGCACTCACTCGTGATCAATGCTATACAACCACTTGATCCTGCAAGGCGGTGTTATAGGATGATTGGAGGTGTTCTTGTAGAGAGAACCATCAAGGAGGTCCTTCCTGCTGTTCAACGCAATAAGGAAGGAATTGAGGAAGTGATAGCTCGACTGAATGAAGCCTTGGAGAAAAAGAAAAAGGAGATTTCAGACTTTGAGGCCAAGTATAAAATTAGAATCAGAAAACCTGATGCTGAAGTAAAGGAGGAAGGTGGTCGAAAGGAAGGCTCTGCACAAGGAGTCCTTGTTGGTCCTGCTGGTTCAAATGAATAGACCTATCTAGTTTTCAAATTCCATTTTGAGGTACTTTGTTGAATATGATCAAGGAACTAAAGTACTTTAGCATCATCTTTAGTGTGTGATCTATCATGTTCATTTATTTTTCCATATCAGAGGTCTTGAGACCATGCTTCGTGCCTTGGCGGTGTTTTAACCAGACGATGGTGACACTTTGGGAATCTTAATTTTATCTCCTCGAATATTAGTCAAGTGTTTCTTACCTGCTGAGACTTGTGCCTTTTTGGGCTTTGGCTATGGATTGTAATTTAGGTTGTTGGAGTACAATTTTAGACATCTGAATCTGATTATTTTCCCATGGTACTGAAAATTATCTAATTGTTGTCCCTATACACTCTTTTTGCACATAATTCCAATGCGATATATCATCAGTCTTGACATTTGATCTGGGAAAACTTAGCCTTGCTCACAATTATCTTTCCACTATCAATAATGACGAGCACAAGTTCTTAATAGGGCTTTACTCAGAAAAGAAAACATTAAGAGGGTAAGTAAACAAATTAGACGTATCAATTAATGATCTCGTAAATATGTCAATCACTTCATCACACAGACATGAAAATTGCACTTCCGAAGCTATTTATCGCATCCAATATTCTAGTATTCAGTAATAGGAACATAAGCATAGTACAACAATCAAGTTCCTATGCGATCATCATTCCTCTTCATTGCTGATGCTAATAGATTCAATGTGGTTGTTGAATGTCGTATCCATGGTATAGTTGGCTTTTCATTCTTCTGTTTTCCAATTTTCTCACAATGATTTAACTGCTACATGCTCAATATGCAAGGCCATCTATTACGAAGATCTTCCTCGAGGTCCAGGCTTTCCGTAGCCTAGACTGATAAGCTTTTGCACCAACTTTTTCTCAGCTGCTGCCTGAATAAGCAAGAAAGGGGAAATTACAATCACGCTAACAGCTGGAGTATATACACACAATATGAGATATGTAATTTTATGGACAATAGATATCTACAAATCCATGTAGTT
Source organism: Solanum stenotomum (assembly GCF_019186545.1). Taxonomy (NCBI): domain Eukaryota; kingdom Viridiplantae; phylum Streptophyta; class Magnoliopsida; order Solanales; family Solanaceae; genus Solanum; species Solanum stenotomum. Next base: position 20,592,726 of record NC_064289.1, on the reverse strand, counting down.
ATCAGCTATATAAATGGAAATGACGTCCAAATAGAATTTTGAACAAGGGAACACAAACATTCAGAGATAGAAACTAGAAAAGGAAGATAAACAGAGTGGGAACAGAAAGAGATCAAACCTCAAGCATGGGGCTGTTCTTGGGGATATTAGAAGCAAGTACAACATTGATTCCAGTCTTAAGAACTGCACAAGGATCTATGTCAGACGATATATCAAGAGAATAATGTCTAGGACTGACTTATTTTAAGTAGTAATATACCTATTCTACGGGCAATACCAGCTCCTGTATTATCAGATGATCCTCCTGTCAAGGAACTCACGCTAACAGTATTGCCCTGCACATGACATAAAGAGTTTGACAACTGAAATAGACAAGACGAATCACAACCACCTTCTCTCCTCTGAAATCTAACATTCATTCCCCACCTCAACATCTAAATATTTTAAGGGGATATGGAGAGAGGTTATGTGAGAGTACGGCAAATTTCTGTACAATTTTATAATATCTCATTTTGAAATTTTGAGTTCTTGTCTTGTTTTGTTCCCTACTTATTTCAAAAAAATTTCCGAAAACTTATTTAGTCAATATCACTTTTTCTTTATGAGTATAATCATCAGTATTGACTCTCAGTTCTCATTAACTTTACTCAAAAGCAATTACATAGATGACGAGAAAGGTGGCAGTATAAAGAAAAAATTGAAGTGCAATATATATCAAGTTCCAAACTTACAGGTCTTGTTGGAGCAGCTGCATACAAATCCCCAAGTTTGGTGGAGTTGCAACCAATCCATGCATATATCTATAGAGGATGAAAAGAAATTATTGTAAATAAAGAGTAACCTATTCATTAAAACTTGTAGACATTTCACACGCATAATTAACAAAAATCAGCAACCACAACAACTAATCAAGAAATTCAATAATTCTAGAAAGAAGTGTTGAAAACACCCCTAAACTTGATGCAAATTATTAGTTTCATCCCCGAATTATTGACAATCTTAAAAACACCCATCTACTTGACTAACTAAACTTAAATACACACCTCCGATCACCCCCGATTTGCTACAAGACATAGCAAGTGGTCTCAAACTCTTGTATGACATGTAACTCTTAATAAAAAGCCGAAAGAAGTGTTGAAAACACCCCTAAACTTGGCAAGAATTTAGGGGTGTATATCACTCATGTTGTAAGATCGGAGGTGTATTTAAATTAAGTTAGTCAAGTAGAGGGGTGTTTTTAAAGCTGTCAATAGTTTGGGGATGAAACTAATAATTCACACCTAGTTTAGGGGTGTTTTCGATACTTCTCTTAATTCTATACACAACATCTCACTTTGTCTTGATAGAAGATGTTAATGGGTCATTAATGCATCAGCAAAGTTGATCCTTCAACATGCTAACATTTGTATTATCTGTAATTCTCAATTTTCTGTTGCATTTGCTGTCAAATGTAAACTTCTAACGTTTTGTCTAACTTTCTAACTTCTTATTTTCTCTGGATTATTATATAGATCCCCATGCCCAACCGATAAAATTGCTTAATGAAATAATGAACCTTCAAATTCCTACTTGAACAACTTTTTATTGATCAATTTGAATCATTACTGAACTAAGTGCCCGTTTGGATTGACTTATTTTAGGTGTTTTTAAGCCAAAATAGTTTTTAAGCAGTTTTGAAGTGTTTGGGTAAAGTTAAAAAGTGCTTATAAGCACTTATTTTTAAGTCAAAATAACAAAAATAAGCCAAAAGTCATAAGTTAGAAATCCTAACTTATGGCTTTTGGCTTATAAGTCATAAGCCAATCCAAACAGGCCCTAAGCTTCTTCAATCTCGACGATTGTTTATTCTTAGGCTACTAGGAGTTTAAGACAGGCTGCTATGGTGAAATTGGTGGACCCGATGTTCTTAGGCAGCAGTGCTAATGCATCCAGGAAAATAATAATTGAAGAAACACCTCAATTGCAATAGAAAAAATCCCAAAGCATATTGAATGTCACTCAACTGAACCAACCACCAGTTCGCACATACTACCAAGTCCATGGCAAACTGACATCAGAAGTATTTAAAACAATTGTCCGGTGAGTACTTTTAATACCACGATGGTTAACTTTCTTGTGGCTTCAGCTGTAATTTTCATTCATAAGCAATCGATTTATGAACATAATCAATCAATCATTAAGACTCAATCACAACCAAATGGGCTTTGGCTGTATGAATTCTTGGAAACTCTTTTGCTCGATTTGGAAGTTGGAACTACATCATTCCAATATCACTTTTGTTCTCTGAATTGCAAATCTATTCCTACAGTAATATAGAAAACTCTTTAACCAAACAAAAAAAGATTCTCAGCCAACACTTATAACTGTAACAACAGTAGCCATACTTTAATTCCAATGAGTTGGTAGTTTATTTGGATACTTTGCTTCCGTTGCGTTTTATCCTTAAACTAAGTCCAGATTGATTCTGTGAAATGGTAGATTTCTTCTGACAGCTTCCCTTACCCCTCCATGTGAGTTTAGGTCAATCTCATTTTCTTTCAAACACCTTTAGCTATCAAAGTATTGTAGTTATGGACCAGCACAAGTGGAGGCCAAACTATGTCAGCCGGCCTTCTCTCGTTTTACCCAATACATTACTATGCTATTTGCACATGTTGGATATAACTCTTGACAAAACAGTGACTAATTCGTCTTTTTCCAGTCCCGAATTGCCAAACAAAACCTAACCCCCAAAAAATCATATTCCAAATCTTCCATAAATTTTCAACTTTTCCCCCAAATTCCTCTAACATACTACTATGTGCTTACTTTACCACCTCAAAAACGAATAAAAAACTTCACTAAATTCTGATAATTTTATACTAACAAAATAGTTATATAAAAGAAAATGCATATCGATAATCTTTGGTTAATTGGAGTAAGGGAGCTACAAAACCTGATTCTGAAGACGAATGATCTGAAAGTAGAGAGTAGCATCGTTAACGACTTCAGAGAAACACGTGACTTGCACGCGACTTCCATCATCGCCTTCTTCTGCTACTTTCAACTGATTCATTGTCTCAGTAACAACGTCAACTCTTCCATTAGAGGAGGAGGACGGTGGTGATTCCTCCATTTTTTCAGTTGAAATTGAAGAAACGAATTAGGCAAATTCAAAATTTCTAGGGTTTAGCAGGGGATTTTGGAGGGCTTTGAAAGAGTTACGGGTACCGATAGGAAAAAACCCGATCCATGTTAAGGTGCTATAGTAGTAGAGTCTGTTATTCGCACATAAATAAAAAGTATTATCCTAAAATATTTACTAAATCTAAATATACTACTCCCAATATTTTTTATTTTTTATTTTTGAACAAAAACATGTTTGTTTGTTTTTTGTTTAAGTTTTGGATATTTTATTCATAGCTTCCAAAATCAAAACAAGAATAAACTACTCCTGATATTCTTTTTGTGTCATCTCCATCTCCAAATCAACGATTTGGTGTAATGAATTAAATATTGTTGAAAGCTAATCCTCTAGCTATGTTAGAGATACTGAAGTGAGGAAGAGGAGAAGAGGAGAAGAGGAGAAATTGAGAGTAACAGTGTAAACTGAAAATAATCGACTTGAACTTTTCATTATCAACAATGCACTATTTATACATAGTTCCTAACTAACAATGTTTAACTACTCCTGTAACTAACTTTCTAACAGACTAACTGATCCAACTAATTATATACAATTTACATTTTATCACTCCCCCTCAAGTTGGATGGTGGAATATGTCCAACATTCCTAACTTGATCAACATGTTACTATGCAATTGTTTTCCTAAGGCTTTTGTAAAAACATCTGCCATCTACTCCCTGCTTGTTATGTATTCAGTCTTGATGAGCCCTTTTTGTAGTTGTTCTCTAATAAAATGACAGTCTATTTCGATGTGCTTTGTCCTCTCATGATACATGGGATTTGAAGCAATTTGTAATGCTGCTTTATTATCACATTGCAACTCCATAGGCAGTGTAATCTTAGCTTTAATTTCCTGTAGCAGACCCTGTAACCAAACTAACTCTGCAACAGTGGTTGCCATGCTCCTGTATTCAGTTTCTGCTGAACTTTTGGAGATGGTATTCTGTTTCTTAGATTTCCATTAAACTAAAGACTCACATATTCTGATGCCAAAGCTTGTTACAGATTCCCTCGACACCACACATGAAGCCCAATCTGCATCACAAAAAGAACTTATTCTGTCTAACTTCTTGCTGCTCATTAATAAACCCAAACCAGGTTGTCTCTTAATATACCTCACTACATGTATTGCTGCATCATAATGGGATTGTTTGGGAGCATGCATTAATTGACTCAAGTGTTGTACATCAAAAGAAATATCTGGCCTTCTATAGCCAAGTATAGCAACCTTCCAATCAATCTTTGATAGCTCCTTCTGTCTTCCAACTCAGTATCATCCATGAGGTTAAAATGTTCATCATACTTTAAACTTGTAAGTTTCTGATTTTGTTCAAGAGGAGTTGAAACTAGTTTTGCTCCTGCTAAACCACACTCTGATATTAACTCCAAAACATACCTCATCTGATTCATTAATATTCTACTCTTTGATCTAGCAAATTCAATGCCAAGAAAGTATCTCAATTCACCTAAATCCTTCATTTTGAAGTTATTATGCAATATATCTTTAGCTTCCTGTATCAACTTGTAATTGTTTCCAGTAATCAAAAGATCATCCACATATACCAAAATTATCATTATGTCTCTATTAGCATCTGTTTTGGTGAACAAGGAGTAGTCTAGTTTGCTTTGAGTGAAGCCTGACTGTGTAAGAGCAGTACTTAGTTTCAAATTTCACTATCTGCTGGCCTGTTTCAATCAATACAAAGATTTGAGCAGTCTACACATCTTGTTGTTCTCCCCCTGACTGCCAAAACCTGGAGGTAGGACCATGTACACTTCTTCAAATAAATCACCTTGTAGGAAAGCATTGTAGATATCCATTTGGAAGCCACATCCATTTGGAAACCAACCATGTTGAGCAGCCAAAGCCACAACACATCTAACTATCACCATTTTTACAACAGGTGAGAAAGTCTCATGATATTCTAAACCTTCCTGTTGTGTGAATCATTTAGCTACAAGTCGAGCCTTATATCTTTCAACACAACCATCAACCTGATACTTGATCTTATACACCCATTTACAACCAATAAGAGTTTTGTTAGCAGGTAAATCAACAATTTCCCAAGTGTGGTTATCACTGACGGCTTGAATTTCTTGGTCCATAACAAGAATCTAGTTATTGTCCTGAGCAGCCTGATCAAAAGAAGTAGGCTCTAACATAGATGAAGAGAGAGTGGAAAGATAAGCCTGGTAAGATGGAGTGATGTGTGAGTATGACAGGGAAGAGGAAATGGGATGTGGGGTTGTGGAAGAGGTAATATAGTCAACATGCCATATAGGTGGTCTAGTAGGTCTGGAAGATTTTCGTGGAGGTAAAGGCAATGCAGTAGGAGCCACATGTGAATGAGAAATAAGAGGTGAATGTGTAATCTAGGGAACTGGTGGTGCAGTAGTGGGAAATGAATCATCAGTGGGGTGTGGAAATGCAGATATAGGAATAGGAAAAGAAGAAAAATGGGGAGATGGTATATAGTCTAGGAAAGTGTGTTTGGGATGTTTAAAATGGAAGATAGTTTCTCTAAAAGAAACATCTCTACTGATGAAGAATGAACTGGTTGCAATGTTGTAAAGTTTATAACCCTTTTGAGTGTCTGAATAACCCATAAAGATAGAAAGAATGGCTTAGGGAGACAATTTGTTAGTAATAAAAGGTTTGGTAGCATAACAAAGACAACCAAAAGTTAAACTTTTAGGTGATTTAGGTTAGGAGCATGATTATGAAAAACCTCATAAGGAGATTTACCATTCAAAACAGAAGAAGGGAGTCTGTTTATGATGAAAGTTGCAGTGAGTACACATTCCCCCCACGTGAGCTTTGAAACCTTAAAGCTCTTGCCATTTCTAGAAGGTGTCTATGTTTCCTCTCAGTTATGCCATTTTGTTGGGGTGTATGGACACATGTACTTTGATGGATTATACAAAGGGAAGTAAAAAGATTGTTACATTGGTGATTGAAGAATTCAAGGCCATTATCTGATCTCACAGTTTTAATGGTTGCTGAAAATTGTGTTTTAACAAGAGTAATAAAGGCTGAAATGAAAGTCACAACTTCACTTTTATAGCTCAGCAAAAAAATCCAAGACATTCTAGTATAGTCATCAACAATTGTAAGGAAGAATCTATGACCATTATAAGTACATTGTTTATAAGGTCCCCAAACATCCATATGAAGAAGCTCAAAAGGTAAAACAGTTTTCTTAGAACTAGTAGGAAAATGAAGCTTAGTTTTCCTTGCTAGAGGACATACAGGGCAAGAATGAAAAGATGTTGTATGCTGAAGAGCATGTTTGAGACAATCAATCTTGTAAAGGACAGCAGCAGGAGCATGTCCCAATCTCAAGTGCCAAGTAGTAGAATCATGTGAGTAGGAAGGACTGGAATGGAGTGCAATGACATGTGATGGTTTCTTGGTAGAAAGTAGTGTGTAGAGACCTTTTTCTTCCTTACCAATCCCCTGTACCTTGCCAGTGCAAAAGTCCTGAAAAATACAGTATTGAGGGTAGAAGGAAACACAATAATTCAGGTCCTTTGACAATTTTGAATTGGATAAGAGATTGTAGGAGAATTGAGAAATGTACAGAACATTATGTAGTTCATGATTTTCAAAGAACTTCACAGAACCAGTATGTGTAACAATAGACAATTGACCATTAGGTAGATACACACTACTAGAATCAGGATGTACATGAACTGGATTGATTAAAGTGTTCAAGCTAGAGACCATGTGATGTGTGGCCCAGTGTCCACAATCCAGGGAAATGTATCAGTACCTGCAGCAAAACAAATATAAGAAGTATGTAATGGAGAGGTGGTGTGAGCAATACCTGCCATATTGGCTATAGCCTCTTGTGATGAATAATCCTTTTCAAGCATTTTCAACAGGTGATTATACTGATTAGAAGTAAAAGTTAGCACAGTTTGGAGGGACGGGGGATTAACATCAGTATTCCTATTGGTATCCAAATTCTCAGCATATTGTGCATTGTGCATTATTGATCTGAGGCTTTCTATTACCTCCAAAAACTTGTGATATGTCATTCCCTGAGATTTGACCCTTATTACTCATATCATCAATTCCTTTCTTCTTTGTGAACTTGTAATGTTGAGGATATCGAATGAGTTTATAACAATTAGCGTTTGTATGAATCCTTAAGTGACAGTAATCATAGCATAAACTTGTATTTTGACCTGTGTTTTGGTTGAATCTGTTATTGTGAGTTGAAGCTAATACAGTAGGCTCATTGATGTCCAATTTCTGTAGAGGCAATACACAATTGGATATCAGACTAGACTGTATCATTTGGCTTTCATCCTGCATTATCATACTGTAGGCTTGATTAAGGCTTGGGCTAGGGACTGTCAAAAGTATTTGGCTCCTCAACTGAGCAAAATTGTCATTTAATCCCATTAAGAACTGCATAAGCTTTTGTCTCTCCATGTGTTCTGCATATACTCTGTATTTATCACACTCACATGCTGGTAAAGGTACCAGAGATACATACTTATCAGAGATTTCTCAACTAAGAATAATACTCAGAAACATTAGATGTTCCCTGGCTTATGGTACTGATTTCTCGATGAATTTGATAAATCCTAGTTAGATTACATTTATCAAACCTCTCTTTCAGATCTTTCCAAATACTATGTGCATTATGTGAAAACATTAGGCCATTTGACAACTCCTTCGAAACTAAATTGGTAATCCATGACAATACAAAAGCATTACATCTCTCCCATTCGTGTTCTAAATCTCATTTGTATTGATATTTACGACATTTACCATCAATAAACCCAATTTTATTCTTTGCTAAAAACGCTACTCTCATAGAGTTGCTCCAACCAGTGTAATTTTCAATGCCAGTAAGCTGTTGAGGGATCAGAATGCTACCTGGAGTATCAGATGGATGTAGATAAAAAGGATTTCTTAGATGAATGTCTGTAAACTTCTCGATCTTCTCTGGATCTGATTCTTCAACTGTAGTCGTTGTCATCTTTGGATCAATAAATTGATTTTGGGTCGGTTCAACTGTTCTTCAATTCTCAAGTGTGCGGAAGGGAAAAAAAACTTCAGAATTATCTCTGTTTCAGCTAGATCTCCATCGAAACCAGTTGCTCTGATACCATGTTGAAAGCTAATCCTCTAGCTATGTTAGAGATACTGAAGTGAAGAAGAAGAGAAATTGAGAGTAACAGTGTAAACTGGAAATAACCGATTTGAACTTTTCATTATCAACAATGCACTATTTATACCCAGTTCCTAACTAACAGTGTTTAATTGCTCTTGTAACTAACTTTCTAACAGACTAACTGATCCAACTAACTATAAACAATTTACATTTTATCAAATATCTTTACTAAGGATTACAATTTTATTGATATATATTAAAATAAAAAATAAAATAATTTCCACTTTGATGAGTGAAAAAAAAGACTATGAAATTAAAGAAAATTAGCATTCACAAAAAAAAAAAAAGTTGACTTAATTTATTTCGGGGCACTTGTTTAAGTCCATACGAGGACTAATCATGCGGCTTTAATTTGAGAGGTAGGTGTGCGGTGGTGAGGTATGGAGTGGTAGGGATGGAGACGGAGGCTACATGTGAGGTGGAGACGAAGAGTAAGGTGTGTAGTACCAAATAAATATGAAATATCACTTGTTTTTCTATTCTTATTATGAAAATTATATTTTTTCATTTTAAGAAACTTACTTTAAAAAAAGAATATTATCTAAAAAAATTAATCAATCGAACGACGAACGGAATAGAAATTCATAGCTACTTTTATTTTTTGACATAGGTGTATAATGAAACTATTCTGATGCACATTACTAATTTATTGCTTGGAGGGAGAAATGTTTCTTGTAACCAATAACATAAATAGTGATAGAGTGATAAATATTATTTCTTTGTTTTTAATCATAGATTTTAGGTTCGATCCTTTATAGATAAATTATGTGTTCCATTGAGTTATATATCTTATTAGTAAATAAGTTAGCATTCGGTCATAAATTTTGAATTATATTTTAAAAAATTATCTTCAAATATCAGTTTATATTTTGGATCAGATTTTAAGAATTTATCTTTTTAAAAAATCAATTTCAAAAACCGATCCAAATCAAATTTTGGTAAAAAAATTGTTTTTACTCACAGAAGTTCAAATCTTTTTCAAGTAAAACGTATATCCAATCACAACGATAAAATTTATGATCAAACAAGAAAAAAGCTAACCCATAAAATAAATACTTCACTCCCATTCATATTCTTACGTACGTTTAAAAACTTGAAAACTTGTAGTTGCATTGATACATGATACATCCACCTCATCAAACAAAATTATTACTATGATTCTACAATTCATGAAACTCGTGAATATAATTGTCATAACTTATAACCATAAAATGGAATTGAGTAAAAAGTGAAAATTGAATGAGGTTCAACTAACTGTCCAAATTCATTTCTTGAAAATATAATTTTGTTTTTCTTGTTTATTTTAACAAAATCTTCTTTTCATTATTTTTTCTTATAATATGATGCTTATAATCAATAGAAAATTATTCAAATACACAACTTATTTTACTATATTCTCTAAAATTTTCTATTATTTGAAAAAATTACAAAATCCCTACTCTCTCCTATTCTCGGATATATCGATCGGATATATCACTATATGTGATGTATCGGTTGGATACACCAATACACGATGTATCGGGACGCAATACATCACTATACATGATGCATCGGGAGGGACGTGATGTATCAGGATGTTGAGTGATGTATCCGAAACCAAGACGCGAAGTATTGGGACGTTGAGTGATGTATCAGAACATTTTGGAATGTATCCGGATTTCACCAAATTTAAGAGATTTTTGTAATTTGAAAAAGAACAGAAATAGGACGCGATCTCTTAAAACTATGAGATTTGTGTAATATTCCTATTAAAGAATGACAAAAGTCCCATATTGGTGGTTAATGAGATGGGTGAACTCCTTATAAGGTTTGGACAATCCTCCTCCCTTTGACCTAGCTTTTGGAGTGTGAGTTAAGTCTAAGACCTAATTTAACAATTCCCTACAATTAAATAATGTAGTAATAATCAGATTTTAGATTTTTCAAAACATAATTAATAAGATTATTTAATATCATAAACTCGAGTAAGACTTTTTTAGTAATGTAAAAATCATTTATTTTGGACTAAATATAAAAGCAAAAAATATCATATAGTACTATAAAACAGGAGAAATGTGTGGTTATGAATGCCATAAATTTTATGATATAGTTGGAAGTTGAAACCAAATAATTAGTTGAAGCATTCCAACCATATCCCTAATTTTCCTACCCAACAATTTCTTTCAAACGTGAAATTTACAACTTTTTAGAGTTTGTCTTCACGTAATGCAAGTGAGCTGGAAAAAGCTTCAAGTACAAACCCAAACTCAAGTACAAAATGCAACAATTGCTTGACATAAATTATGAAAAATTATGTGTACGCTACTAACGACTCAATATACAATGCACACTTTCAAAATTTTATAACCATCAATGATATTATCTACAAGAAGATGTTGTTTCTCGCCTTCTCCTAACCGACTAAAACATATTAATAATGAAATGTATTTTGGTTTGATACAAATTCACCAGGATACGTTGCTTAGTTGACTTTCCTATAATGACGAATACCTCTAGTAACAAAGCCACTGCATCTTATAGCACATTCAATCTTTTTTGCATTTTAACGATCATCTTATCCTTTATCCTTATTATATATTTATATTATAGTCATAAAGAAATAAAGAAAAATTGATAATGTTACTAGTAAAAAGGGAATGTGCGCTCAGATACATAAAGAAAACTCGAAAAATTTCTCTTATATTATAGAATTAGCCTAATAGTTTTTCTTTTGCAAATGACATGTAAATTGATTCTTATATACCCTCAATTTTTTTTAATTAACCCTTTACTCGTTAATTAATGCCCTCTTTTTTTTTTTTCAGAAAAAGAAATAAAAAGTTTGGAACAACTAAACTCGTCAAATAAGAACACTATTTGGGTGAGATTTGATGGAGTAAAAACAACTAAATTTAATATGTATGTCTTAACATCTACTTTATCTTCACTCTAACGGTGTGTTTGGTAAGAAAAATGTATTTATTATTTTCCAAAAAACGTAAGTGATTTTTCTAGTTTTGTTTTTTTTTGGTATTATATGTCTTTAATAAATACTATTAAGTGGGATGATCCATCCGAGATAATATCTTAAATGGTCATTCAACTATGAATTATTTTTAGAAAGTCATTTAACTTTGATTTTTAACTCAAAAATCACTTAATTATGAATTCTTTTCTCAGAAAGTCACTTAATTTTGATTTTTAACTTAAAAGTCTTCTAGAGTCATTCAATTTTTTTAAAATATAAATTTAGCCTGAGACTTGGAATCTTGTTGAGATGGTCCTATAAAAAAGCAAAATAAACAAATAACACACGAAAATATGATAGGATACTCATAGGGGAACATTAATGGGATAGTGTGGGACAATTTTTTTGAAAAATGCTAAACAGAGTTTGGCAAGGTTATAGAAAATTTTAGCCGATCACAACTTATATTTAGTATTTTCCATACCATTTATATACATTAATTACACATATAGTTTGATTCTAAAAAATAAAGAGAGAAGTATTTAAAGCATCTCTAAATTTGGCGTGAATTATTAGTTTTATCCTTGAATTATTGATAGCCCTAAAATATCACTCTACTTAACTAACTGGACTTAAATACAACCATGATCTTGCCACATGAGTGAAATGCACCCCTAGATTCTCACCAAGTTTAGGAATATTTTAACACTTCTTTCGACTTTTTTTTAAAAATCTCACATTCCTACAAGAGTTTGAGATCACTTGTTTTACCATGTGGTAGATCGAGGATGTATTTAAGTTGAGTTGGTCTAGGGTGTTTTCAAGGCTGTCAATAATTCAGAGATAAAACTAATAATTTACGTCAAGTTTACGAGTGTTTTCAGTACTTTCTCAAAAATAAATATATGATAACTGAAAATAGACGGAGGGAGTATAGATAACAACACTTTAGTCCTTTTGATGTTTACTTAATAGTTAAGTGTAGGGGAATAAGAATTTTAAGGCAACCAAATTTTCCTCTCATAAATGCCTTTGAAAGACTTTACGGCTCTTTAAAGTTGTCACATATTTTAGGGAGTACATTGCACTTGTTTGGAGCTTCAATGCAAGTGCACCAGAATAAAGTGAAGTATATGCTTTACCAAAATAGTGTAAGTAGGTATTTTCACATCAAAAATAAAAATAGTATTTAAAGTTAGGTTGAAAAAATATAGTTGAAATTATGTAGTAACTAGTAACAATAATCTTCTTCTTTCTAAGAGTAGAAAAACGGTTAATGTTATTCCTCAATTTTATTTTATTTTGCCAAACACCAATCAAATTTAAGAATGACGTGCTTTTGAAAAACAAGAACATACTTTTGGCTTATAAAACGCTTAACTAAGAGCTTGTTTGTATTGATTTAAAAAAGTAGTTTTTAAGTTAAATTTAAATGACTTTTAAGTCAAAAGATAAAAAGTAGAGAAATATCTATTTTTATTTTTTAACTTATTTTAAGTCATTTTTAACCTTGTCAAACACTTCCTAACAAATCATTTAAACTTATTTTAAGTTATTTTTAACCTTGCCAACCATTTTCTAACTTATTTTAAGTCATTTTTTTGACTTATTTTAAGTTACTTTATATATTGTCAAACACTTCCAGAAATCAAAACTTACTTAAAAGTAGGTTTGACCAACTTTTAATCCAATCCAAACAACCACTTAATAAACTCTAAATCTTAATAGACGTTTGAACATGCAATTTCATATCATGAGATGAAATTTCAAATTCTGTAAAAAAAATTAATTTAAAAATTTCATATCATAATTTACATTTGTTAAAAATAAAAATTAATCCACAAATTTATAATTTGTAAAAATATATATTAATTTTTAATACAAACAAATGCAGTAACAATGATTTTCTTTTTTCGTATAATTACTGAATATCACAAATCAAGAAACTTCATGTCTTAATCCATCCTTAAATAAGACAAACGTAGAAAATCCCAAAAGTAGATTTAAAGTTCTACTTTTTGTTTATTTCTTCTTCTTTCATTTTGGGATATTGATCATGAGGAGAAGAAAAAAAAATCGTACTCCCTTTGTCCTTAATTATTTGTTCAATTTTTCTTTTCTTACATGTCTCTTTTTATTTGTTCATTTTGACTAATCAAAAAAGGATAATTTTTTTTACGTAATTATACCCTTAATTAATTACTTTGAAAAAGATAGAACTTTTTGAAAATCTTAAATTCTTAATTCATTCACTTCATAATTAACATGAGTAAAATGATAAATTCATTATGTCAATCATTATTTTCTTAATAGTTATGTCAATTCAAAAGTGGGCAGGTAATTAGGAACAAATGAAATATGTTGTTTAGTTGTGTATAGGCTACAAATTTCTTCCTTTTTTTTTGTTTTGTTTGTTTTTGTGTGTGTGTGTGTTGATTTTGGTGTTGAAAATGGAGATGTAGTCATAATTCGAAGGTGTGCTTGAGCATAAATGCATATAATGTTTATACATATTTATGTAGTGTAAATATATAATTTAAACATTAAAAATATGTGTATGTATATATTGTATAATTATGTATAAAATGTATATATAATAATACTTTTATATAAGGTTTGAATATTGTGTGCAGTATACAAAATTATCTAAATTTATGGATTATATAGATAGTTTGTATTGAACTGTATATTTTTGTAAAAGTTTCTTTATTGTATGTAAACCTTTTTAATTGGATTCAAATTTATTAAGATAAACAAAACTATCTAAATTTATGATCTTAGCTCCATGATATTTTTGTGGCTATAAAATAATAATACTAAAATTAAATACAAAAATATATTCTTCTTCTTGAAATGTTTTTTTGTTTAATAAAAAAACACAAAAACAAATGCCACATAAAATAAAACAAAATAGAAGAAAATGTTTTTCTTTCTTTTGTTTTTGCCCCTCAATATTCTTCTCATTGACATTAAAAATAATATGGGGAGATTAAATTAAAGTGAACTCATTTTAAATATGACAATGTGTTATTGCAATACAAATAAGATGAACCAAAAAGGATCAATAATGCCCCTCGATTATGGTAGAAGGTCTTAATATTTTCTTCATTCACTTATTTTGTTAAAAACATCACTTCGATTATATATTCTTAACTCACTTATGTTCTTTGACTAACGATCAATAACAATTTTTTAAAAATTATTTAAATTTTATATAATCTAATTTTAAATTCTGACTCCAATTAAGTACATTACCCAACTTTTATGAGACTTTTTTTTTACTCTTTAAATTTATTTTTCATAAAAATACCCGACCTCAAAGTTTATTTTTGAAAATAAAATAAAAACAAAATTGCAAAAGTATTTTTTTTTTTAAATCGACCCCAATGGTTGAACTTTTGCAATTTTTTTTAATAAGAAACCAACATCCTGAGGTTGATTTGCATATTAAAAAATATTTTACAAGTTGGCCTTATTTTTTGATAGTTTTTTAGCAGTGATTTTATATTTTTCCAGTGAGTCGAGTAAACAAAAAATTGGGTGAGGGAATTTATTTGATTGGGAGCGGAATTTGAAATTGGATCATTAGATAATTGTCATGTCGAATATACATAGTTTTTAAAATTCAATATTGATCGTTAAAAAAAGGACATAAGTTAGTAATAAATATAACAATAATTTTTTTTTAGCAAAATAAATAAACAAAAAGTATATTTAAATCTTTATGCAATACTTCAAAACTACTTTCAACCTTTTTCTGTAAAATGACAGATATTTTTCTCTCTCTTTTAATCATTTCCTTATTTTTCTGTCTAACTTGTGTGAGAAAGTTTACGAAAGTAAAATATTCTACTAATTTTAATAAGGGAAGCATTTATTTATACTCTATATTTACATCACAATGTATATAATACATGTACCTTACAAAATATTACTTTTTATGATATATATATATATATATATATATATATATATATATTACTCCTATATAGAAGTGGGAGTTAATAGGACTATCAAAGCAATACAATTTGTACAACAAGCTAAGAAATGTGTACTTTACTCTTATTTATTAGTTTGATCTATTGTTACACGTATAGTGCAACACTACTCTTACACTACTCTTTACCAAACCCTTTCCTCTTTTTGTGACACATGGATTCCACCTTCTTTACTCCATTGATTTTCACTCGCTTTCATTTCTTCTTTCTTCCAATGCTAAATAATGGAAGAGGCACTAATGTTTCGACTTCCACGGCTCTGGTAAAAATGAAGAAGAAGGCTGGTGTTCAAGATTATATCGATCATTTAGGACTCCAGTAAATTCATCTTTTCTTGGTTGTCACAGGTATGGTCTTTTTTCCCCTTTGGCGCTGAAAATTTTCCCCACCAAATCATGTATGTTCTAATTTTGATGCCATGTTGTTGGATTAAAGTAAATGCTGCTATAGAATGTAGTTTTATAAGACTCCAATTTTAGTTTTCCATAGAAAAATAACTTAACCTAATCTTATTTGAGGCTGTCTAGATGTAAAATCATGCATTAGTTTTATATTGCTTATTTGATTTTGATTTTTACTGCGACTAATAAATGACCACTATAGAAAATATGCAAAAAATTGTCAAGAACACAATTCATGTGATACATCTTAATGAAATTGATTCAATTAGGACACTTAAAGAGAAAAAAAGATCCAAACAAATCAGGCCGGACTTTTGTCTTTTCACCGGACTTTTGTCTTTTCACCAAACTATTAAGGATCTGGCTTTTGCAAATTAGCGATTATATTATTTTTACTTCTCAAAAAATTGAATGATAGACGAATGCTTTGTGTTTTCTTTTGTACTAGCATGTTAATGGCCTTCAAGTCTAGAGGTCGGGTTTCGTCTGCACGTCACTTATTTGATGAAATTTCCTTTAAACTTTGAAGGAATATAAAAGTCAGTTGATTCGAACTATATACATAACATGTTCTTCACATAGAACTACTTCCAACCAACGTAGTCAACAAGTCAGGTGGAATTCCAGAAGTTTAAGATAATAATCTATTGAATACGACTTCTTCTTTGTGGCTACTACTTTCTACACTCATGTAGTATTGTTTTTGCACTTCTCTCTAAATTCTAAGGTGAAGAGTCTCTCAAAACTTGTTGCGGGGCAATACTAGATTTTCAAATTACATTTCATTAACTCATTTCACTCACTTCATTATTAGGAATTTGAGTTTGTTTCATCCTTAGTCATCTTCCACTTTAATTTACATTTCGTCTAGGTGACACACCTCCTCAGCGCATACATATAGAGATCCTGTGATTTGATCCATATGATAGATGAAAAGAATCAGAGGAACACTCGATAGAACCATTGGCAAAGTCTGGACTATCGAAAAAGTGAAAAGTGATCTACACTATAGCTTCTCCCATTCCATTTCTTATTGTTGCTTTGCTTTTTAGTGCTTAAATAAGTTTATTTATTTTTCAACACGGGGGGAGTAAGTGTTTTTTCCTACAGAGAGATGTTTTCTCTTTACTAGAACCAAGACTCTATGAGGAGAGAAAAACTCAAGTCAAATTAATCTCATTGTTTCTATGCCTTATCTCAAGTTACCCCTTAGTGCGGGTATGGGGCACTTTGTCAGAAATCGTTCATTTAGCAAGAAGTCATATTGCTTGAAAGCACACACAACACGTAGAAGAAGAGTTCGAGTGTAAAAACATTTACTTATGTACTTGCTAAACACTAAAGTAGCAAATAATGTATTTGATCTCTTTAGTTTGACAATTGAGACTTCATTTTCACGTTGAGCAGTAGAATCTCAATTTTTTCTTATAACTTTTAATTTCTTAGGAGGCTCTGCATAACTTATGTGCTTGCTAGCATTTGGATTGTCCTTATTCTATTGTCGTATAAATAAGAAAGAAAAACCATGTTTCCTTAGTGAGTTGAAGTAGAGTTGCCCTAGGTGTCAATAAATTGATTTTGTATGCTCATTTATGATGTATAATTACTTATAATATTCTCTTTGTAGTATAAATCTGCAGATGATAAGAGTTAAGAAAACCATTTAAGGCCAATCGAAATTCTCTTAATTTTGCTTCAAAATCCTACATTTATGCTCTGAACCCTTAGCCTAGTTATCAAAATTAATTTGGAAATTATAGTTGGCTAATATCATTGACGTTCTATATTGAGTTTGAATTCTTCCTTTTATTCCTATTGACCATTTTAAAACATATTGTTCTTCCTCTTTCCATATGCATGTATGTAAGTTTCAAGACAAGTGATGGACAGATGTGTCTCATTTTTCCAGGTTCATTGTAGCAAGTATGTTATTTCTTTGACGTGGAAGCTGGATAAATGTTGTTAATATGCACTCCTGTGTTTTTCTTTTACCTCAAATCTGGATAAATGTTGTTTATGTTTTCTCCTGTTTTGGGTGTCTCTTTTTTCATTAGGATATATATTTTTCCCATTTGATTATACAATTTGGGACATGAATGTTCTAATGTTGCTGCTTTGGTATGTGAATTCAAAATTTTGTGGGTCGGCGTTTTCCTGTGCTTGGATCACCTTTTTTTGTGTGTGCTTTAGTTTCCTTCTAAACATATTTAACGAAATTGTGAATCACAGAAAAGCATGTTAGCCATGAACAAATATGGGCTTAAAGAGACAACAAGCAATCTGTTTTGAATATGTCACTGTATTACAGTAACCACATCCATGATAAGTTTGAATTAGCGATATCAACAAAAAATTATAATCTAAATTAAACATTGGGGATTCTGTCCATTTGGGACTAGAGAAAGGCTTCAGAACAATTGCTTTGGTGCTTTTTCTTTTAGGTTCTCATAGTTCTACACTTCTATACCTACTTTATCAAGCAATGAATGTAACCAATCAACTACAATTTTTTCATTTTATTTAGTATTTGACAAATTCGTTATAAAATGCCATACATGAAATCTTGAAAAAACTGTGCTTGACAATGTATTAAAGAAAGAACAAAGAAGCTCTGAAAATTCAAGCAATCATATAACAAATGAGGTGCTCTTTTGAGATGCCAAATGTATAATTGAAACCATTTACCAACTAAAGTTTCTCCTGAGATGTCTAAATGTCCAAAAGATAACATGTAATCTATCTCAGAACTCAGAACTCAGATGAAAACTTAAGTTCTTAGAATAGCTAGCTTGGAGGGTTTTGCCCAGTTTATCAGTTGGAACCAAAATAGCTGGTGACTAGAATCTACAATTCAAAAGAGAAGTACTTTCTCTATTTCTAGCATATATTTTTTGTTTGGAATTCGATTATGTAGTTAACAGTAGGGATAGAAAGGAGAAATTCAATATTTAAACAAAAATGCACTTTAGTATCAATACCAGTTCTGCTAATTTTATGCGGCTATTGATTTTCACAGGTGACATATGTATAAAATGTCATTGTTGTTAATGGATCTCTTCGAGGAATTGATCACATGTAAGTGCAATCCATAGCCCTCTCAAGTCAAGTACGAGGGCTTGCTTATAGAGTTGATTCAAAGCTTAAACTAAGGTTGACAAAGGTAGTAGCTACTAACATACTATATATTTACAATGGTAGGTTCATGAGCCTATTAATTTTATTTTTTTGAAATTAATGAGCCTATTAATTATGTTTAATGAAGTCAACTGATTTGTAGCTGATAGATCATTTGTATGAGTACATATTGAGGAATATGTTGTTGTAAAGCTAATATAGATGGTATGAATATAATTTTAAAAACATACTGGTATAATCTTTATTTGTTAAATTAGTTATTCTTAGACCCTATAGAGAATGTCGAGTTTAATGAAGTTAACTGATTTGTAGCTGATAGATCATTTGTATGAGTACATATTGAGGAATATGTTGTTGTAAAACTAATATAGATGGTATAAATATAATTTTAAAAACATACTGGTATAATCTTTATTTGTTAAATAAGTTATTCTTAGACCCTATAGAGAATGTCGAGAATTTGAGTAGAGAAGGCCATGACTTCTCAATACAAACATATACTGCCTTAATTTTTTAATATTTATAATTTAATAATTATCTTTGCATGTGTTTGTGGATAAACATCTATTTATCTTTTGGAAATATTTTATTAAAATTATCCGGAGACCTGAAACACAAAGTTAACTAGAGTCACACCATTCCAGGTTAGGGAACAATGTACTGAGTGGTATCTTCTTGCACAATGAAATAGTTTCTTAAGTAAAACATTCTATCAAGATTTGATTCTTTTCCTGACTTTTGAATTGATAAGCTTGAAATATAATGTAACTTAGACTTTCTTCTTTCCTTGCAATTCTAACTTATGATGATATGTTTCTTTAGAGTATTGTGTTATCTAAATTCTCTGTAAATTATTTTACTGCAAAAACATGTTTTGTGGCACAAAGTGAAGAATAAAACAAGTATATTAAAAATTAATTCAAAGAATAGAAAATGCTTTCCTACAAGTCTTAACGTAGGAGAGAGCACAATAAACGCATGTAGCTCAGCGGATAGAGTATCTCTTTCCTAAGCAGAAAGTCATAGGTTCGACCCCTACTTGACATAGTAGTTTTTCTATATATTGCCTTAATTGTGGCCAATATGACTGGCTTAATGATGGTCTTATCTCAGCTAATGACTCTGATTAACATTGTAGTACTACATTGTGAATTCAAATCTTGGAACATATTCATAGAAGAGGTCAACAAAAGCTGAACTAGAGTCTGATGCACAACCTTATGAACAACCTTTGTTGATGTTATTCCTTACCATAATGGACTCGGAGAAAATAGACTTGTCCAACGTTTTGAACAACATATTTCAGCTGTGTTTGTATCATCAGCCTCACCCTGGCGCATATGTTGAATAGTTATTTTATGCACTTCTTTAGAAGTAGTTCAACTCTCTTACCTGAGTTTAAGATCTGAGGATTAGATGAGCCATTTTTTAGGTATTTATGATTTTATTTTGTTTTAATTAATTTAAGAATGTCTATATTATCTATGAAGGTGTTCTCTTATGTAAACTAAGCGACACACTTTTGTATCAATATAGCCAATGACGCTTACTGTTGTGTATCATCAAGCATTTACTACTTTAAAAATGTAAAATGTTGGGCCTGTGCTAAGCACGGGCTATGCTCCTCTAGTATATATATATGGTGTAGTTAGGCCGTTAATATATATATGGTGTAGTTAGGCCGTTAGGGGGGGTGGGGTTGCAAGTTGCAACGTGCATGTTTGAAAACTTGTCAAATAATAAAGAAACGAAGTAAACAAATGGATGTCATGCAATGCAAATAACAATAAATAATGCCAAGTGGAATATACTTGGCAAAGGTTTATTCTACCTTTAAATTAACACTATTTCTCTACTCTTTCCTCGACCACATCAAAATTCTTTTCATTTTTCTATTTTGTCAATATTTACACGCTAATTCAAAACATGCCCTTGACTTTTACGCACGGATGTGGACTATTCGAATTAAATAAAAAAATCAAATCAAATTAAATTTTAATTTGTATTGATTTTTTAATTTTTTTATTTGGTTTTGGATTAATAATATCCTGTTTGTTTTTTTTTAGTTTGGTTTCAGATTTATAAAAATCAAAATCAAAAACCAAAAAATCGTTTAGAATTAAGTTGGAGGTAATCACTTTTGTTCCTTTTTACCACCTTTCAATATGATTTAGTTTATATTTTTTGTTTGGACATTTATAAATTATCATTGGAATACTTTTACGTATTGTGTTTTAAGTTTTACTTGTTATTTATATTAGAAAGTATATTTAAGAGATTCAATATTATTGCTTCTCCTTATATTTTTTTTCTTTTCAAATTGCAAATATAACTTTGATATGTTTATTAATTATTGACATAACCGAATAAGCGAACTAAAAAAATCAAACCGAAAAGAGAAAAATCAAACAAATCAAATTTATTTTAATTCGGATTGAATTTCACTTTTTCAAAACCAAAAATCAAAAAATCCAAATCAAATAATACAAAACCAAACAAAAAAAATGCACACACTTACTTTTATATCTTCTTTTTTTAGTTAAAAAAAGTTTAACCCTAAAAACACAATCAAGTTACTTACCACCACATCAAGCAATTTTCTTTAATAAAATGTAAAAAACAAATAATAATAATAATAATGCAAATACCGTCAAACCTGTTATAACAATATTTTACTATTAACGGTTTTCTACAAAATTAATCTTTTCTGTTATATTTTATTTCTTTACAATATTATTTTACTTTTCTACCTTTGCTATAATTGTACACTCTTTGTAAATTAACCTTCTTATAACACTTATAGTCAAAGATTATGTCATAATATTTTATTCTTATATTTATGATAATTAATACCATACACATAATAAATTTATTACTATCATACACATAAATTTCAAATACAAATATTTAAAATGATTTTTTTATTTAAACAATATTCATTAATTATAGTCATAATTTTTTTCAAAAAAAACTATTACTAATGTAATATTTTTATTTAACACCGTCATTATAACGATGTTTGACGGTATAAAACATACTCCCTCTATCTCAATTTATTGGACTTATTTTCTTTTTTAGTCCGTCCCCAAAAAAATGATATATTTTTATATCAAGTAACAATTTAACTATAAAATATTTATTTTACCCTTAATGAAATAATTTACAGCGACACAAATTTCTATCACTCATTTTGAACCACAAATTTTAAAATTCTTCCTTTCTTTTTTAAATTTCATGCCTAATCAAACTACCTCAAATAAAATAGGACGGTATAACATAAAAACATTTTGTTTTTAATGTTACCCACAGGTAAATGAGAAAAACAGTGGGGGGCAAAATTTTGTTGAAAGACACTTGTGAGTCCAACTGGTGTAGGAGTAACCCACCATTTGGCTTTTTTCTCTCATATAAGTTTGCTCTTCGCTTTCACTTCTGTGGAGGAAACAAATCCTGCTTAAATCACTACAGAAAAAAAAAGCAAGAAAAAGGATTGAGAAATGGCTTTGAAGCTGAATGCCATTAACTTTCAATCTCACAAGTATTCTTCTTCTTTTGCTCTTCCACCTATGCTCAGTCTTAGATCTCCCAAGTTCTTCATGGCTGCAAGCCTTAGTTCTGGTACAAAGTGGGTATCTTTTTTTTTCCTTTTCTTTTGTGCTTTTTTCAATTTTTGTTTTGTTAAAGAAAGATTTTTTGGGTGAGTTTGAGTTTATTGTAAGTTGTTTTTTTGTTTATTCTTGAAATCCATTAGCCCCTTTTGATTTCTTATATCAAAGGTTGGATCTTTGTTAAAAAAGATTGTTTTTTTATTGGGTTTTTGTTTAATTTAGTTCTGTTTTTGTCTTGTGAAGTGATTTATCTGAAAGTGGGGTTCTTTTTATGTAAATCTCAGGAGATTTGATTAGTTTTATTTTGGGGTATGAAGAGTTTTTTTTTTAAGTTTGGGATTTCTTGTATGAATTGATAATTGGGTGCTGGTTCTGAAGTTTTATACAAATGACATTGTCAATTTACCTGAATGTCTTGTAGCATGCTGATTAAATTTTATGTTCTCTGTTGTACTTATACTATATGCCTTTATATGTTGAGTATTCAGGTTTTATTACTAGTTTTGTGCTCTGACATTGAGAAGAGATGGACAACACAGAGAGAGAATTGAGGTGGGTGGGGGTGGGGGGGATGGAGTACTGTTTTATTCAATGATGGTTCAATTACTCTTTAAGAGAATTTAATGGTAGGTATACAAAGTCTGATCTTTTCTTGTCTAGTATTTTTTTTTATTATGTAGAAGGAAGCTCAGATTCTAAAATTGTCTTTCCATTGTCCAATTTAATTTGTTGGGAATTAGGTTTCACTGGCTAGATATGTTGGTTAGACTTATTTTATGACTAGTTGGCTCCCAACTGGTTACATTCTTGATCTTTTGATTCAATAGTGAGGTTCTTTGAGTTTCTCTAAATGATTATATAAAAGATCTCTCTCTCTCCTATTGGTATATGATAGTTCCGTAATATATGTATTTTCTTTTAGTCATGTCCTTTATTTTGCATTAAAATTTATGTTTTAGCTATCCATGTTACTTTCCTTGAAATTAAAATATTGTGGGGTCATGGGGGGAAGGGCGGGTCTCATGATCAATATAATTGACTGAGATTCTTGTGAATATTCCAGTGAGCTGGCTAGGTTTGTAGCAAAGCTTGAAATTTCAGGATTTCTGTGCAGCGATCCATTTACATAGCTGTTCTAGGAATTTTCAGGGTGTCTGGCTACTAGGAAGTGTTCGTTTGTCTTTTTCTTTTTCGTTGGAAGAAGTCACCAAAAGTCTTTGCCATGATTTGATCCATGGGTTTCACCTACATTATTATCGACTGCTAGGCCACAACCTTGACTACAAGTGCTTGTTTGCTTAGACCTTTGTTTTTCAATCTTCTGCTTGCTTGGCAAGCACTTCATTCTTAGATTTGGTTGAGCATGATGCTGGTATCAAGACATTTATGTCTTTTTTATATGCAAACATTTGCCTCAATTGGTGTAGTCATTAGTTATCAATCAGCAACAAAGTTGTCAATTTGGCTAGGCTTATGCTTGTTTTCCAACATACTTTCATATTCTATTGTTACAAAGCACAAGTTTTCTTAATTTTCCCTTGGCTCTACTTTTTGTTTGGAGTCTCAAACTACTTCCCCTTAGCAACTTGATTGTGTGGATTTATTTTTCTTAATAGTTTCGTCATCGGTCCATGGAAGTGACCCTAACATGCTTCTATAAGATTTATAGCTTAGTTTTAGTTAATGCGTGGAGATTAACCAAGTCCTGCTATATATAATGTTGTTTGGTTTGTAATCAATTTCACTGCAATTGTTTTTAGCATATGCTTGGATAAGTCTTTGCTGGATTGCAATGTAATGCTTTATCACCTAGAAAATACCTACAGAGTCTAGCCTGTGGCTTCATCAGCTACTTTGCCAAGTGCTCGACCAATTGATATGTGGAAAGCCTGGAGATACATTTTCTGTACCTTAGTTGATGATACTTGGCAAAAAAACCTGTTAGAAGCATATTAGTGGAGTTGCTCAATCATATCCAATTGTTAAGCCTTGTCTCCACTGATTAGGCAAATAAGATTATTAGGAAATCTTTTGAACAAAATGCCGGAACCTTTCCGAATCTTGCCAGCCTTTGTTCAGAACATACATTAATTAACATGCTGAAATCATATGTTGCCATGCTAATGTCTCTGGTCCTGGAGAGCATGATACCAACTTAAAAGACAATTTTGCATATATTGGGGGTACTTGGTTTTCATTTACAGTTTCAAGATTATTTTGTTGATTGAGTTTTCTTGCTTCATCCTCTCTTATAATTTGGTTTTCTTTTTGATTGTGTCTAGGGAGGTTGAGAACCTGAAGAAACCCTTTTCTCCTCCTCGCGAGGTTCATGTTCAAGTAACACACTCTATGCCACCTCAAAAGATTGAGATTTTTAAATCTCTGGAGGGATGGGCGGAGCAAAATTTATTGACTCTCCTGAAACCAGTGGAGAAAAGCTGGCAACCACAGGATTTCCTGCCCGATCCTGCGTCTGATGGATTTCATGACCAAGTCAAGGAATTGAGGGAGAGGGCTAAGGAGCTTCCAGATGATTATCTTGTTGTTCTTGTTGGGGATATGATTACTGAAGAAGCCCTTCCAACATATCAGAGTATGATTAATACATTGGATGGTGTTCGTGATGAAACGGGTGCAAGCCCTACTTCTTGGGCCATTTGGACAAGAGCTTGGACTGCCGAAGAGAACAGGCATGGTGACCTCCTCAACAAGTATCTTTACCTTTCCGGAAGAGTCGACATGAGAGCAATTGAGAAAACAATTCAATACTTGATTGGATCTGGAATGGTGAGTTATTGCATATTTACACATTTAGTTAGAATCTCCCTTTACATCTTATACATGCTGAGACTATCAAATAAATAGAGTCAGTTGGTTGTTACGTGCAACTTCACTATATAACCAGTGGCTATGTAGTCCCATTAACCTTATGGACTTGAATTTACTCACCTCTAAGCCTCTTCAAAATTTGCATGTTCCATCTTTTGGTTTACAATCCCCTGTTTTCCTCCCCCTCCATACGAAACAAAGAAAATAACTCATCTCTCAAGAGAATCCGAACAGGCTAAATTTTCTTTTGTTTTTTAAACATACTATGTTCATTTTATGGCAGAAAAGATATTTGAAGTGTTTTCTTACTGATTAATGCCATACAAATTGATGTTCCCATTTACTGTTTCGGATATTTCAATTTCGTCCAAAATGTTTCAGGATCCTAGGACAGAAAACAGTCCATACCTGGGATATATTTACACATCATTCCAAGAAAGAGCAACTTTTATATCCCATGGGAACACAGCTAGATTTGCTAAGGATCATGGAGACATCAAGCTGGCTCAAATCTGTGGGACGATTGCTGCAGACGAGAAGCGTCATGAGACAGCCTATACCAAGATTGTTGAAAAGCTTTTCGAGATCGACCCTGATGGCACTGTGCTAGCATTTGCTGATATGATGAGGAAAAAGATAGCAATGCCAGCACACTTGATGTACGATGGTCGTGACGATAACCTGTTTGATCACTTCTCAGCAGTTGCTCAACGTCTTGGTGTCTACACTGCTAGTGACTATGCAGATATACTGGAGTTCCTTGTTGGTCGATGGAAAGTGTCTGATCTTACTGGATTATCAGGAGAAGGAAGGAAAGCTCAGGAATACGTATGCGGGTTGACAGCAAGAATCAGAAGACTGGAAGAGAGAGCTCAGATGAGGGCAAAAGAAGGACCAATCATGCCGTTTAGCTGGATATATGACAGAGAGGTGAAGCTCTAAGTTGCAGAAACAAGGTTGTTTGCTTGCTCTCTCCAGCAAATAGGAGGGTATCTTCTATTATAGATAGTGTGTTAAAATCTCTTTTAGAGTTTATGCAATTCATTGTTATTGTTCCTTTTGCTGGGGATGATTTCTGGTGAGATGTAGATACAGTTGTTTCTGTTTTGTGTTGTGTTTTAGGTCTGCTATATAGAGAGCAACTGTAGTTTCTTTGTTTTTGTGTTCTGAACTGCACAAGTTTGTTTTTTCCTTGCCTAGTGTGTTGTGACTAAACATAACATCAATCTTAAAGAAATTTTGACAATTATGGTCTTTTCTTCAGTGAGGGTTCTTTGCATTTTGCACCCTTAAGTGTCTTCCATACATCAGCAAGAAATGAGCTCAACAGGCAAAATCAATATTTGAATCCCTTTTTGCTAGCAAGGGCCTAGCCAAGTCTTACATATATTCAAGGTTAAAATACAGATGTTGTTCGAACTTCTTTAGTGAAAAATTACATTGTATATTCAAGGTTAAAATATCTTGAACATACAACAGACGTTGTTCGAACTTTTTGGGTGAAAAATTACATTGTATATTCAAGGTTCAAACTTTTTTAGTGAAAAATTACATTGTATATTCAAGGTTAAAATATCTTGAACATACAACGGACATTGTTCGAACTTTTTTGGTGAAAAATTACATTGTATATTCAAGGTTAAAATATCTTGAACATACAACAGACGTTGTTCAAACTTCTTTTGTGAAAAATTATATTGTATCTTCAAGGTTAGAATATCTTGAACATACAATAGATGTTGAATCTCCTTGACTTCATCGTTGTGTTTATTTCTTCCTATTTTGAAATTCTTTAAGTGAAAATTTTGGCACTTTGTCTTCATTAGTTTAAGAAGATATTGATCCAGTAACTATTTTGCTTTTATATTTAGTTCAAATTCAAAATAAATGATTGCTTACATAAATAAGAAGATTTTTTTTTTGTATTACTGTATTATTTACCTTTGTTTTTAGATGAATATATTTTTACATCGTCAGTAAAATAATTCAAGCCTAAAATTCATACCAAGGACCTTTTTTTTTTCCAGAAAGAAAAATTCTCTAATCTTATTTGGAGAGAGTCACACTCAATCATCATCAAATTAAATTATATAATAATTTGAGTGTGGGTTCAGACATCTATATTTAATATTATTTTTAAAAAAATATAATACTACTAAATATAATTTTGAAAGAATAGCATGAATTTACGTAAACTCGGAGACCGATGGGGCGATGCCCCTGCTTTTCTAGTATTCCCTCCGTCCCATATTATATTAGTCACCTTTTCCATTTGCACTTGCATTGAGAAATAAGGTACTTTTACCCTTATGCCCTTATTCAATGTTTGCTTATGACAACTTTGTAATAAATGATAAAATGTTAGATTTCGAAAATTTAAATGCATTTGGATGACTATTTAAATTTTAATTTTTTGAGCCAAATTTTTTCATCAATTGATCCAAAAATTTTAAAAAATCATTTTTTCCACCTCAATTTTCCTATATATTTTGTGTAAAATGTTTTTTTATATTTCTATATATAAATTCTTAAAACAAACTTGACAACATCACAAAATATTGAAATGTCATCTTCCTTGATAAAATTTGTTGAAGCTTCAACTTTGAAGATTATTTTTGAATTTTTTTTCATCTTTTATTTTTAATTTGTTTGTTGATATTTTTTTTTCAAAATCAGATTTTATAGAATAAGTAGTGAATAAAGAAAGTAGTTAATTAATGAATGAAGTACTCTCCCAATGAAATTAATTATTTGTAGATTTTCTAGGTTAGTAAAAGTAAATACATTTTCAAGATTAATTAATTAATCAATCAAGAGTATAATGGGCAAAATATGGTAATTTATGCATAAATTTTTTAAAAATGACATTTATTGTGGTCCAACTATTTTTAGAAATGGATAACTTATAATATGGGACGGAGGGAGTAACTATTTTGACTAAACTGTATGTAAAGGTAGGCAAGTTTTCACCGGTTTTAGCGGTGCATTTATGAAGCATGGAAGTAGATAATTAAATAGCTACATATTTAGGTAGTCTTGTCACTAAACGAACTCACATCAATGTGAAAAAATAATATTGTCCCCCATCTTAAATTATTTATCCTAATTTTTAAAAATATTTATTATTTTAAAATTTTAATAGTACTCCCTCCCTTCCATTTTACTTACATTTGAACTAAAATAGATTTTTCTTTTTAGTAGTCTATTTTAGGAAATCATATTTTTCCCTTCTTTATATTATCCTTAATATTAAATAGAAAAAAAAGTTCGAAATATATCTGAATTTTGAATTTTGATTGAAATTGTTGTAACAATTTCAAACTTTGGGCATGACCTATTACCCCATGCACTATTTAATAGTGTATTTTAAAAATACTATATAGGTGTCCACGTAGACATCATAAATATTGCATCAATTATAAATAATAACTTGTCCAGCTGGAGATACTTCCAATAACTACATGTTATAGTAGTAACTACTTTTATAACTACATGCAATTTTAGTTAAAGTTTGGATATATTTCAGACTTTTTTCTCAATAACTACATGTTATAGTAGTAATTAAATATAAAATCTCAAAACATCATTAATAAGATTAATTAGTTTAATAAAATGAGAAAAGACATAAAATTACCACTGAAGTTGTTTCAAGTTTTTTTAAAAAAAACACCTTAACTTTGAGGACGTACTATCACCCCACAAAAGTATTGAATATTTTTGTAAAAGGACCATTTTGACCCATTTTCTCATTATGTTTGTGAACACGCACATGATGCGCGTGAAGGTCAGTTTTTAATGCCAAAAACCAATTAAAAGCTGCAACATTTATGTTATTTTCTTTATTAATTATTTACTCCATTCAAATTCATCGTCTTCCCCCAACAAAAGAGTCATGGGTACTCTATTATGAACCGATGAAATCAACTCAATAAGGTAGGAATTCGTTTTAATTTCTAATCGAAAAAACTAATTTAAAGTTGTCCGAGGTTTCATTTCTTCTTAATTTCATTTAGTTTTGAGAACCCAAAAATCAAACCAAACTCTCAAATCAATTGTTTTTTCGGGAGGATCAACATCGACCTAAGACTTGCCAGCTTCTGAACTTTGATTGGTGGTTGCGGCGGCGAGGTCGCAAGATGTTTCTGAGACTTGTCCATTGAAGCTCGGGTTTTATCAAGCCATGGTTTGAAAACAAGCCCAATCGCTAGCCACTCAAAAGACATGGCTCCAAATACCACTACTATCGATTTCAACGAATTATTCTTCGCCATTGAAACCACAAGAAGCTTTTCCGATATACATGCCGATGAGGGTTTTAGTTTGCAGCTGAAACGATTTACTATTGTTACTATTTTAACATGTTAATCTTCAATTCATTGTTCATTCCGCTAGTTCTCCAAGAAATTTGACCAACAAACATTAAAATTGTAGGAGATGATCTTCAACAACGCCTATGATTGAAGAAAATGATGAGAGAAACTAAGAAATGAAAAATGGAGAACAAGAGTTTTCTTTTCTGAAACGATTTGGGTTGGGTTGGGTCGGATCGGGTTTGAAGAAATTAATTTAAATTAAATTAACAAAAAGAGTGAGCACCACGTGTCTGTTCACAGTAGAGAAAATGGGTCAAGATGGTCATTTTACAAAGATATTCAATACTTTTGTGGGGTAATAGGACGCCCTCTAAGTTAAGGTGTCTTTATGAAAATTCGGAACAACTTTAGTGGTGACTTTATGTCTTTTCTCTTAATAAAATACATATACTTCTAATAATTTTTTTCTTAAGGATTATGTTATATCAACATGCGGGAAGTAATATAAAATAGAGAAAATAGTTGTTCTTGAAGACCACTAATACCTCAATTATAGGATGATGATATATACATTGAATAAATGCTAAATGAAAAGATTATATAATAAGACATAAATAAAAATATAATAGTTAAAATTCCTTTTTAATAAAGCATGAAGATGAGTCTATCATGATTTCATCTCACCATTTTAAAATGTACCTTTTTTTTTTTTTGCCTCCGTAGCTTGATATCATAAAAGAAATGTATTAATGGCGAAGTAAAATAAAAAAGAGAAGGATATCATAAGTGAAGCACCAAAATAAAAAAGAAGAGAAGGGATGCATAAAAGAAAATAGAGAAAATGGTCTAACCCCCCCCNCCAAATCTATACCCGAAATCCCAACTACACACTCCAACTTCACGGGTGTCCTATTATCCACCTGAACTTTATATTTCTCTATTTTCTACACCTAAGTGCTGACCTGTCATGGAAGGTGTTCTCAGTTCCTCTATGCGCGTTAGAAGGTGAATTTTGACAAAAAATTCCTCTTTCTCCAACGGTAATTTTCCCCACCCTTAAATAAACCATTGTTTATTTTTCCCCACCATTAAACCTTGTTCCTTTTATAAAATAATCACGATTTCCTCTCAAAATTAAGTAGGGTTTAGTTGTTAATGTTCATTTCTACTTCAAATCTTGAATTTAGGGTTTGTAATATGCACTAATTTCTTATTTAGGTCTCTAATTTGAATTTTAAATTTTCTCGAAATTCATCAAAAATGGCAAATGAAAACTTGAATAAGCTTTGTATGGATGAATCAGACCCAATGCTCAACGTTGTAATGAGATGCAAACATGGAATTTTGCTGAATTTGTAAACTTCTTGGTCGAAATTAAATCCGAAAAGAAGATTTTGGTCTTTCCCATGCTATGGTGCATGTGTTTTTTCTTGTAATCTTGCTACACTTTATTTTGAACGATGCTAATGTACTATTTTTGGATCATTTTCAGTCTAAAAATTACAAATTTTTTCGATAGAAGGACAAAGAAGAAGTGGATCCAAGATCAAGTTTTATCCTTCCAAGATTGGTGAACAAAATTAATGAGTTGGAGCAAGAATTTATTAGACAGGTTCATATTGACAACTTGAGGAAATCTAATTTGTTATTGGAGAGAAGACTCAATAGAAGGTGAAAATGGTGGTGGTTCAATAGGAAGATACTTTTGTGTATTTTGATTTGTGTTGTTGCTATGTTCATCAACAACCAATTTATTCAAGGGTAGTATTTGATTTGGATTTCTTTTTGATTTGTATTGTTGTTATGTTTAATTAGAATTGTCAATGTATGTGTGTCATTTTGTATCTATGATGTCAATTGAAGCTTGTATTAATATGCAGCACTTCATCAACAACCAACAACCTAGTCATCCATTTATACTTGAACATAGACAACACACCACCATTTGTAAAACACATAACCAACACAACATATGTAAACACACCTGAATAGCCAATATAATTTGATAGACAACACAACAACATTTCATAACATAACATCACCATTCATTCATAAGGTCTCTCATAAGGCAAAATTTACCTAAATAATGTCATATTCAAAATCCCTCACATAAGGCAAAATTTACCAACAAACAAAATCTAAAATAGTAGGCCATTAATGCAGCATGTATGGACTAACGTAAAAGTGCTTAAATACATCAACATCACTACAATTTCCATGGCATCTTTGACTGTGAAGAAGTGTCATTTTGATTTGAACTACTTCCCATTTTCTTCATTCTTTACTTCTCTCTAAGCTCATGAAGTTTGCTTGTTGAGATTGCTGCTTTACCATTCCATTTAAGCTTAGTTGTATTACTTGGTATATAACCAATGTCACCAGTTACATCAGATGATCTTGTCACTTTTGCTTGTCCAATAGAGTAGATCTTACTACTTGGCATGTCAAGCCATAGTAAAATTAGGATTATATCAATATTTAAGCTGTTTAATTAAACAAAATTAGGATTATAATTTAATATTTAAGTTGTTAAGATATATCAAAGACTCACATTCATGACTTTGAAGCCATTTGGAGCTTGGAACACACCTATTCCCATGACTATTGGTCTTTTCTTTGGAGATGTGTTTCCCCTGCCCCTACCTCTTCCTCTTTTAGTAGTACCAGCTATTGAAGATGATGCATGATAAGTACGAGGAGTAGAAGAGGGTGTAGGAAAATCAGTAGGTGCAGTAGGTAGGGGAGGTGTACTAGGTGCTACTGATGATGTTTTTTTTTGTCTTCCTCTTCCCTTTTTTAGTTGAGGCTCACCTTCTGATGGTGCTGATGGATTTTTCTATACATATAAGAGAAAAAGTAAGTCATAAATTAAGAAAAAATAAAACAAGTTCAAATATTACCTTTGATTTGCCTCTTCCCCTGCCTGAACCTGTTGGTTCTACCCTTACTGATGCAATAGGTGATGGTGCACTTTGTCTTGTTAATGATTCAACACCTTCTCTTTGAGGACACCCTTTCTTGTTATGGCCTCTGACATGGCATATACTACATGTCATTGCAAGTCCAGTCCTAGGAAGCTTTCCAGATTTCTTAGTTTCTCCAGCTTCTTTCCTTCTAGCCTTAGGTGGCCTACCAGGCATGTTTGTGATTTCTGGTGGCTCAATAGTGGGGCTTTTAGAAACTGGCCACATTTCCATGTTTGTGAGTGGTTCAATAACATTGGCATAAGTCCTCAAGTAAGTTTCCTTACTGTAGAAGCTGTCTATATAGTCATAAAGAGAAAACTTATTAAGTATAATGCAGCCACAACATGTGCACATGGTATTCTCCTTAACTGCCACACCCTACAACTACAAGTTCTCATAGCAATATCCACTTTGTGTTAACAAAGCCCTTCTTTCACTTCAAATTTAGCAACTCAATTAAACTCAATGGTACATTCCATAGACCTACTAATGTTCTCCTCTAAAACATTCAGAGCCATTGGAGAGAAATTATACTTCCAAGTACTTGGGAATTCCTTTAAATTGCCTATTCTTGTCATCATTTTCACTCTTCAAACATAGTAATGATGGTCTTGTGTCTAACAACCAAGATCCATGCATTAAAACACTTAGACATGTTGTTGTCTACAGAGTCACACTTTACTTCAATATTGAAGTAAACTTTGCACCAAAAATTAATGTTGTAGTACATTAAGTTATACATCATTTTTTCTGGACCTAGAGCCTTCATCTTCTCTATATTTTTCCTTAATTGAGATTCAAATGTACTCTTAGCTATCTTCCAAAATTGTTTTCTTCTTTGAAGACCCTTCAAATCCTTAGCTCAGTTAGCTAATATGTGCCTAGCATACATTCTATGTTCACACTTAGGTAATACATCTGTAATTGCTACAGACATTCACAATTACATATATAAATTGAAAATTACAAAATAAGTTCACATACCTTTTGCATATCTATAATTAATGTGAGACCTTCACCATCTCCAAGTCTCAGATCATCCCTTATGCACTTGACAAACATGGTCCATGTGTGTTTGTTCTCCTTTTCAACTATTGCCCAAGCAAGTGGCAACATCTGATTGTTACCATCCTTGGCCACAACAACTAACAGTTGGCATTTACAAAAATCTTTAAGGAAACAACCATCTAAGTCTATGCACTTCCTACAATGTATCCATGCCTTCCTTAAAGCATCAAAACAGATGTAAAAACTCTGAAATATTGATTTGCCTTCTGCATCAGGTTCACCAACTTTTACAACCCAACTGGTCCCTGGATTGGTCCTCAACAATTCATCCTTGTAGTCAAGTATTCTTCCAAATTCCACAACATGATCACCTACCATATCTTTCAACATTTTAGCTCTTGCTCTTCTCATAGTAGTCTTGCCAACATGAAGTTTAATTTTTTTCCTAATCATCTCTTGCAACTTGAAGACTCTTATGTTTGGTTGCTCAGTTATTCTTTCTCTGAAGGCTTCAGATTAAAACTTTGCGTGGCACAAGTAATTTCTAGTTGTCTTGTTGCAAGTATGCTTTGGATTGTAAGTTTTTATCAGGCAAAAATACTCATTACCCCCCTGAACTTGAAGATTTTTATACGGTGTACACTTAAACTAAATTCCATTTTAATTACCCCCGAACTTGTTTATTCCTCTGTCGAGTACACCTTTATTGTCCACCTGACATATAAATTGACAACACACTCTACTAGGCGCGTGAGGAAGTGATTTTTTGCCACATCATAAAGCTACAACGGTAAAAAAACGTAAAATCTCCATTTTTCTTTGATATTTGGCATATTTTAAAGATTTTTCTCTCTCTATTCTATAACTATTTATTCTCCCTAATCCCTTCTCCCATTTCAAATTTCATAATTTTTCTCTCTTTTTGTTTTAATTGCTCTTGCTAAATTCATGAATTATAATAGGAGACTTGTTTGCCTATGTGGGACTCCTCCAATTCTGAAAATTTCATGGACAAATGACAATCCCGGACGTAGATTTCTCGGTTGTAGACACTATGGGGTATGTATTGTTTCATATGTTTTTGCTTTTTATTTGCCAAGTTCGTATTATGTAATTTTTTTAACTTTGATTTTATAAAATGCAGTCCTCATTTCGAAATCCTTGTAAGTTTTTCGATTGGTATGATCCAGAATTTCCTAGCCAGGCGAATACTGTGATTTTGGGTCTGTTGAAGAAGACCAACAAACAAGAAAAACAACTGAAGTGTAGAAGGATGTTGAAACTGATTTTGGGCATTAGTTTGATATGTAATGTGATATTGTTCTTTTATTTAGTGTGTCGTTGAAATTTTTTTTGTGAATGCAATTGTTATTAACGCAAGGTCTTTTGATTCTAGGGTTCTCATTTTGTGGATTAGTTTGGTTTGGTGTTTTAGTGATGTATGTTTCTGCTGATTAAAGATATATATATATATATATATATATATATATATATATATATTCAATTGACTTGTCCTTTTTTCATAAAACTACAGTTACATGTAATTGGTAATATGATAACAAAACACAAAATAATAACATAAAGGCATAACATAACTAGTGCTTTCTTGATCATCAAACACAAACATCATAGTGTTTCATTGTTTCAACCAACAACCACAATAACTTAAGTTAACCACCAAAACAAAAAATAGTCACTACTTTAAGTTTGGTTGAACAACCACACAAGCACCAAAACACAAAACAGATACTACTTTAAGTTTGGTTGAACAACCACACAAGCACAAAATACAACCACACAACTAAGAAGTTTTCTTTGAGGGTGATTTTCCCTTGGCTTGTGCCCTTGTTTGAATTCTAGCAGCTTTTGATCTGGTTTGAATATGACGCATAACATTTTGGACTTGAAGTTTTCTTTGAGTCATGGTCTGTTTACCTTTCCACTTCAGTCCCTTGGTAGGTTTAAAACCAATATCACATGTCATATCCGCATAACTCACCAAACCAGTATTAACCCTCCTACTGCTAGACAATCCTTGCTGCAATATTAACAACATAGTTATTTTGGGTCTCACATTTAAAAATATAATTTTGACAGTTTTATAAGACACTTACATTAATACATGTATATCTAGTATCATCAACAAATATACCTTGTCCAACCGCTTTTGGCCTCTTCTTGTAACCACTTCCTGCACCTCTTCTTGTACCAGTCTTGCTGCTGCTTGCTCTTTCATATTGACCTCTACCCCTTTTTTTTTTCAGTGGTGGACTAATGTGAGTAGAAAAAGAATACAACAAGAGACTAAATTAATAATTAACCTAATCTAATTTATAAAAGCAAATTAATGTGAATGTACCTCTTGAGTAGGTGTTATTGTAGACTTAGGTTTAGGTTTTTTTGGACAATTTCTCTTGTTATGATTTGCTCCTTTGCAAATTGAACATGTTATTACTGTCCCCATTCTTGGCAACTTCCCAACTTTTCTCACTTCACCAATTTCTCTTATTCTGTTCTTTGGTGGCCTACCAGGCATTTGCCTTGCCTCAGGTGGTTCAACCATTGGGTTTCTGCTTTCAGGCCACATTTCCATATTTGGGATTGGTTGAATGAAATGAGAATATATCTTCAGATATGTCTCTTTTCTATACCAGCTTGAAATTCCTTTTGATGCATCCATGTTCAAGTGGTTCATTGTTGCTATACCATGTGCACATGGGATACTTTTTAATTTCCAAGATCTGCAACTATATTTTTGTTGACCCAAGTTCACAGTATGCTTGTATACCCCTTCTAACACTTCAAATCCATCATCACCATTCCATTCAATGTTGCATTGCATTGATCTTGTTACATTGGTATTGAATACCATCATTGCCATTGGAGATATTCCATCTGTCCATGTTTCAGCAAATGCTTATGACTTACTCACCCTGCTCATCACCTTAACTCTAATTTCTTCCAACATAGTTACAATAGTCTTGTTCCTAGGTCCCAAGATCCAAGCATTGAAACTCTCTGCCATGTTGTTATCTATACTATCACATTTTGAAGAAGTTTGAAAAAAAGATTTGCACTATTTCTCCTTATTGTATTTGATAAGGGCTTCAACTATACCTTTTCCCAACTTGGATAGGGCATTTATATTGTACTTAAATTATGCCTCTAATGTTGATCTAGCACAAGCCCAAAATTTCTTCCTTCTCTCTATGCCTCTGAAGTTTTGTGACCAATTTGCTAATATGTGTCTAGCACACATTCTGAAAATAGTTCATCTACAACAGCTATTAGTCCCTATAGTTGCAAAGCAAAATAATAAAGATAGTTAAATTTTGATCAAATTAAATTAAAGATAAACAAAAAAAAGAAATTCAGTTACTTTTTGCATATCACTAATGATAGTGAGTTGGGAACCATCTCCTAGATTAAGATCATTTTGCAGAATGGTCATGAACCATTTCCATGTCAACTTGCTTTCAGTACTAATTACTGCCCATGCTATTGGATACATTTGATTGTTTGCATCCTTAGCAACAACTACCAAAAGTTGACCCTTACAAATTCCTTTTAGAAAACACCCATCCAGCCCTATACATCTTTTGCATCCTTGTTGGAAACCCTTTTTCATATCATCAAAACATATATAAAATGAGTGAAATTGTTTCATCCCATTTTCTGATTCTGAATCTTTAAGCTTCACAACATAGTGCTACCAGGATTTGTTTGGAGTAACATATCCCTGTAGTCTAGGATTCTGTTAAATTCTGCCACATGATCTCTCATAATTTCCTTTAAAATATTATTTCTTGTTTTTAAACAAATTCCCTTGCCTACATGAACATTCAACTCTTTCCTCACCAAATCTTGTATTTTCCACCCTTTTATACTAGGTTGAGAAATAATCTTATCTTTCAAATACTTGCATAAAAATTTTGAATTACACAAAATATTATTGGTGGTCCTGGTACATCTATGCCTTGGGCTGTATGTCTTGATAGTGAAGTTCTCACTCCTCCCTTCCTTGCTTGCATGCAACAGCCATGGACAACCACTTTTATACTTGACTCTTACTCTAGTACTCTCATTCACATAATTGTCTAACTCAACTCTTCTTTTTATAGCATATTTTGTAACTGCCTCTCTAAATTCCTTTACACTTTCAAATACCAAACCACACTGTCATATTACAACATCACAAGTAGAATCATATATCACTCTATTACTCTTCTTTCTTCCCCTTAAAATCCCTCATTCAAGTTCATCATCGGAAAACAGGTTCTTCTTCATCACTTTAAAAACTATCACAATCAAAACTATCATAGTATGGCTCATCCTCTGTTAGCTTACCCTTGAATTTTTTTTTTTTGCCCTTTTCAATATCCTCATACCCTTCATCAAGTCCAACTTCACCTAAAAACCCTTTTGTTTTTTCCTTCTTCTTTCTCCTCCTACTTTCTTTAAACTTTCTCACATCTTTCTTAACAATCCTCAACTCCTCATGCACATCACTTCCATAGTAAATAGATTAGTCAAAACAAATAGAATCACTGTCTATGTCTTCCTCTGCATTTTCTTGGGCACTTGGTTCAACTTCTTCTTGAATAGAAGGTTCAGTTCCTTGTTGGACAGTAGGTTCACCTTCTTCTTCAGTATCAGTCCAATCTATTGAAGAATAATCATCATCAGTTTCTTGTTGGACCCTTGCAACCCCATCATTCTCAACTCATTCACTAGATAGAAAGGAAGAAGAGGAACCTAACCCTAGATCTGGTTTTTTTTGGCTATGCAGTTAAAGAACCATCAGATTTCCCATGTGCATTAAAAGACTCAACCACTTGACTTAAAGATTGACTAATTTGACCTTCACTGGGACCCACATCCTCCAGAATAGTGTCATCACACACATAAATATCTATTGTGTCCCCATCATTCATAAATAATGCAATGTTACAAATGTCCATGCCATTTTTTAATTCCACCAGATCACCCCCTAGAGACTTAGCATAAGTTTTTCCTAACTTACTAATCCCAAAAGACTTAGCATAATCTTCAAGTTCAGGAATTGACAAATGATCTTCATTCATATTCTCTACATATTCAGTCCTACCCCTAACATATATTGGACCTACCTTACTCACCAAGATACCCCTAAATTTGAACCTTATTGAGGTACTTAGTATCCATAGTGTCAACCTATAACCACCAATAATAATCAATATATTGTACAAGGCAACAACAACAAAACATATGCAACAACAACAAAACAGAGGCAACAATACCAAAAAACATACAATAACACCAAAACAGAGGCAACAACACCAAAACAAAAGCAACAATACCAAAAAATATACAATAACACCAAAATAAAGGCAACAACCCCAAAACAGAAGCAACAAAACCAAATTTCACTCATAAGCATACAATTATACAAGAAAATTATAATAAACAATACAAAAACATAATTGGTACTTAGTAGCCATATTACTCAACATCATGCAAATATACATAAGGAAATTACAAAATACCCCACCATTTAACAATACCAAAATAGAATATTGAAATAAAAACCCTAGAATCTTAATTTTACTAAAAAGCCCTAATTTTTTGAACTAATTATCAGAAACCCTAATACTCATGCATGCATAAGCTGAACGACTTCATAATAATACATTCATTAAGTGAAAATTCTAGTTGAAAACCATAAAACCCCTAATCGGAAACTATGGCGAAACCCTAGTCAATTTACGGTGAAACCTTAAACGAAAAATAGGGCAAAATATAAATGAAAGTAAAGGAAACAAACAATAACACATCATAAGAGTGGATAATCACGTACTTGGTAACAATTTCAGACAAGACCGAAAGGAAATTGATCAATCGACCAAACGCTTCACGAAATCGAGCAAGCCTTCACATCTAAGAACTACAACTGACCCAAATCCGGAAAGAGTTCCGCGAAATCTACCCTTTACTCCGTTGATTACACTTCTTAGAGAGGCAAAAGTTTTGAAATCTGTCGTTGTCCGTTGATTACACTTCTTACCAAAAGTTAGAGCTTAGTGAGAGGGTTAGAGATTAGTCCGAAAGTTTTAATTTAGGTGACAAACCTGACTTTTAATTATCTAGGTGGCTAATATTTATCTAGGTGTCATGCACGTGTAGACACGATTGGAGTGATCGGACAATAAATGTGTACTCGACGGAAGAATAAACAAGTTCGGGGGGTAATTAAAAAAGAATTTAGTTTAAGTGTACATCGTATAAAAAGCTTCAAGTTTAGGGGGGTAATGAGTATTTTTGCCTTTTTATCATGAAATTATTTATTGTATTGTCAAGACATCCATACAAAATCCATGGACAACCATCTTTACATCTAACTCTAACTTTCTTTGGCTCATTCACCCACTTCTCCACATGAACCCTCCTTCTAACTGCATATTTATTTACTGCTTGTCTAAATTCTTTCACATCTTTAAACACCATGCCCAACTGCCACACAACTTTCTTTGCAGTAGGATCATGAATGATTTTTTGAGTTTTTGAACTTCTCTTTCTTGACAACTTTACCCTTCTTGATCTACCAGATTCATGTTCATCATCATCACAACACTCATCTTCATCTAACTCAAAACTATCCTTATCAGAACTTGCAAAGTAAGGCGCATCACCTCCTAGCCTTCATTCATGACTTACTTTACCTGTTCTAGTTACATCAAAACCTAGATCAGGTCCAGCTTTACCTTTTCATTGTAAGCTGGTACTTTTTCCCTTCTTTTCCTCCTTTGAAAACTTCTCTTTTTAGCCCTCAACTCCTTAACGTCCTCATGTACATCACTACCATACTCTTCCTTATCATCATCTTCAACTAATTCAACTTCAGACTCAACACTATCCTCAGTTAAATAATCAGAATCCTCTACTTCTTCTTCTGAGAAATCAGGTCCAACAGGACCAACATCTATATCATCATCTCATACAACATCTGCAATAGCACCATCTGCAGTAGCAGTATTGAAATGAGGTGTGGTAGTGAGAGGAGGTGAGGTTGAAAAAGTAGCAACAGGGTCCTCATTGTTTAAATGGTCTTTACCTACCCTAAAGTTAAAGTTTTCGCTCTCACTAGGCCTTGTATTAAAAGCTGAAACAGATTCTCCTATATCCACATGACTACCATTTTCTATTAACATGGGGCCCACAATTGCCTTATCAACCAAATGCCTAACAAATACCTCCACTACATCCCCATCTTCCAAGGAACACATCATGTCTAAAATATCCTTATCATTATCAACATCTACCAAAATGCCACTATTAGGTGCTTTAATACTAAAGGTGCAAGTTGTATTATATTCCAATTCTCTAATATAGTCTTTCAACTCAAAATATGACATTTTATCTACATCAACATCCAAAATTCTGTAACTTTTTCACTATTATATATTGGTTCCCCACTACTTAAATCTAACACCCCACCATGGTACCACCTTAGAGTAATCAAAGTAAACCAATACATCTTTGACCTGAAGGCAATAAAAAAAATAGAATAGTAATTATAGACATACTCTAACCTGAGGGCAATCCAAAAAATAAAATATACTTAAAAACGTTGTATCATTGTAGCAATATGAACATAATACTAAGACGAACATAAATACAATATACTAGCATTAGCTTCTCTATGAACATAATCTATGAACATAAATACAACACAGTAGCAGACTAGCAGCTTCTCTATGAACATAATATGAAGAAGAACATAAACACAACACTCCATGAACATAATACTAAGACGAACAGAAATACAAAATTACGCGACTTAGACGAGAAAGGGAAAAGCCTAATTTCATGAAAAATGTGGTATAATATGGTGTAAATGAACACCTAACACTACTATAATCGTAAGCCACACATAAGATTTCACACAATGTTGATCTTAATTTCACGAATCAATAAAAACCCTAGGGGATAAAGCACAATCTCGAAATAAGGGATAAAGAGTTAACCTTTTACTAAATCAGTTGATAAACTACGAAATGAAGTTGAAAATACACAGCAAAATCGTTCGATGATAGCATAATCGTTTGATGATCACCAGAAATGCATTGCAAATGGAGAAGGAGGTGACAATGAGAAAGGATGATTTTTTTGGTCTTTTACGTTTTAGGAGGGAAATGAAAAAAAAAACAAGAAATGGGAGTTGAAGAGGCGGGGGACCCAGCGTGTAGAATCATGTTGGACTAATTATTTGGTTTATGTGTTGAGGTCACCACTTAGGTGTGTAGAAAATAGAGAAATATAAAGTTCAGGTGGGTAATAGAACACTCGTGAAGTTGGAGTGTGTAGTTGGAATTTCGGGTATAGATTGGAGGAGTTTTAGACCATTTTTAAACGATGGTGCACAAGTGAGAAGGTTGAAATCATAACGACTTGGTATAGTTTGTAAATTATCCAATAGGATAGGTAAATTGATAATTATAAAAAATTATGGATAAAATATAAGATTTGTTTTTCCAGATTATTAAAGGAGATTTTATCGAAAATCTAATATATTAAAAAATTATTGCAATGACCTTAATAGTTTTTGTGATAATTATTTAATTTTGTTGCAACACTAATTATAGTTGTTGTAATTGTTTAGAACCAACAATGATGAAGAGGAGGCGTTGTTGGTGAAGGGGGAGTAGGGGTGAGCGGTGAGTGAAGGTAGAATTTTTGTATAGTTTTTTTTTTTAATACTCTTAAATTTAGTATCATTAATTAAGATTAATTTTTAAAAAGTTACCGTATTCAATAAAATACTCGAGTGATGCTTAACTAAAAGACTGAATAGAGAAGACTAAACTAATCCAAAGGAATAAGTACAAGAAAATTCTTGATTGAAGGTCTATATCTTTCTATTTTCCTCTATCTTTGACTAGAAAAAAAAATGCATGCATCAAACTTTAATATCACTAGTTTAGATATGGCGAGATAACCATTAAAGCTCAAAAATATCAATAGGGACATCACTACATCGGACATCAGTATCAATTTTGAGCCACATTCAAGAAAGTGTTTCTGATCTTCGTCCCTTTAATACATTATAAATTGAAGAAAAAAAAGAAGTGAAATTCTATAAATTTAGCCAAGACGATTTCAAAAATTGATTTTTTTTTTATTTGGTGTAAGCTCGATATAAGCTATACATTGCCTCAACAAATTGTTTGAACTCAGTTTAGTGATTGAAACACTTCTGACATCAACCAATAAATTGAGAATTTGAATCACGCCGGAGTAAAGTAAAAACACTCTTAATAACAATTTCAATTTTTTTTTTTGAATTCGGTGTGCGCTTGATTTAAGATTACATTATTTGAAAAAGATTATTTCGACTCATTTAGCGTTTGAAACACTTTTGACATCAACCAAAAATTGAGAATTTGAATCATGCTAGAGCAAAGTAAAAACACTCTTTGATTGGGGTGGGGGTGGGGTGAAAAGAGGGCTTAGTTGAAACTAGTGCCGGCAAAATGAACTCATATTTTGGTAACCTGCCCATATTTTAATGGATTGGGCGAGTAACTTTTTACATGGGTAAAATATGGATCCATACCCATATTCAACCTATAAAAAATGAGTAAACTATGGGTAAAATATGGATTAGCCAAATAAGTTAAACTTAAAACTTTTATTCACTCAAAATTCATGATATCACTAAAAAAAAAAAAACTGTAACTTCTCTTCCTTTTTATGTTCTTCTATAGAACTAATTATTTTTCTCTATAATTGAAAATGTGAAGTCTTTGGCCCTCCAAAAATATATATTTTAAATGTACATTTTTTTGTTAATTATAATTATATTTTTATATTTGTTTAATTTTATATTGAATAATAAATAATAGTGTAAAATAAGCAAATCATGTATTAGTATTGACATCGCTTAAGCCTTAAAGTGCATTAAGCATGTTTTAGTCCTAAAATGCAAATATTCATTTACTTTGAAA
The DNA here is from genome assembly GCF_019186545.1 of Solanum stenotomum. Taxonomy (NCBI): domain Eukaryota; kingdom Viridiplantae; phylum Streptophyta; class Magnoliopsida; order Solanales; family Solanaceae; genus Solanum; species Solanum stenotomum. The sequence continues at coordinate 20,549,183 of NC_064289.1, read as the reverse complement.
TTAAAAATATTTTCTCCTTGTTATTACATAAATTTATTTTATATTGAAAAGTTAGGATTTTTTTATTTTTTTTTACTTTTATGGTACAATAAAACTAAATGAAACATTTTCAACATTTTTCATCTAAAAAAAACTAAAATATTTTCTCCATGTTGAATTCTTAAATAGAGTACTATTTACTCATGAAAATATGGGTAAAATATGAATAAATTAGTATTTTACTCGATCCATTTTTATCCATATCAAATATGAACGGGTTAAATTATTATCCATTTTATGTTGATCCATTTTCAACCCGCCCATTTGCTACCGCTAGTTGGAAGTTGGAACCCAATCCTTAAACCCTTGTAAAGCCCTACATCTTGATTTCCAACAAATTGGAAGAAAATGGACGCAATAGCAGCAGCTGAAGAGAGGATAGTTTCAGAAAGATTAAGGCAAAAACTCAACGAAGTTAACAGAGCTGCCCAAACCCAATTCGCCGGCATTCAAGACCACGTTGCTTTCACTCTTCAGGTTCTGCAATTTCTTCTCACCTGCTGATAATTGTATGTTTGATTAGGGCCCGTTTTGTTAATTTTTAATGGGTATGTGCAGCAAGCTTATTACAGATGTGCTTACGAATGCTTTGATAGGAGAAGAAATCAAGAGGAGATAGGGCGATGTGTGGAGCATTGCAGTGTTCCTGTGCACAATGCTCAGAATCTTTTCCAGAATGAAATGGCCAAGTTTCAGGTAAAGTTCATTTCTTTATACGTAATTTCATTTTTTCTTGCGGTATGAATTTGAAGTTATATCTAAAACAATGATAATGTGCTGTTTGTTACTCGCTCAGTCCCAATTTTATGTGATATGATTTGATTTGGTACTAAGTTTTAAGGAAGAGATGAAGTCTTTAAAAATGTGTGGTCTAAAACATTCGTGGACCACGTCTGTGGCCATAAATCAATTCATAGGTTGTACTTGTTTTCCATTATCAAAAATACCAAAGACAGGTGAAGATGTATATAATTATGTTTTAGTGCTTGGTGTGAGATTCTTGTTCTTACTCTAATGTTGCCTGTGATTGGTATAGAGGAAATTTGTAGTCAGTTGAAACGTTTTACCTTAGGGAATCTTTTTATAGTTTCCGGTTTGGTACAACGTAGGTGACACATGATGTTAAGGATAGGCTGTGGCCTGTGAGAACAGTATTTTGGTGATATTGTTTAGTATTGAAGATTGAAAGTCTTTACATGTTAGTTTAAGCTTGAGAAGAAAATTGCTTCCACTAATAAGTGAAAAAACTTATTTCTCCTTCTTGGTAGAAAATTATCATAAAGTATTTTTCAGTAATAAGACACTGAAAAATGACTTCATCATGAGGTGCTAGTTGCATTAGGGATGTGACTAGAGAGGTGCTAGGGGTCTCGACAGGTAGATTCGGTGGGCATCAAGGGGACTGGTGGTGGGATGGAGAAGTCCAAGTGAAGGTAGAGGAAAAGAAGGTGGCGTATGTGAAGTTTGTGGAAAGTAATGACGAGGAGATAAAACAAATGAATAGGGAAAGGTATAAGATGGAGAATGGAAGTAATGAAACGGATGGATAGATGATCGTGAGAGACAAAGGAGGAACAACTTAGTGATAAAGTTCCTGCACCTCCAACTTTAAGATTGGGGATTCAAGTCACCATAGGCGTAAAATGGGGAAGGGTAATCGTTTGGCTCCTGGGGTAGGGGGTGAAGTTCACCATATAGAAAAAGGGAGATGGATAGCCACGACGCCAGAATTGTTTAAAGCTTACATATATTTTTGTTCTTATAGGATAGTTTGATTTTCAGTTCTTTTCTTCCCCTTTTCTTATTCAAGTGAATTTTTTGTTCATTCAAAATTGTGCTTGAGCTTGTGTAAAGCATTAAAGTTGGTCTTCATGGTCCTTCTGAGGACTGAGTTTATAAAAATAGTGCTTACATTCATTTTAGGTTCTGTTAGAATAGGAATAGGTTTATATAATCCTATTAGAATATGAATAAGTTTATACAATCCTATTAGAATAGGAATAGGTTTATACAATCCTATTTAGAATAGGAATATGAATACAAATAGAAATAGGAATAGTAAATAGTATCCTACTTGGTAAAGGATTGTATTCTAGTGTCTATAAATAGGGTCTCAATGTAATAATGTAGACATAACAACAATTTAATACTATTCTTTTCCTATATTTCTCACATGGTATCAGAGCCTCTACGATCTTGGTAGAAAATCAAAGAGAGTCCGTTGCCGGCGGGTGGCTATTACCCATATATGCCGCCCGTCTGGCCAATAATTATGTTAACAAAAGTGACAAAAATCAATGATATATGCATGAACCCCATATTCAGGGGAAGAAAACTCAGTCAGACAGGTCACCGTGCTATCTTTCTGGTGATTACTTTTTCATATTTAATTTGTGTAGCACCGTGCCATCTTTTCGGTGACTATTTTTCTATATCTAATTTGTGTAGCACCGTGCCATCATTCCAGTGACTACTTTTTCATATTTAATTTTTGTAGCACCGTGCAATCTTTTTTTTTATGACAAGGGAAACCCGCTACCCTTTGGGTGCGCACAGGGTAAAACCCTTGCTCCTATGCAATAGCTTGCAAACCACATAGGAGAGGTAACCCGCACTAGGCATGCCCGAAGCGACGAGCTCGACCCAGAAGGCAAACCCCTTGCTTTTGCTGGCAAGGGGTTTCAAACTTGAGACCTCCAACATGGAAGTCCCAAGCCCAAACCACTGGGCCGCCCCGAAGGGTAGCACCGTGCGATCTTTCTGGTGACTTTTTTTTTCATATTTAATTTGTGTAGCATCGTGCCACCCTTCCGGTGACTACCTTTTTTGCATATTTGATTTGCGTAGCACCGTGCATCTCTCCGAACTACTTTTCATATTTAATTTGCGCCGTGGATTTTTCTGAACTCATATCTGAGTTGCATAGCACCGTGTGTCTTTTCGGTGGCTCCTTAGATTTGATTTCCGTAGTTCCATTCGTCTTTTCGGTGACAACTCAAATCTGATTTGCGTAGGGTTGTGCCATCATTCCGACCCTACCCATATTATTTCCTTTTTTCAATAGGGTCGTGCCATCAATCTGACCTTTCCTATATAATTTCTATTTTCTAGTTGGGTCGTGTCATCATTCCGACCCTATTCATATAATTTTATTTGACAACTTTCCGCCATCAAATCTACTCCGTCGTATGAGCACGTTCCGGCCAATTTTTCGGTGACTTTCTTATTTAATATCGACTCATCTATTGATTCCAACATGATCCATATACTTTGTACTAGATTTTGAGCACTTTGTTGCTCAGGGGGAGTTTAATAGCCTTGTATGTCGATTATGTGGGTCACTCAATGGTTCGAAACAGTCTTTGCAAGTTTGGTTTGGGAAGTTCAGCATTGTAATTTTATCACTCTGTGTTTTATCGGCATTATGCATCTAATTGAAGATTAAGCACATTGAAATTGACTGACATTATGCATCAAATCCAATATTTAATGAGAAGACAAGCACATTGAGATTGACTGTCAATTTTGTGAAGTCGACTGATCAACTTGCAGATATCTCACCAAGCCCCTCATCGGTCCTCGTATTAATTACATTTGTAACAAGCTAGGTACATGAATTGTATGCACTAGCTTGAGGGGGAGTGTTAGAACATGAATATGTTTATACAATCCTATTAGAATAGGAATAGGTTTATACAATCCTATTAGAATAGGAATAGGTTTATACAATCCTATTAGAATAGGAATAGGGTTATACAATCCTATTAGAATAGGAATAGGGTTATACAATCCTATTTAGAATAGGAATTGGAATAGTAAATAGTATCCTACTTGGTAAAGGATTGTATTCTAGTGTCTATAAATAGGGTCTCAATGTAATAATGTAGACACAACAACAATTCAATACTATTCTTTTCCTATATTTCTCACAGGTTCTGCCCCTCGACATACTGTAAAATTCCTACTTATCAAAGAAACATGGAAACAAAAGAAGATGAAAGACAGGAAAGAAAAAGCAGCAGCTTTTGATTTTTATTTCCTAGGGCTGGAGGTGACGTTGCGTGTGAGGCATGGGAACTTCTCATGGACTTAGAGTTATGTTAAATAGCTTAAATCTGAGCTCTGCGTGTCCTTGTGAGAATGTAGTTGTTCTTTTCATCAATTACTTAGTGGGTCATTTAAAATTTGTTGATAGGTTGAAATTTTTACTTGTGCCTCTTGATTTCTCAATTCCATAGCACCATTTATCATGTACTCTCCCTATTGGTGGAATGGGATTTCCTCCCTTAGTATATATGTGCATATTGTGGCTATGTAGAAGTAATAACACTATGGGTACACATCGGTGATCTCATGGATCCATAATGATGTAATCTATGGCCCCCAAGGCCTAGCTCAAGTGGCAAAAGGTGGAGGATTTGTGGCTTCCGTCGCAGGTTCAAGCCCCACACCATGCAAAGCGAAGCCCGGTATTTAAGTGGAGAGGGGTAGAGGGGCGGGCCCATTATCCACCGAGTTTAGAAGGCTGTGATTGGTCCAAAGGGAGGGTCACAGACGGATTTCTCGGTTATAAAAAAAAATAAAAAAAATAATGATGTAATCTATGGTATCATTATTTATTCCTGTTTTAAATTCTCATATGGAAGTGAATGCTATATGAGAGTAAATACTGTCTCTATGGGACCTAACATATTCACAAGAAGCGTTGTTGTACACATGTAGATGTTAAGATGAATGACTGGTTATACAAAATTAGAAATAATCACATCTGGAATAAACTATTATTGGCCCTATGTCTCTTATAAAAATCTCGAAATGGACCGGATGTTAGATGTGCCACCATGATGATCAAAGGTGTTAAAAGGAAGTGAGGTAGATCTCAAATTACATGGAGGGAAGTTTCTTAAAAAGACTTGTGATCTTTTCGAATCGGTGTGGATAAAACATAGTGGAAACAAAGTATCCATGCAGGCGATACCAACAAGTTAGATTAAGGTTTAGTTGTGATTGGGTGCACTTACATTAGGTCTGGTATTTTCCAAGAAGCTTTTTTGTTTAGTTTGAGATTTTTATGTCAGTAGCGATAAGTTTGAAACTTAATGAATCTTTGGTTTTAAAACCTTTAATTTGTCTGATTGAGTATTGGAATGAAGGAGACCAAGTGGAGTGGGGTTGATATAGAGCATCATGTTGTTGACCTATCTAATTTGGAATTGGGGTTTAGTTGTTTTGATTTCACAATGAGTTGTTTGATATGTTTGACTTTCTTTCCAATTAATACAAATCACCACGTTGCTAATTGCAGTTGGATGGTCCTGAAATGAGACAGTAGTGGTTTTAGATGATAATCTTGCTATTGAAATGCTTATCCTTTTCAGCTACACTTTTTAGTAGCATTTTGCTTGAGAAAAATATGATTCCAACAATTTTCATTAGTAATTTTACAGTTTATGCCTTTCAATTCTCTTATACCTTAGGAAATATTAGTTGCTATTTCCCTTCTTGTTTGATAAGTTCTTCTGATGAAGGTTTCATCAAGTACTCCCTCTATCCCTATTTACTTGTTCATTTTTGACTTGGCACATCTATTAAGAAAATAATAATTGACATAGTGAGTTTACCATTTTACCCCTATTAATTGATAGAATTCCAAAATCAATTTACTCATGAAAGAGGTTCTATCTTTTTCAAAAACATTAACCTCTCTAAATAAATTGAGGTATAATGGGTATAAAATATTGTCTTTTCTTGATTTGTCAAAAATGACAAGTAAAAAGGGACAAATAAAAGGTCAAAATTGGAAAAGTAAAGGGACAAAGAGAGTATATATTGGTATATGATTTGAAGAAGCTTGTTATCAGGGAACTGAATTTTGGGTTAGTAGCGACTCAGGGACACGTTCTGTTTCAAAAAGGAAACGATCTACTTATTAGATATTACAGATCAGATAAAGCCCTTGCATATCTTTACTTTATAAGTATGAAATTGCATCTAATCGAGTGAAAAAAACTCAGGAAACTTCATGTCGTTTGCCCCTATCAAATATATATATATATATATATATATAGAGAGAGAGAGAGAGAGAGAAAGAGAGAGAGAGAGAGAGAGAGATTGGTTGAAGGGCGAGGGTATTAGACAAAATAGATTAAAGTAGAAGTACAATCACTCTCCCCTACCCAAACAAACCAAACACATACATACTTAGTCCAACAACACTTCTTGAAGTGTGTACATAATTTTTGATAGGATAAAGTTTTATTTATAAGCACTACCAATAGGCTACTGCTGCAAAATTACAAAAGTAGGACTTGCTTTACAATTACATATTCCAAATCTAACAACTCCTGCATATCATTCATATTCAAAACTAAATTGCCATTAGTAGAACAAATTCTGCTTACATCTATACGTTATAACAGAGGGCATCTCCTTTTTATCTTCACAACACCTCCTGTTTCTCTGTAGAGTCCAAGCATTGCATAGGGGAACTGACATCCAAATCTTTTTATGAATTCTGCCAGCATAATATGTCTTCCAGCAGACTAACAATCTTCTAAAACTGTAGTGTACTGCACAATATACTCCAAAAACTGTCAATAACATTTCCCCGATCTGCCAAACTGCAATGTATGAAAAGATGCTCAATAAACTAATTAGATATTTCTCATAAGTAACACCTGCTACATAGCATATACCCTTAAGATTGTGAAGTATATTCTTAAGATTGTTGATACCATTTTTTGCCTTCTCCATCTTTTAAGATTAAGTGACTCCTAATTTTGATTTTCCTCACATTCTCATCAGTTCAACCAAGCTCTCATCTTTCCTACATAATGCTTACGACCCAAAGAATCGAGTGGATATTCATTCGGCATATTATATTACTGGTTGAATAGGTTTGTTGAATCCAGTATAACTATAAAATTTTCCTTAGGAGTGGGGGGACATGAATCAATTTAAGAGTTCACCGATATAATTGGAAGGTTTATATTCTTCTTCTCCTCTAACAACCAATTCAAAATAAAATATTCTTGTCCTCCTCTCAGCTATTAAATTGCCAGAAGAGAAAATTGTCGCAGAGAAATATTTGATGATAATGATCCCAGAGTACCAATCAAAAAAAGTTAATGTTCCCAGAGTGTATTAGCTCTGAGAATTGAGACCAAATGTCCAAATGATTCTCACTGATTATGTTGATGTTCTTGTGAGAATAAGTTGCTGTTGAAGCTTGTGAACTGATACTCGCAACTTGTGTGAATAGTTTCTGTGGAATGGGTAATTTGTCTCTGATTTGTTTGTTTTTAATCAGTAAAATCAAGTGTATTATCAATGAGAGCTAAGCAAAAGCTCGATAATAACTTCTCAGAGAATGTAAAGAACTAATAAGAAAATCTATCATGAGAGTTGGTTCTAAACCAAGAAAAAAATACACATTTGTTTTTAAAATTGAGAATGTTGTCTCTTCTGTCTTCAAAGCCTTCAGCTTTATGTTCCTCTCTGATAACCCACCACACAACTACAGGGATAGTGTTCTAAATCTTAGAGGAGACTTTAGACATGCCATTGTTTTTCCTATCTAACAAAAATTCCAAGGGGGTGTAGGGTGAAACCATCTTGTGTCCAAGGCGGTCAAAGAAATATACCAGATTGACAAGCAGCTTTACAATGAAGAAAAAGATGATTGACATCCTCAGCATCTTCTTCACAGAGTGAGCATCTTTTGCAAAGAGGGATGCCTCTCTTCTGAAGATTGTTCAGGGTAAGGCATTTACCTTTAACCACTAACCAAGAAAAGCATTTGACTGCACGCATGTTTTTTTTTTTTGATAATTCAACTGCATGTATTGCTCTAAGATGTATGAACCACCCGAAGTCTTTCCAAATGTCTGTACTAATAGAATTTGAGTCACTTGTGCATCTGAAGTGAGATGGAAAAGTCTCTTTCAGAGGCATATTGCATCTGCTCTGTTTCCGAGTCGGATGGATCAAATTGACTCTGGTTTTAGGTTTTGTAATTAGGATGTTTGCCTTGAACCCTTAATAGTGGGTGGCTGGTCAAGTCCTGGTTTTGGATTTCTGAACGACTGAACCATCATTTGTTTTTCAGATTAGCTTTCCTATCTTGGGCTAGGCATCTTATCTCCCCCTCTTCCTTCCTTGTACACCAACTGTGACTTTGGGTTGTGGGGTTTGTTACTTATATTATAATCTGATAATTTGTTTTCTTGAGTTCACATTAGTAGTAGTGGCATTTGGAGACAGATTTGGGAACTATGAAAAACTATGCATCCCAAAAATAATAATAGTAGTCGGTGTTGCTTCATAGGCTTGAAGCCCTGCACTGCAGATAAGTGTGTGCTTTAATCGTTGACGTGCAAAGTGATCTCAACGAGAAACGTTTGATCAATTAGATCTCAATTTTAAGGAGTTAGACTAATATCAACATTATTGTACATTGGATGTTGAAATTAGTTATGTCAATTGAAATTCTATCATATCATAGTACTAAATTCCCATATGTATGATATTATTTTATCTTCCGTAAATTGTCATTCAATTTTAAAAAGACGAGCTTCTTCTTTTTGTTTCCCGCAAAAGCCGTGTGCTTCACTTCTATAGCGTCAAGCATAGTTTATTAATGTAATTTATTGGTTAATTATAGGAAAGACTGAACAGGTCTCTAATGGTGTGCCAAGACAAGTTTGAGAGTGCCAAACTCCAGAAGAACAAAAGCAACGCCACAATGGAACTGGAATCATGTGTTGACCAGTCAGTTCACGACAGCATCAATGTACTGCCCCATCTTGTTGACAAACTAAAGGCTTCTCTCGGCATCAATAATTGAAGAAGATGTAGGTAGCATCGCCATGAATTTGAGGTGAAATGAGGGTTTTATATTTTAATGTTAGTTTTCATAAACAGTATTTGCTTAGATGAGTCTAAGTAAGGGAAATCAACTCTACAAGAAGTAATGAAAAATGAATTCAGCTTTGCAGACTATAAATCAGTTGCTCCTGGAAGTTGTTTACTTTAAGGACGATTGTGCATACAGATTATCAGTAAAATAAAATGTTCAGTCACTTTATACCTAACTTGTTTTAGCTTGTTGCTAACTTTTTTGGAAGTCTCCAGCATACCTTAATGTCAAGGAATACAACATTACTTGATTTTCGTTTCTGAATTCTATCATCGTGCCCGATGAACCAAACTAAACTTATGTCTATAAAACGAGAAAGTCATTCAACTACTTTAAAGATCAAATTTAGCTCACTGTGCTAACACAGACAATTTTAAAACATTTTCTTCAAATGTTCATTTGCTGGGATAATGATAATATGGGCACCCTGAGACGGCCAATTTTATTTGTAGTAGTTGATAATTTTCGTTACAAAATATACACACTGGCGCAGTAAATGATTTAATACAGATCAATGAATACTTAATGCAGAGTCTGTAAAACCTAAAATAAACAATATGACTGTATAGTCTGTAGACCATGAAATTCAAAAAGGAAGAAAATTTATCTCAACATGAAAAGCTTAAAAAAAGATGCAATATCTTGATATCTTTACAGCAAAGTATATATATTCGCAAAGCATGAGAAACAGGACAAGTTATTCAACAAGCATAAGATGATTGAAGTCCTGTTCTACTGATTCAAAATCATCCGATACTTCTTTCCAAATTGCAGTGTGACCTTCATATTGCACACAATTATTGCTTGGGTGCCAAACTTACTTCAGCCTCACTGCTGCGTTTTGCATCTTCAAACTTATCAATGGCTACTTGAAGTTCATCTGAGCCTCCAACAGCTCTCATAGTGTAGTAGTACACACCAAAAACAAATCCTGTCAAACCTCCTGCCATAACCAGATTCTTAGTCTTGGGAGCAAGGGCACTGTATCCTGGAAGTCCAGCCATCTTCTCAGAAGGAACTAACCTAAGACTTTTGTACTCTGCTTTTTTCTCCTGCAATAAGACGCAGAATGCAGCTGAATTGGGAATGTTTGAAACTACAAGACATCTGGTGAAAAAATCAATAGATGTGCATGTCTCTGACAAATGTGAATATGTGATTACGGCTTACTTCATTCTCCTTTTTGGTTTTTGATGCAAGTTCAAGGTTTAATTGCATAAAAGAATCAAGACCTCAAAAGTCACGGAGTATTATAGTCAAGTAAGCAAATTACATATAGATGAAAATATCAGGACATAAGCTTCCCAGTTCCTTCCTACCACAACACCTTGTGGAGCACAGGTACAAAAATGAGGCTGTATCTAATATAGATACCAGCTGAACAGTATAAATCAGACATTACATTTCTATTTATTTTCATAATTTAATATGCCTATACTGAAAACAAGTACTGCAAGATGCATTCAGACATCATACTATAATAAGAAATGCAAAAACAACTACTCCATCAGGTTGTATTATAACATTCAAACACAAGATGCATCAAACACAAGATGCATCTAAATTTCCAATCTAGCTTCGAATTACATTTAATTGAAGGTAAGTTATTTCGATGTTGAAAAGACTTATATCTTAAACGCAACAAGGTTCAGTGTACATTTAAACACTATTATCATAGAAGGAAAATATGAGATTTTTCATCTCAACATTTAAAAAAGTTTACTTTCAATTTTTTTTTGTGGCGTCATAAATGTCCATTTAGTGTGTACATTCAAATAGGGGATGAATGTAAACAACATCCACCATCCATTCCCACCGTATTTAGTGTGTGCATTCAACTTTTTTTGTTGTGGCATCATATTTGCCCCCTCACAACTAAATTTTTTTTTAAAAAAACAAAGTACCCCAACAACAATATCCACCATCCTATTCCCATAAGGGCAGAATGCAGGGAAACAATAGAAGGGCAGAATTCTTCCGAGACAAGTCAAGTTGAGGGAAATTGTGGGATGGAGCCAAGCAAGAAAATGTCAACCGAGTAGCCAAGTTTATGCTATCTGCACATGATGCAATTTTAGGACAAGGTTTAACTTGTGTTGTGGCCATTCCTTTATCATGGAATATCTCCATCAATGATTTAACTAGGCAACATTTGTGTAAGCATATCTATCTTCTTAGCAATCATTCAACAATTAGCTACAATTGCTACTTGCAAATTTATTTTCCTCAAAATTCATATATGTTTAAAAATTGATTACATAGTCCGATCATACCAAATGAGAGTTAACAACTGTGTAGAGAGTGTACCAACATATTTAACCCCAAAGGAGACACTCAGACTACGTCTCAGAAAACCACTGATACGGAGAGAAATGCATAGTAAGGGACATAACCCAGACCCATACATATTTCTGTAACCCAACATCACTGGAACACATTGATCAATTTGCTGATGACTGAAGCAATGTGACACAACGGCATAGAGATATATCGTAATATTGGAGTACAACGCTCTTAATGACACGAGTGACAAGTTATCAAGATGTTGTATGTTTCAGTCTAGCCAAAGAGGTAATGGATTCAAAGAGGACGTAGTTATCTCTAAGGATCTAAGACTCTTAATGAATTCTAAGATGCTTGTTAATTATCCATCTTACCAGGTGGGCTTCAAAAAGCTACTATCATTTAATACTAAATGCTCTACACAAATACGAGATCAAGATAGATTTGACCATTGTTACAAAGTCAAGCAAGCAAAACAAAAAATCTATGATTGAACAATTTGGCAACATCATATCTTGTCTAAAGAGACCAAACTTGAAATCAAGCTGGAGGTAAGTCCACATGGACATAGTAATTTACTACCTCTGCTCGACAATACTTGTAGCATTCATAACTAATGCTTATACCAACATATGCAAAGATGTTCCAAACTTTCAATAATACATGACAATTTCCATCAAATAATTCTACAATTCAAGCGAAAGAAACGATCTTTCATCCATCAAATACCCAAAAGAAATCAAAACCCCAAAGAACTACAGACACAAACAAAAAACGGGCAAGTACTTCCTTTAATTGACATAGTTTCCACTAAAATACACAAGCAATTCCAACCTCTAGTTAGATATATTACAACCAAACACTACTTTTAAGTAGGCAAGTGCAGTACATCAGTATTGCACTGATCCAAAAACTATTGAAGGTACATGCGAAAAAATGATCAAAAGAGCATCCATCCACAATCAAATCATCGCATCAATAATAAGTAAATTCAATGTCAAGTAAGCAAAAGCCAATCACAGAAGCATATATACTCATTTCTTCCATAAGAGTGACTCAAATTCGAAGTTTCTCTTCTTTAAAGGAGCAAACATTTTCACTGAAAGAAGTAGAATTAAACAAAATCAAGCAAAAAAAGGGAGGAGAAATTGGAAATGAACCTGGAAATCTTGGTGAAGAAGGAACCTGAAGATGATCAAAAACCCTAATAATGTCAAAATCTATTTAGCAGGAGACAGATAAACCTCTTACATTGTGGGCCGGGTCAGATGGGTTTTATCAATCCAATCCACGTCTTATTTACAAGTTTTTGCATGGGTTTTAAATTTTGGCCCATAATATTTATTTGATGCAAAATTGTGGATTAAATCCTTCGGAAAAATTACGTGGATAAGCAAAAATATACTAGTTTATTAGTTAATATAGCAATAGTTTGAATTAATTACAACTCACAGCTTAATTTTAGATGTAATTATGTCGTGTATACATATACAAATACAAATTATACACATATATATACAATTATATGACAGATATATAAATACAATTAGCCTCTCTCCGCTCTCTACCCTCTCTCGCTCGCTTCTCTCCTCCCTCGCTCGCCAGATATACAAATACATATGTATACCAGTTACATATATACAATTATTTGACAGATATACATTTACAATTCGACTGATATACATATACAATTCGCCTCTCTCCACTCTCTGCCCTCTCTCCTCCCTCTCCCAATCTCGCTCGCCTCTCTCCACTCTCTACCCTCTTTCCTCGCTCTAACATGTAGCTACGAATCATAATTAGTAAACTATTGTTATGGAGCATAATTAAGTTATTTTTGAGTGGCTATTTGTGAAAATTCTCCAATCCTTAACTGTGATCTAATTTCACGGAAACAACTTTTAATAGAATATATTTTTTTTTGGGGGTGGGGGGATAAGTTTTATACTTCCTCTGTCCCTAATTACTTGTCCACTTTTCCTTTTTTTGTTGTCCCTAATTACTTGTCCCTTTTGACAAATTAAGAAAAAATAATTTGTTTTACCTATTATACCCTCAATTAATTACTTTGAAAAAGGTAAAACTTCTTGAAGATTTTAAGTAGGGATGGCAATTGGGGGAGGGCAGGGGAGGGGGGAACAGGGCACACCCTTAATAGGGCGGGGCAGGGGAAGCTTTAAATGAGGCGGGGTAGGGTAGGGCAGGGCAAGGTCTAAAATAGAGGATGAGATAGCTAGAGGAGAAGAATCGGTGAAGAAAGCTGAAAAAACCTCAACGATTTGGGGACTTTCGGGCTCCTAATACCGTGATTCTGCAGCCTCAAGTACTAGTTGGAATTCATCATATAGTCACAGTCACTTGAAATTAATAGAATAATATTTTTGGAATTTTGTTGTTTTGTAAGGTATTGATTAATTAATAGTAGTAATTTAAGGTGTGATTTGTTATTTTTCTACGTTCCAATTGTGATAGAATAATAAGTGTGCTACATGCAAAAAAAATAAAAAAAAAAATAATCAAGTTTACTCCAATTCCTACCCGCACTTACCAATATTTATGATACAACTAAAAAATCACGTAACTTGATGGGGTTGGGGTCTTGCACTGTTATTATAATGGGGGAGGGCAGGGCAGGGATTAGTGGGGCATGTTAATTTTAAAAAAATGCTAAACGGGGTAGGGTAGGGCAGGCCAAAATGTTAATAGGTCAAGGCTTACCCCACCCCGCCCTGCCCTAACCCGCCCTATTGCCACCCCTAATTTTAAGTTTTTAATCCACTTCATACTTAATATGGGTAAAATGGTAAACTCACTATGTCAATCATTGTTTTCTTAATAGATGTGTCAATTCAAAAATGCACAAGTCATTAAAGACAGATGGAGTGATAGTATTTAATTCGCAGGACAAGACTTTTAGAGTACTTTTGTCATTATGACATAACTTGTACAATTTTGAGACATAACTTGTATCATTGAACTTATGTCTTATGTCACTGAACTTACGTCTTGGACATAACTTAGATCACCAAACTTGTGTCTTGGTTTGTTTTGCCATAACTTTTATGCCTTGGGATATAATTTGTGTTTTGACTTAATTTTTTTTTTTTCTTGTGACTTGGGATATAATTTGTGTCACTGAACTTATACTCAGGGGTATAACTTATCATTTAACTTATGTCTGGGACATAATGTACTACAGGGTCGTTTGGTAGGCCGTATTAAAATAAATAGTCCATGTATTATGTGTGGTATTATTTAGTACTATGTTTGGTAGGAATTTGCACCTATGTAGTTATACCTCATACATGGTATTGTAGGATGTATTACTAATACCTTCCATTTGGAGGTATTAGTAATATACATAGGATATAATACCATGGGATAAGTCTATGTAAAGACAAAAATATCCCTCAAATCATTTTAATTATTTTGTTTATTTTATGTTTTTTAATTGTACTAGTAAATTTATTTAAGGGAAAAAGGCCTGATATATCCCTCAACTTTGTCATTTGAAGCTGATATGCCCCTCGTTACGAAAGTGGCTCATATATACCCTTATCATTACACAAACGGCTCACATATACCCTTCATTTAACGGAAGTGAAAAAATTAGTTTTAAATTTATATTTTTGACTTTTGATTTCTTTAAAAAAAATATTTAGGGGTATATATGATTTTTCTAGAAAATTTCAAGGTATATTTTAATTTTTTTCGGACATAAATTATTTTTTGACTTTTTGATTATCATTATTTGAGTTTCTTTCTCTTATTTTATTTTTTTCTTTCATTCCTTAGTGTAAAGAAAAAAAATTAAAACTATTTTTTTTGTGGCTATATTATAATTTAAAACTATTTTTTCGGATATATTGTAATTTAATTTTTGTATTTGAAGAAAAAAATTGGGTCATCTATAATAAATTTTACAAGAATATTAGCAAAACTTAAATAAATTTGACCATCAAAATAATAAATCTAAATTAGTCATTGAAACAAAAAAAAGTTAAAAAAAATAATATATGTTTGAGGAGGATTAAATATACCCATATGGGATTATATATTTTTAAAATAATTAAAAAAATTAAACTAAAATTAATTTTTCACTTCCGTTAGAGGAAAAGGGTATATGTGAGCCCTTTGTTTAACAGTAGGGGTATATATGAGTCACTTTTATAACGAGTGTATATCAGCTCTAAATGACAAAGTTGAGGGGTATATCAGACCCTTTTCCCTTTATTTAAATAAATTAGCTTCCAAATTATTTAGAGAGAGTTGTTTGTTACTAAATAAATCCAATACAAATTAATACAATATATATTTTGAACAATTTATAAAATTGCATACATATTAAAATTACAACTTGCAATTTTTATGTATAAATGTAGATGATTTATTCAATTTTACTATTGTTTACCGTCTTTTCAATTTTTAAAGTGATATATAGTTTATCTTTTTTAAATTGAAAATTGACATTTTGTAAGTGAACAATTTACTAAGATGATAATTATTTATCCTCAAATAATTTAAGTGGAAAAAAAGACAAACATGACAACAAAATTGTTCTTCTCATAACTAGTTAGAAGGCCATAAAAAAATAATATTGTCCAGTAATTATTTACCTTAACTCAATTACATAATAATTCAAGGGTATAATTGGAAAGAAGTTTTTTATAAAGTTTTAATCCAAACACAAGATGAGGTGGGAAACAATGAACCAAACACTTGATAAAAATAAACCCGGCATTACTAATCCCTTCACTATTAATCCCTGGATTACTAATCTCAACATTATTAATCCCTACATTATTAGTCTTTGTACCAAACGACCCCTACAATTCATTGACTAGTATAATCCATTGTGGATATAATAGTCTTACATGATTTAATTGATGTTGTTAAATCCTCGAATTGTTGACCTGTGCTTAGAGAGATTAAGGTTAAATTTAGAATTTCTCCACTATTTACTAAAGTTTAATTGAAGAATTTAACTTATATATGAATTGTGAGATAATTATAATCATAAAAATTTACTTATAACTTTTTTATAATATAAATATCTAGCTTATGAGATTGTTATATTCTTAATTGGAGGTTTTAAGTTTGATTATTGGGTATGAAGTATGTTGGAAGCGTCGCTTCCAAATGAGACATGAAGTGCGCGACTTGAATTCAATCGAAGCTCTAATACCAACTTTGAACGGAAACCAAAAAAATAATCTAGTGCATAGAATTTAAATTCTAATTATATGTTATTTATAACATGTTTGATCTACTTCTTTTGAAAAGTAATTTTTGAAAAAGAAAAGAAATACTTTTAAAGAATAACATTTTATGTTTGGCTAATTAATTTGAAGCATATAACTTGTGCTTGATTTATTGGTTCCAAATTAAAAGTACTTCTGGGATTTGATACAAAAATTTAAGAAAGTAATTTTTTTAATTAAATTTATAATTTATATTAAAAATAATTCAAAATATTATTTGATCTTATGATTTTAAACACGTGATTCCACCTACCAATTATTGGTACCAACGTAATTGTCGTTTCCTATATTATTTGTTATTTAGTGAAATTTTGATATATTGTAGAATAAAACTAGTTTTGTCTCAATGCTATGATCCAAGTAAATTATTTGTAATCAAACCCAAGTAAATTATTACTCCATTCACTTTTAGTTGTCAGAGTTTTTTTTTAGAGTTAAATAATAAGAATTTTGACTAATATTTTATGATGTATTTTTCATCATATTGATATGCAAAAAAATGCAATTTATAGTGCTTTTCGTATAATTTTTGAATATATATATTTTTTAAAATATTGAATTAATGTAATCTAATTTAACTTTGAAAATTAATCAAATTAACTTTTAAAATAACATGACAATTAAAAATGAACGGAGAAAATAATACTTTTAAGCTATCAATATTTTATTTTTATTTTAAAAGGCTACCAATAATATTATCATCAATTATATATATAGAGCAATACATTATTTTCAATGTTTAATTAATGTGGTTTCCTTTTGTTTTTATTCAGTCCTATAAAAATATATAATCTTGATTCTGACCTCCAATTTCGTAGTTTAAAAATACTCCTCCATTTTCAATTTATGTGGATAGTATAATCAACACAAATTTGAAAGACATAGTATATAAACATGACTCTTAACTTAGCGTCAACTAATAACTATGACATTTAGTTTTGGGTGTGCACATGTAGACACTTAAATTTGTATAAAATTGAACAAATAGACACATCCGTCCTACATGGCATCCTACGTGGCAATTTTGTGTCCAACACGGTGTCCTATGTGTATTATGTTATGTGGACAAGTGTGTCTACTTGTTCAATTTTATACAAATTTAAGTGTCTACTTGTGCACACTCAAAGTTGGAGAGCATAGTTATCCGCTGAAGTCAAGTTAAAGATCATGTTTATGTATTATGTCAATTTAAAAAAGATGATTAATGAAACTTTTAAATGATATCAAACATGTCATAATATCTATATTTATTTATTATTTTCTTAGAAAGAGTTATGACCTCAAATATGATATAAATTTGTATGATTATAAAAAAAAATCGTTAAAAATAAAATGAAAATATAAAGTTAATTTTATTTTTAATTTTGAAGCATGTCAGTTTTAAAAGAAAGACAAACAAAAAACATGAGTCCGGAACCAAAAGGGCAACAAAATTTTTCGAAAATTTCAAAAGGACAACTCAATTAATTATGAAACCAAAAGGGTAACAATTTGTAACAACGTTTAAATCAGGTTTTCAAAAATGAGGCTCAAATTCCGATGAGCCTTACAAGGCTCAGCAGTTTTTTGCCTTGTAAGGCTCAGCCACCATGAGCCTTACAAGGCGCAAAGCTGTCAGCGCCTTGCAGGCGATTTTTTTAAAAATAAAATAAAATAATTTGCGTTTTATTTTCTTGTTTGTCAATTACTTATTTTCAATAAGAAGAGAGTATCCAATATGCACAGGTATAGTCAATATATTAGTTATTCTTGTTTGTCAATTAGTTATTCTTTTTTCCGTTTTATTTTCTTGGGCAAAAATAGTAAACATGAACCATGCATGTTTTTAGAGAGAATTACCATACAAATAATTAATATTTATAATTACTGCTCCTGTTATCTGTCCTTCGAATTTATTTTAATTCGTTGTCTTTTTCAATTTTATATTTTGTCCTTCCAGTTTATGTTCAATATCTTAGAATAGTGTCTTTGATATTTTCAAGAAAGAACCATCACTATTTCAAATCTTTACTAAAACGTCTTTAAAATATAATAAAGCAATTCTAAGACTTCAATTTTTGGCGCCTGAAGCTACAACATTAGTTCCCCCCTAGATAACATAATTTTGACTCTCCGATGAGTCAACTTATATGTATGAAGTGGAAGTGTTTACCGATAAAATTTATTTTTATTAGAGGTTTATATCAAGTTAACGAAAGTAACATAAGCCTTGCATAGATATTTTCAATACTTATTTATGATAAAATGATGTGTATTTTCACTTTGATTTATTGACTTTTAATATTAACGATTTGATTTAAATATAAACATCAAATACAAGTAAATATTTATCGTATTCGTATCTAATTGGGTTTGAGGTGATAAATTTTTGTTTTATATTTATTCCAAGAGATAGTATTTTTATTGAGATACATTAAATTATGTGAAAATAGTGTCAGAGGATAACTCAATTAGATAACAATGTCCAACTTTTTCTCTCTTATTTATCCAGATTGAATGTAATATATTGACTATATTTGTGCATATTGGATACTCTTTTCATATTGAAAATAAGTAATTGACAAACAAGAAAATAAAACGCAATTTTTTTAATTTTTTTTTAAAATCGCCTGCAAGGCGCTGACAGCTTTGTGCCTTGTAAGGCTCATAGCGGCTGAGCCTTACAAGGCTAAAAGCTGCTGAGCCTTGTAAGGTTCATCGGAATTTGAGCCTCATTTTTTTAAACCTGATTTAGACGCCGTTACAAATTGTTGCCCTTTTGGTTTTATAATTAATTGAGTTGCCCTTTTGGAATTTTTGAAAAAATTGTTGCACTTTTGGTTCCGGACGTCACATGTCACGTGTCATGTTATTTTGCGGAACTATGGGTGTGACGTCGACGATACAAATATATATATATATATATATATTGCAATATACTTATATAATAGTATCTCAAATATTAACAAATTAAGTTAATTTTTTTTAGGAAAATTATATAAAATAACAAACTCTTAATTCAAAGCTATAATCACAGTTTCATTTAATTAATTTTAATCCGTAGCAAACACTTTGCCATTCACCTCTCTCCCCAGAAATCTCGCTCGCCACTCTCCCTCGCCTCTCTCACTTTATACAAATACAAATGTATAAACTGTGTTTGTGTTTGTATAAAACAAGAGAAACCTGTATATACAAATACAAATACATATATTTTCGTCCTATACACTTATAATTATACAAATATAGATCTCCCCTACCAGTTCTCTCTTGCCTTTCTCTCTTTCTCACTTTATACAAACACAAATTATACAAATTACAATGTATAATTTGTGTTTGTATAAAGCTACAACTTACAACTGTATGCAAAAATACAGTTACATATACATATATATACAAATTTATATTTGAATACATATAATACACATATACATATACGACTGAAAATCACAACAAAAAAAAAAACTTATACAACAACCAATTTAGTTTCTTATTTGTATACAGATTCCAAATATATACTTATACAATTGATTTTTATGTATAAGTATACCGAATATATAGATTATTAATAGTCATAGCAAACATAAAAATTGTTTTGGAGCGTAATTATGCAAACTATAGTTATAACATATAAATATGATTGTTATGTTTGCTAAACCTAAAATTTACTCTCTTTTTTCATTTTCCACTTAATGTTCGGTATTCATATTAAAGTCCGATTAAATTCAAATTCATATCGAGTTCATATTATGGTAAAATATTCCCTAACAAAAATGACTTTGTATGGGGAGTAGTTTATTTATTTTTTAAAATCCATCAAATAAATATGAGAGAGAAAACGTGTTATACAGTGAGAACCAATGATGCAGCAACGGAATAAATAATTGAAAGACACCATACTGCTAGTTAATTAATTTCCTTCCTCTTTTTGTAATTTTTTATTTTCTTTTTTAGTATTATTGTTTATCGAGATAATGATAAATTTTAATTTATATAATATTAAAGACACGAGTTTCTATTTAACTTGTCAAGTTCATTTATTAGTAATTAAATATATTTGTTAAAGAACTTATAAATGAAAATGGTAAAGAAAGTAAATAATATTTGAGAGCTAAAAAAGGGTAAAATATGAAAAACTTGGATCACAGGAATATTCACGTAGTGCTTTTGTATATGTTATGTATCTTTGATCAATTTCAGAATTTCTCTCGTGAGCATGTGCATGTCATCTACGTAACGTATAATGGTATATTTAATTAGTGCATGAAAATATATAATGTAATATTGATATTTATATATATTTTACCATCATTAAAGAATGTGGGACAGTGAATGAGATTATTTTTTTCTTAATCAAATGTCTTGAGTTAGAGATTTGGGTATCAAATTTTTTCTGATAGAGAGCGTTTTCCTCCTAATGAAGTTCTACGTGGAGCAAATCCAAATAATTATATTCCAATATGAGTACCAGTCATCGAATAAAAAATCAGAAAAATACTTATACAGGAGTATCTTTTGTCTGAGATACAGTACAGATGCTGATTGTTCACTTACTTCACATTTTCTTTCATAAAATATTTCTTACAAAAGACGTACTTACTCCATCATATTTTGTGTGAGTTAATAATTTTTTAATTGAAACAAGCTTCGACTACTTGAAATTTTGCAAGTGAAACTTAACAATTTGAAAAGTACTAGAAGAATTTCATTTAACTTGCTGATTAATTATATAGTTATATATATTTCAGCTCTTTACCTGAAGTGTTTTGGTACATTTCCAAATTCCAATTAATTATGGAGATAATATTTTCTATTTGCATATCAAACATTTTAAAAACACATTTTCCTTAGTGCCGAGCACAAATGACTAAAATCGAGGAATTAGTGATAGATAAAATTTCATAGCTAAATAACAAAAATTTCATGTTAATATCATTTAGCTATGTATTAGCGGTGATTTGTAAGAAAATTCAATAAGCTAAAAGCATTTCAGCAATAAATAAAATTTTATAGTTAAACAACAAAAATCTCATCAGATTAACGACTGATTATAAAAAAAAAAAAAATCAATTAGCTAAGAGCGTTTTAGCGACAGACAAATTTTTGTAGCTAACCAACAAAAGCTTTATGTTAATCCCATTTAACTACAGATTAGAGACGGATTATAAAAAAAATTAATTAACTAGAAGCATTTTAACAATGAATTAATTAGATATTATCAATACATTTCATAACTAATTTCATGTATTCTTCTGGTAAGATACAAAAAAAAAAAAGAAAAAACTACTTTGTAAGATGAGATAATAAAATGTGGGAAATTCACCCATTTATTTTAGCTAATAATTAAATTAAAATGTCCTCCCTGCACACTTGATCAATTCAATTCAACATACTGGTTGATAGAACAGAATTTCACATGGGGCTCTTCAGATCAAAATTAAATAAAAAAGGATTTTTTTCTTATCTTATTTCAATTTTCGAGAGAAATAATTTGTACAATAATATATAATATAGGGAAAAAGGATGAATATACCCCAAACTATCGTAAATGGTATTTAAATACCCTTCGTTATACTTTTAGGACACTGGTGACCTTACTGTCCAAATTTTGGGTTGTATATATCCTTTGATCTAACAGAGAGACACGTGTCATAATCTTAACCGCGTATTCAAAATTTATTTATTTATTATCCATAATTAAAAGGCCTAACCCGAAAACCCGCCCAGATAATTATAACCCAAACCCAAACCCACCCCCATCCCCACCCCCACCCCCACCCCAAAAAAAACCAATCCCAAATAAACTCCAACTTTATTTTCTTCATTGTTCCACCAACCATCGGCAACCAATTAACACCCCACCGAACCCACGCCGGAACTCCACCACACCGTCGTGACTCATCTTCTCCGACAAAGTTCCACAACAAAACCACCTCTAGTTGCTTCTAAACTCAACTCCCTCGCTCCAGGCGAAATCAGCGATGCAGTGACCCTTCGGCCACCATGAAACTTGACCATCATGAACCCGTATCTCCTTCATCACTGCGCCAGTAGAACCAGCGAAAAGAACCAGAAAGCTTCGAATGGATTTACAATCGCAAAATTAATAACTTGTTTTGTCTTATTGAAATTTCAATTTATAAACATTTGGTTGTTGTCAGTTTTGGTAGTTGGTGATGATTTCTCAATCAAAACCTCTCACTAATACCTCACGAGTTCAAAATAAATCGAAAAATATCTTTGTCCTTTCTCCAATCTTTCCCCCTATCTTCTCGAAATCAAACATATTGTTATTGACTCACGTTTGTGCTATCTTTATCAGGTTTATTGATCACACAAGAGAGGAGCATGTATACTTGGGGGGGTTTTGGGTTATAATATGTGTGTGGGTCTTTTTATTTTTTGGTCTTTGCCGGAGAGGATGAAATTGCAGTGGTGTTTTCGGTGTCGATCTATTTCGTGGGGGTGTTTGGATGGTGGAACAATGAAGAAAGGGAAATGGGTTTATTTGGGTGTGGTCTGTTTGGTTTTTTTTTTTTTTGGTTATACTTATCCGGGTGGGTTTTTGGGTGGGCTTTTTAACTAGGGATAAAAAGTAAATAAATTTTGGATAGGCCGTTAAGATTGTGACACGTGTCTCTTCGTTAGTTCAAAGGGTATATACAACCCAAAATTTGAACGGTAGGGTTATCAATGTCCTAAAAATATAACAAAGGATATCTAGATACCATTTATAATAGTTCGGAAATATATTTGTTCTTTTTTCCTATAATATAGTATCAAATAATTAACTTGGAAAACAAACAGGTGCCTATAATAATAAATTAATATTATTAGCTACTTGGAGTATCTACGTGCGATCTCACGTTGATTTGTAGGTCCATTATTTACTAATCCAAAAGGGTAAAATAACGATATTATTATATAATATATAATAATAAACCTCACGAACTGTCCATAATAAGTTTTTATTTAATTAATATATTATCAACAATCATTGCACTTATAAGGCGTCGAGTCATAAGTTAATTGACATATCTTCACCAAAAAATCTCTTACCGTATCAAAATAAATGTCAATTTAGCTCATTAAAAAAATATAATTTACTAAGTTATGCTTATTTATTAAATGATTTTTAGAATTGAGCATTATTAAAAAGAAATAGGTATTTAATATAAATGTATAGTTGAAAAATCATACTAATTTTAGTCTTTAATTCATGAACAACTTTTTTCTCGCTAAAGTGAAACTTATTTTAAAACGAATTGCGTATATAACTATACACTTTTTTTTTTTTTTAATGTTTTTATTTTTAAAATTTTTCTAGTGAAAATATTGGTTCCTCCACAAATTGCATCGCTAACAAAAATATACACTCACTTTGTTAGCGATGCAATTTGACACACTTTAAATGGCATTATCCAAAGTACCAGTAGCTGACACAAGATTCTCATGAAGGGGTGTCAATGGTTGTAGTAAGAGAATAAAAAAAAATAATTATGAAGCCATAGGACTTGAAAACACAACCTTTAGGAACTTTTACAACCCCTTAACCACTAGACAAAACCTTCCACTTGTGTCAAGAGGTGTCAATACTTTTATATATATATATATATATATATATATATATATATATATATATAAACCAAAATTTGACCTATATACAATGTAATTTTACGACAAAAGGGTGTCGCTTGACACCCCTCGGCCAAGGGTGGTCCGCCCCTGTAAAGTACAATGGTCAAACTATCTAATTTTTCTGTGAGGATTCTGACATAGTCTCTTCACAAAAAAAAATTGAAATTAAATTTACATATTTAAAAACTATATTAAAAAAATGTTACAAATTATAATAATTAACAATTCAAAATATTTTTTTTTAAAAATGTAATAAAAATATTATTTTAACTTTTCAAATAGTAACAATGTCACGTAAAATAAAACAAAAAAATAGGCGGGTAATTCCAAAATGGCAAGGGCCCAACAATATTGACGTTGTGATCGAGTGGTTCCACCAATAAATCGTAAGTTTATAATAAAGCTAAAAACCTTCACTATAAATATGCATGCAATGCTAAGGGAATAAACAGGCAAAAAGTGAAGAAGCCTTTTGAGTATTGCGAAAAATAATTTCATCAAATATAATAGTTTTTTCTCTTATTTTAATTTGAATAATAGAGGTCATGATGAACAATCGCAACAATGGCACCACCACCAACACCAACACCAACACCAAAATTATTCACAAAAATGGTAGTATTTGCAATGGCAACTCCCACACCCATAATAATGAAAATAAGCTTGTAGAGTTCACTAACTCTATCAAACCGGGTTGGTTTTCTGAATTCAGTGCACTCTGGCCAGGTTAGTCGTCTTAAAATTATATAACATTTTGAGTTTATGAATTCTAAATTTTCATTTTTAATAAATTATTTATACATTAAATCTACTTTTGTCGAACTTATATGGACTGCTAGCTCCATCCCTACACACTGACTATCTTATTTTTATTACATTATATATTATATGTAAATTTTGTATATGTTATAGCAGGTAACCTGTTTTATTTTTGTGTTATTAATTAATTGTACTGTTTTATTACCTGTAATATCATTTAGGGTTTAAGTTATATATATGTTTTTTTTTTTTATAATATCAATGTAATTTTAACCTAATATTATAGTAGATTATTTACTCCATTTTCTAAGTTATTTAATTTGACCGTGTTTATATATTATAGATAGTTATGTCAGTTCATTTTTAAAAATACTTATCTATTATATTCTATCCGTGCACATAGTGTATGCGTACTGATCTGCCATTTAAGTGATATATAGCATTAAAATTCTTGTACTATCAGCATAATATCTAGTACTCTCACCTTATTGATATAATAATATTTGCTCAAATATTACTCTTCTTTGTTATTTTGTCGATTTCAATTTATTTGTTTTAATTTGATAACTTTAGTCGTCTTTAACCATTAGTGTAATCAAATTATATGCAGGTGAAGCATTTTCACTTAAAATTGAAAAATTGCTATTCCAAGGAAAGTCTGATTATCAAGATGTCATGCTCTTTGAGGTAAATATATTTACATCAAATAAATATATGTATATCATGTGTATAATGAATAATGATTATACATAACTATTACTTAACCATGATTAGTTAATGCATGCATGTATAGATCATTCTAACAAATCACTCGATTATAATAAGTTGTATCGATTTGATATAAACATCGTGCAGTCAACAACGTATGGAAAGGTGTTAACACTGGATGGGGCAATTCAACACACAGAGAATGGTGGATTTCCCTACACTGAGATGATTGTTCATCTCCCACTTGGTTCCATTCCATCTCCCAAAAAGGTTAATTATATAGCTAGTTTGCAATGATAAAATTGTTTTTTTTGACTTATTATAATAGGTCACGGATTACAATTATAAAAACAGTCACTAATACTTGTATTTTAGGTGTTAATCATCGGTGGAGGGATTGGTTTCACGCTGTTTGAGGTTTCTCGTTACCCAACTATCGAAAAAATAGACATAGTTGAGATCGATGACATGGTCGTAGATGTAAGTTTAATTTAAATTAATTATACATGATCGATATATCATAGTGTAAATTTTTACAATCATCTTACAAAAAATATTATAACTTTCTTGGTTTATAGATATATTTTTCTCTTTTTCGATAGGTATCTAGAAAGTTTTTCCCATACCTAGCAGCAGGATTTGATGATCCTAGAGTCACTCTTATTATTGGCGATGGTAATTAATTAATTAATAATTTAATTAGTTTTTTAATTTTTTTTTTATTTTCTTCATCTGTGTGTTAATTTGATTTTGTCTTCTTGTTAGGAGCTGCATTTGTGAAAGCTGCTCAACCTGGATACTATGATGCCATTATTGTTGACTCTTCTGATCCTATTGGTAATTTATTTAGAGAAAAATAAACTATAAGGTTAATTAATAAAGTTATCGTTTAGTTATAATTGATTTACATTGTTTAGTTTTCGTATCAGTATTGCTATTATGATTCTCCGATTATCTTATTCTTTGATTTTTAGTATTATTTGTTATTTAATTTGCTTCAGTCGTCGTATTATTTATTGTTGTTAGTGTTCTCTTCGATCATTCACTACTACAAACAAAAGTATTTTCCACCGCAAATAAATGAAAAATATGTACTATAAAATATGATTTTTCCACTTATTTTTCACCGTACCAACACACTGGGAAAACGCATGATAGCAAATGAATTCTCACTCACATAGTGGAAAGCTTCCTAGTTTTTTTGTATAAAAACATTACTATTATTTTTATTTTCTCAACAATTCAATCAAAAGATCTGTGAAAAATAGTCACAGAACATTTTTGTAACGGGGAACTTCAGTTGAAAAATAGTGGGCTTTTAGTATACGTAGTGATTGTTTTCAACATGATTTCTTCACTATTGTATTTGTTTTACATGTTTGATTTTTGATATGTTTTACTTGAATGAAGATGTTCTATCGGAAACAACCTTTCTATATCTTCATAAAATATAATAAAACAATATACAAATTACGCTGGATATATGTTATTGTAGTCTGTGAATGAATAGCAAATAATTATTCTATTTTTCATGTTATCATATCAAATTTGTCATAAATTATTTGAGCTCAACTTAAAAATTCATATATATTGTCAGTACATAAAACTTACGTACATATTATTATTAATGTACAGGTCCAGCAAAAGACTTGTTTGAAAGGCCATTTTTTGAGGCAGTAGCAAAAGCCCTAAGGCCAGGAGGAGTAGTGTGCACACAAGCAGAAAGTATTTGGCTTCACATGCATCTAATTAAGAAAATTATTGCAAATTGTCGACAAGTCTTTAAGGGTTCTGTCAATTATGCATGGACTACAGTTCCTACTTACCCTACGTACGTATTTCTCTCGATTTCATGTGTCATAATTTAACTGGACATGAAATTAAATGTGTATCTTGAATCTTATATACAATCGATCCTTAGACTAAATATATATGTGTATATTATATGAAAATGCATGTCCTTTGTTATTATGATTTTAAATATATCAGATGAAAGGTTAGAAATTAAGAAGAATATATTCTTATATAAATAAACTAAGAATAAAAGTATAAATTAAACATATAATATGATTGGAGAAATTAAACAACAAGAGTCAGAAATCTTGTAGCCATTTGTAATGGGAAATTCTTTATTATTTTTAACTAGAAGTATATAATTAATTATTAGTAGTATTTATTGTCCTATATAGATAGACTATATTAGAAAAGGATAAAACAATTTCGGACCCATAATTATTAGGGATCGTTTGGTTAGGAACAAGTTATTCTGGATAAGTTATTCAATTATATATGTATGTGAGATATATAATTTATTCCATCACTACAGTACTACCTAATACTCTCCAACTAAACACAAAATAAGATAATCATGTATTTTATTCTGAGATTATTATACCTTATACTTCCAAACGACTTGTAAATTGATATGATTTTCAGTGGTGTAATTGGTTACATGCTTTGCTCTACGGAGGGACCAGAAGTTAATTTCAAGAATCCAGTGAACTCTATTGACAAATATGTCAAATCCAAGGGACCTTTGAAGTTCTACAACTCTGATGTAATTACACATCTAACCCCTTAATTTTTTATTTTCTTACTTTTATGTCTCTTCTTTTTGTTAATTTGTCAATTCACCCCTTGTTCTTTTTTTTTTTCCTTTTTCAGATTCATAAATCAGCTTTTATTTTGCCGTCTTTTGCAAGGGATTTGATTGAATCTTGATTAAACAAATAATGCATAGTTATTGTATCAAGATTTGTTGTGTATGGGAAAATAATGAAGAAGTTTATGTCTATGCAATTTATTACTTAAAAATAAAATTAAATGTATAATGTGTAATAAAGTGGGGAATGATTATTATCTACCAAAAATGTAACATTGTACGAGAACTATTGTTATTCATGGACGTTTATTTTGAGTTAGTGGTTATATATTATTATTATATAAAAAATCATATTAATTAATATCTTGCATTAGAGTAATATTGCACATTTCATGATTATGATTTTCTTTTTCTTTTTTCTTTAATTAAAAAAAGAACCATGACATAATTTTTCTCATTCATCTCAAATTATTTGTTGTGTTAATCTATTACATGCTACTTATGAAAATATTAATTAGGAGAAATTTTGAATATTTATTATGTCTTTTAAAATATGAAAAGAATAATGTATTTTGTCTTGAACTTCTAAACTAACAAATAATTGAGACTATTACTTTTCAAAAATATAACAAATAATTTGAGATGGAGAAAATAGTGAAAACTTTATATAATTCATTACAAGATCGCAAATAAGTCATTCGACAAAGATATGAATCTAGAAGAACAGTATGATTGAACACTAATATATCTTGTTCCATTTGCCAAATTCAATTAAAGAAAGTCAAATTTTTCTAAATCTTGATACTGCTCAAATTTGTTCTTCTAAAAAATGAGTAGAATAGAAAAGCAGCGTAGTACGATCCTTACATAATTTAATTAAATATCTTATATTTAAACGATACATTTTCAACAAGTCCTCATCAAATCGTAAAAAAAAAGGCCAATGGACCTTAAACAATAGGTTGTGTTACACGCCTTCTAGTACAAACAATATAGTAGAGCTCAGCAAGAAAGAATTTATAATTCCAAAATATTCACGTAGGTTGATGATGAGCTGTATGATTATTGACGTTGTAACTCCCTCTTATATAATATGATAATAATAAATAAAAATATTACGAGAAACATATGTATATATTAGAGTGCAAAATTTTAGTTTTAGAAACAAAAAAATAAAGAAAATGGAAGAGGAATGTATGAGTGTTGATCACAGTGGCAAAGAAATGGAATGCCTTTCAATTATTCCTGGATGGTATTCAGATGTCAGTGATCTCTTTCCTGGTCAGCATTCTATCTTCTCTCCATTGTTTTATCAGATATATATATTTACTAGATAATTAGTTAATATCGCTATGGTTTAATAAAATTACCATTCGTTACTAACTTACAATTATAATTACATGGTCCAAATCCAGTATTTGTATGATTCGGCTCCTAATTAATTGTATAAGAACATAATTTTCCTAATTGTATAGATTCAGAATTTGTATATGTTTATCCTAGCTTGTATATAATTATTCAGTTGATCAAACATTTGATTTGTACAAGTTCGAAAAAATTCTTAAATATATAAATACATAATTTGTATATACTTATTTGTTTGTATATTGACAAACGTATTATACAAACAAAAATATACATAGTAAATGAAATTATGTCAATCAGATAAAATATCGTTAAGGACAGTATAATAACATGCCTCAAACTACAAATAATATTTCTTTTGTGATGAAATACTTTATTTAACTAAATGATGGATAATTGATTTTTGCATTGGTGAATAAAAACTGTTAGTACCTGGAGAAATCATGTCAATTAAGATAGAAAAGATATTATTCAAGGGGAGGTCAAAGTACCAGGATATTATGATCTTTCAGGTACTTACTACTTTACCATAGTTTTAATTATGTAATTAATTAATATTGTAAATATTATTAGTTATTAATCAATTAATATTACTGTGGCAGTCATTAACTTTTGGAAAAGTAATAGTTCTTGATGGGATAATTCAACATACAGAGAGAGATGTATGCTCTTATGTTGAAATGATTGTCCATCTCCCACTTGCTTCTATTCCTAACCCAAAAAAGGTAATTTTTTTTAATTTCTCACTCTGTATTTGGTATTTTCATTAAAGCCTGATTAAATTTGAATTCGTGTACTATCTTGATCAACTTTATAAATTCTTCCATCCAAATATAGATTTTCAACATATCTTATATTTTTTAGGTTCTAATTGTTGGTGGAGGAATGGGATTTACTTTGAGAGAAGTTTTACGTTATCCATCTATTGAAAAGGTTGATTTAGTCGAAATTGATGACATGGTGGTTAATGTAAGTCTTTGTTTTATTATTTTGGACACTTTATTTTTGGCCAAAAATGTATCAGACACTTAATGAATGTATCTGAGAGCAATTAAAAATCTACGATTTTTATAATTGGGAAAACTTTCAAAATAATATGTAATTAGCCCTAAATATATGAAATTTCAGTACTTTATTTATACTTATTATTTTTCAATTAAATATAGGCTTCAAGGAAATATTTTCCTGACATAGCTAAGGGATACGAGGATCCACGTGCAACACTTTATGTAGAAGATGGTATACTCCTAACAACAATTTGTATAGATGATTAAATATTTTAATTAGAATTAATTAATAATATTTAGGATGACCAATATATATTAACTTTTGGATACATTTTCAATGTTGAAGGAAATGCATTTGTGAAGAACACTGCTCCAGGAACATATGATGCAATTATAGTAGATTCTTCTGATCCTATTGGTAATTAAGTAGTAATATTGTGTATATAATTAAATTAGAAATGGAGGGCTCTGCTTTACACGTATTTTGTGTTGGTCTTTAATTTTTGTGCAAATTGAAAAAATATATTAAATGTGTGGATGTAGGACCATCAAAATTTTTCTTTGAAAAGCCCTTCTTTGAGGCAGTTTCAAAAGCCTTAAGGCCAGGAGGAGTTTACTCAACTCAGGGTGAAAGTGCATGGATTTTCTTGGATATTATCCAAAAACTTGTTGAAGACTGTAATATATTCTTCAAAGGCTCTGTCAACTATGGATGGACTAATGTTCCTTCCTTCCTAAGGTAATCTTCTCTCCTTCCCTATTGTTATTGTTATTATTATTATTATTGTTGTTGTTGTTGTTGTTGTTGTTGTTTATTATTATTATTATTATTATTATTATTATTATTATTATTATTATTATGTTTATATTATAATTGAATTGTGTGATCAATTATGCATGTCCACATTTAGAAAATGAATGTAGCAGAGAAGAGGATGTTTAAATGGATTTGTGGGCATATTAGGAAAGATATAATTAGAAATAAAGTTATACGGTACAAGGTGAGAGTGGCCTCTGTGATGAACAAGATGAGGGAAATGAGGCAGAAATGATTCAAACATGTTAAGATGAGACGCGTGGATGTGCGCGCCCATAAGGAGGTGTGAAAGGCTGACTATAATAGAAGTTAGGAAAGGTAGAGGTAAGCCAAAGCTTACCGAAAACATGACCCTAGATTAGAAGATATATATGGAGGTTAAGAATTTGGGTAGAAATTTAATGGATAGTCGAGAGTTGTAGCATTTTATGTAGGAAAGGCACGAGGCTAGCTTCCCCTCATTCGTAATCATATTTAGAAATCACATTATTTTTTGTTATTCAGTGTTTACTACTTCCTCCATTCCATTTTATGTGAGTTATTTGACTCGGCACAAAGTTTAAGAAAGAAAATAAGATTTTTGAAACTTGTGGTCTAAAATAAGTGATAGATATTTGTGAGACTATAAATCATTTCATTAAGAATAAACTGAGTATTTTAAAGTTAAATTGTTACTTAATATATAAATGTGTAATTCTTTTTCGAACAGACTAAAAAGGAAAGTAAATCATATAAATTGGAACAGAGTGAATACTATTTATTGCTCACTTTACTCTGTATCTTTTTTGCTCTCTTCTTTCCTTATAATTGTGCTTCAAATTCCTTTTTCTTTTGAATCGAGGGTCTATAAAAAATAAATGCTCTACTCCATAAAAGTAGAGGTAAAATCTGAGTACATATTATTTTTTTTCAAACCCCACTTTATTGAAATGCACTGAATATATTATTTATTGTTGTTACACAAACAATAATTCTAATATATAATAATATTTGCAGTGGAGCTATTGGTTTTGTTATTTGCTCTACTGATGGGCCTCTAGTTGATTTCAAGAATCCTATAAACAAAGTTGATGTGGATATCATCTCTACAAAATCTGAATCACCTTTAAAGTACTATAACTCAGAGGTACCTTTTTTTTCTCTCTCTATTGAATTAAAATTTGGGAAAAAGGTCGGAAATATATTTGAACTTTGATCAAAATTGTTATAATAATTTCGAACTTTGGAAAGAACCTTTTATCCATGCACTATTTAATAGTATATAAAGGTATATATGTGCCCACGTGGACATCATAAATATTACATCATTATAAATAGTAACGTGTCCACGTGGGCACATATATACCTTTAAAATATACTACTATTAAATAGTGCAAGTGGATAATAGGTCCTGCTCAAAGTTTGGAATTGTTACAGCAATTTCGGTCAAAATTCGGATATATTTCGAACCCTTTTCCCTTAAAATTTTGTCTTTAAGTTATATATATATAGTCGTTTAATAATTCTATTTTTTTTCTTAATTGATTCACAGGTTCATACTGCTGCATTTGCTTTGCCAACTTTTGCTCAAAAGGTTCTTTGTCCTAAAAACTGATTCTTGTTGGAAGATCTATGAATTTCAAGTATAGATATTTGATGTTCAAATAAATTTGCAAGGCGATAGTCAATTGCAAACCTTATTTTCTTTTAATAAATGGTTGGTTTTTAGAAGATTTAATTTCAAATGCAAATTTTATTTTCTTGTAATAAATGGTTAATGACAATGGTAGGTGTTTAGGCCGTTCAAATTGGATATGGAAATATCGGTTTTGAATATCTATGGTACATATATATCAAAGCTCTTAAAAAATTTAAAAGCTCAAAAACGTCTTAATTTTTTCGAAACTCAACAGTCAACAAACTTTACACCTCTTCTTCCTTGAAATTGTTCTCCAATAATTTCGAGCTTCTAGTTCAACATAGGCCATATCACTATGTTATTGAGACATTCCGTTACAAAGATTTATGATAAATTTATAATGGTTATATAATTTTAACTTAGATACATGTACACTTTATCAAATACATAGACTCTTAGTTAAATAAATGTATATTTATTGTCAGATCCAAGTACGCCTAATGTAATGATCCGGTTGGTTATTTTTGAAAAATTTCGTAAAATTACTGTTTTTCCCCTCCTGATATTGACCTCGAGTTATTTCTGTTTGTGTTTTGAAAGTTGGTCTCGAACTTTTTTTTTTAGGTGATTAATTTTTCCATTAATCACCCGAAACAAAATTACAAATCAAGCTAACTACCACAACCAGCTTAGTCTAATTTATAGCACCATCCTAACCAACTGCTATCTACCAGACTACTCATCAATCTCCACAGAAAACTAAGACTTTACAAGCCAAGATTGTACTACATCCTTTGCCTCCAATGATGCTCTAATATTACAAGCATAAGCAATATTTCTAGTCAATTTACTCTCATCCACAACCTGTTGTTCAAAAATCCTGTCATTCCTTGTTAAAAGTTGTTTTTGATGTATTTTGGAATTTCGAGTATCAGAATGAAATTCCTTTGATTTCATCAGTTCCGAAATATGGGAATTAGTCTATGAGAGTTGTTGGTTTACGATTCAGAGTTTTTTTTTTGAGGTCCTAAACTGGAAATTTGTGAAATTTTAGTATTTATGTTGACTTTGGTCAACATTTGTGGTTTGGATGCTCGGATTGAATTTCTGAGAGTTCTATTGGATTCTGGGGATGTTTTAAGCTTAAGTGAGGTCTTGGTTGATTTTTCAGAGGTCCTGAGCTTGTTTTGGCCTTTTAGCCATTATGTTCATTTCTTATGACTTTCACGGATGTCGGGTCAAGGAGACCAGGTTCGTGTTTCGACAGTTCTGTTCAGTCTGAAACATTGAGTATAGTCAATTTGCAGATTTTTTTTGTGTGTACAGGGTCCCAAATGAATTTTGATGATCTTTTCGATGATTTTTGTGTAGACTGATGTTTCTGATTCTGCAGTCCTTGCGTTTGTAGAGGGCTTTCACTTTTGCGAATGCCAGAAAAATGAGACTAACAATTTAGGAGGGGTTTGCTTAAGCAAATCAAGACTCACTTTATCTATGATCGCTTAAGCGAAGCTCGGTTTGCAAAAGCGAGACCCTCAATTTTCGTGGGGTTCGCTTAAGCACACTTGGGTCGCTTTTACGACATTGGAGAGAGATTTTTGGCCTGAAATTTTAGGGTTTAAGCCCTATTTTTTTTTTAGCTTGATAAAACCCTTGGAGGTAATTTTGAAGAGATTTCTTGTGCTAAATCATTTGGGTAAAGCATTTGTGACCCTAAACCTTAATTTACCTTTAATTATTTATGGATTTAAATAGCAAAACTTGAGATTTTAATTAACAAATGGCAAGATTTTCAAGAATTTGAGTTCTAAACTAAAATGGTGATTGTGAACTGATTTTAAATCCTTTTCCAAAATGGTTTTCACCAATGAGTTTCAAATGTCTTGGGTAACTTCTTCAAAGAAAGATTTTCGGATTCAAACGTCATTTTCAAAATTTGATTTTTGAGTTGAATGACCCATTTTTCAAAGAATATGATATGTGTATTATTATTTTTGAAATCTTATTAAGATAACTTTATTGAATCATATTGTGAGGCTTTGAACGTTGTTCGGAAGGGGAAGACTCAAGTCTTGAATTGACTATTTGATTAAATTAAGGCAAGTGATTTCTTAAACCTTGTAAATCTGGTAGAATTGTGTATTGCCCTTCATTATGTGTGTTGGGGAGTGATGATAATGAGGTGATGAGTTCATTATTCCACTTGATTAACCTTAATGAATAAAAAATGGATTAATGAAAAGACAACATATTGATCATAATGCTTGTGATTTGCCTTGTTGTGAGCCTTATTTGATTGATTGATGAAATGCTTTGATGTTATTAATGTGGACTTGAATCGCTTGAACTGTTGTCTCATCTTTATGGTGTGAAATTTGTTTATGTGCATTGATTGTTGTAAACCGTGATGAGACATGTGATATAAAGCCGATGGAAAATGGTTCCAACTAATAATATTGTGCCGAAGAAAAATAGTTCTGACAAGTGATGTGATATAAAGCCGACGAGAAATAGTTCCAACTAATGATGTGATATAAAGCCGATGAGAAATGATTCCTGCTAGTGATATGATATAAAGGCAATGGAAAATGATTTTGCGTAGTGATATGATATAAAGTCAATGGAAAATGGTTTTGCGTAGTAATGTGATATAAAACTGATGGAAAATAGTTTCGGTTAGTGTTGTGATATAAAGTCGATGGGAAATGATTTCGTCTTGTGATATTGTGTCGAAGGGAAATGATTTTGGCAAGTGATGTGATATAAAGTCGATGGGAAATGATTCTGGCTAGTGATGTGATATAAAACTGTTGGAAAATGGTTCCGGTTAGTGATGTGATATAAGGCCGATGGAAGATGGTTCCGGCTAGTGATGTGATATTGTCACGACTCAAAAATGTATATGATGATACTTGTCTATTTCCACAAAGACAAGTCAGCCTCAAACGAAGTCAATGCAGAAAAACAGTAAGACAAGAACTAGATAAAGCGAAAAATTTATTTTTCTATTAAACCCCTCAAAATCTGGTTGCCACGTGTACACGCCACCAAATACATAAAAGCGGAATTAAGAAATAAGTACAAGTGTCAATCTTTGTTTCTCAAATAGAACAAAGCTTTAAGAAAAAGGCAAAGAGGGTTCACCGAAGTGACAAACAACTACCTCTTCAAATCCTTGACAAGCCTCGAAATAAGAAGAAGGAGAAAGAGATCACACGAATCCAAGCTCGGAACCTACACAAGTGTAGAAACAAGGGGTGAGTACCAACAACACAGTACCCAACCAACAACATAGTAAATCAGGCATCTAGCTTGAAATCGAATACCTCTTACATTCTAACCGAACCTCCTCAAACTATAACCTGCACAAAAATCAGCCTAACCTAGTAATTCTACAATACACGACTCACAAGACCCAATATCCATAGTACAATAGTCACAATCAACAATCAAACTAATCAAGTCATTTTCAAAGTCAAGTAGTTCAATCACACACAACAAGTACATCAATCCAAGTAACAAGCAAGCCACACATAAGCATCAAATGCATCAAGTCACAATAATTAATATCTTGTCGGAACCATTTCTCTTTGGCATAATCTTACAAGTCGGAATTATTTTCCGTCAGCTTTATATCAAATCACTAGCCCAGCCCATTTTCCATCAGCTTTATAAACACTTGTCGAAACTGAGGCTTAAACCCCAAAATTTGCAGGCCAAAAAATCCTCCCAGGTATCACAAAAGCGACAAGGGGTTCACAAATATTATAAGAAAATCAGGGCAAAACTCTAACAAATCTCCTCTTTTGGTTGAATTTTTTTGACAAAATTTGATCCACATTTTCACATGCATAATAATCTTCGTTCTTCACATAATCTTCATCAATGCGGGTTGTCATGGTTAAAATTGATATGAATTAAAAATTGAAGCCTTGTGTATCAAACTAAGCACGTGTTAATAATATTGGAACCCTGCGTTAAAAATTATAAACATAGTTGAAAGTGGAGCTCATATGTTAAAAGAAGGTGAAATGATTTGATGTGCCCTTATACTTGCATGAGTTTATATTTTGAACCCTTCTGTTTGACTCTGTCAACTGAACCATTAAACTCAATGAAACTCAATATTTTAAGTCTTTCTGATCATTGACCAAATTTATGTGGCAATTTAATTATTGAGATGGCACCTACGTGATTTCACGCCTAGAAGGAGCGTGAGCTCAAAAATAACTTTTTTTCCCACTTCTTTCTTCTTTCCCTCCCAGCCCACCCCAATACTCTTTCTCTCTAATCACCATTACCTTCTTCTCCATCCAACCTCATTCCTTTTTTCTTTCTCCCCTTCCCAGCTCTCTCCAAAAAAAAATTCTCTTTCCTTTTTTTCATATTTTCTCTCTTTAGAAACAAAATTTTTTCATTTTTTAGGGTTATTTACAATTCATAAGGTGACAAAGATTTAATAGTCATAAAGGACGAAAAGTGATTGTGGAATATTTTTGTGAAATTAGGTGATATGTGTTATGTAAAATTGTGTATAAATATTGTGATCTATTGAGATATTTTAATGGTGGTTTATTGGCATTAATGGAGAAAAGGAATCTATGGTGGATGCAAACATTGATGAAAAAAATACGATTAAGAATTATGAATGTTGGAAACTTCGAGAAAAAATTGAATTACGATTTTTAAGAACTTGAAGAGCCTAGTCATGGCTATAGATAATGACGACCATGAAGAAGAAAAATTAAGGAGAATGGAGATGGTGTTAATGGTGGTTGTGGGTTGAGGGAGGTGGAGGAAAGATGAGAGAAATAACTATTTTATTTTATTTTTGTAAATAGAAAAAATATTATTTTTGTCTTTTATGGAATAACATTTTTGGTTGATAATTTAAAAATACTTATGAAATAATTATGACACGACATTATTATATCTGACGTGAATATGGCATGTCGTTTATAAAATGGAAAGTGAGTTACACACATGGTTGGAGGGGTTTAGAAGTCTCATTTTAATTGGGTTTAAGGGTTCAATTGACAAATAGTCAAGTAGAAGTGTTCAGAATACAAACTCATACAAGTACAAGAGTCAATCAGACCATTTGGCCTTAAAAGTAATATGCATGAGTTGAAAATTGGAGCTCAAACATTAAAAGTTAGCAGGGTTAAAAGTTGGAGTTCATGTATTAAAGTAAACACGAATTGAAAAATTGATTTTATTTTTAAAGATGGAGTAGCAGGATTGTTGAGAAGAAATTTTTCTCCATATATTGTTAGATACAAATCTTCACATAAAATTATATTAAAATAATTTAATATTATTATATGATTTGGCCAATTGACCTACATATTGAAAAACTAATAAAAAAACATTGTGGATACTATTGTTTTTTTCTATTCTTGGTATGAGAAGATGAGTTAAAACTTTTTCACTAAACAAAAAATACTCAGATATGGAAAAAATATATAAATTATATTTTTTCCTTTTAGTGAACAAAAGAAAAAATAAAATTCAAATACGATAACAAATCACATGTATACCATAGTTATACTTTTCCAATCTGTACAATAAGGACAATTTTCAGTAATTGTGTGCACACGTTGTACAAATTGTCAACCTCACATTTGTGTATTCCATCAAAATGAATTTTAATTTCAAAATGGATGTATTATACGTAGTAATATCTTACCTACCCAAAATTGTGTTGTGATACATTTACTGTTTAGATTTATTTGACATTCTGTTCTTTTTAATCGGTATAAAAAAAATAACACATAAAATTAGGACGAATGAATACAAAGTTTAAATGCATTTATGAATTCCTATAAAAAAAAATTGTGTATTTATTTTATAAAATTTTGATTCTCTATATAAAAATTCTGGCTATGCGGCAATTTAGAGATGATAATAATTGAAGTCTTAATGCAGATATCAAACGAATAAAATGAAAAAGATTTTCCGCTTTTAATTAGAGGTTTCAAAAATTCAAGTTTTAGTACTATAAATTAGTTCGAAGTAGCTCGTGTTATACACAGGCCCAACATCAAACTTAAAGTAATATTACACAACAAAATATTTTAAGCTAAATTATTAAGAAATAAAAGATCTCCATTTATCTATTTTATTGATGCGGTCCAGTAAAATTAATAATATATAATACAATTAAATTTAACGAAACTATATCTAAAGTACAACTATATATATAAAAGATTCCTTCGCTTTTAACGAGAGGTGTTGATATTTCAAGCTTTAGTACTATAAATACGAGGAGTAATACATGTATATGAGAGTGCAAAGAGATTATAGTCTATACTATTTTACTAGAAACAAGAAAAAAAATGGAAAAGGAATGTGTGAGTGTTGATAACAGCAATGGCGAAGAAATTGAATGTCTTTCAATTA
The DNA here is from genome assembly GCF_019186545.1 of Solanum stenotomum. Lineage (NCBI taxonomy): Eukaryota > Viridiplantae > Streptophyta > Magnoliopsida > Solanales > Solanaceae > Solanum > Solanum stenotomum. The sequence continues at coordinate 20,509,788 of NC_064289.1, read as the reverse complement.
TTCCTGGTTGGTATTCAGATGTCACCGACCTCTTTCTTGGTTAGCATTTCCATCTTTTCTATCACATCCGTTTCAATTTTTTTTTATTTTATCGAATATATATTACTTTTAATCTGTATTAATAAGTATGATATGATTTTTGTACATCAAGACTTACGTCTTATTTGTTTGTGTTTAATGGAGATCTGAATCATAATTATTTATATCAGTCAAACTTAACTTATTTATTATGCTTTAAAATAATCACTCGTCATTTTTTTTTCTCTGTCGCTACAAATTTTCTTAATCAAACATCAATTTTTTCCTCTTTGAACGGATAAGTTTTCATAATCTTTACAAACATTTTTTTATATTAACAATTTTTTAGGCTATATTGATGTTTATCAAGTACACTTTACCTCTACCCTTTCAAGATTTGTGTACAATTTTTTTTTAAGGTCTTTCTTCAACAAGAGTTGATGATTAGAGTTCAAGTTGTACTTATCCCCGTCCTAGTGTCTCTTCTGTATATACTACTACATATAGTGGCGGGAGACAAAATTTTCATCCAGGGGAGTCAAAAATAGATTGGGGCGACTACAAAATAGCTAACCTTAACTCCTATATTTTATCTCGCCCTATCACGACTCTTTTAATATTTCTTTCAATTTTCATCCTGCACAATTGAGTTTCTAGAAAATATTTTGTGCATTTTAAAATATTTTCTTATTATTATTTTTTTTTTAACAAATCACTTGTTTTGAAACACGTTTAGAAGATCAAAAAAACACTTAGGGTGTGTTTGGTATGAAGGAAAAGATTTTTCGGAAAATATTTTTTCAATTTTCAATATTTTTGAAAAATATCTATATTAATATTTAGTCTTAAAAAAATTGTTAAATTTGTGTAGACGTCCAAAGTGAAGGAGTTTTTTTTTTTAAAAAAAAATTTGTCCTATCTTTCAAAACTTAGTTCTAACCCTAAATAATATAAAAAAAATTAATAGTAATAAAATTCATATCTTTGTTTTCTATGTCCTAAATGGTTATTATGTTTTATATAATAAGAAAGAGTTAAATTTTTATTATGACTCATAATTCATTTTAAAACCTTATTGTTCTGGGGAATATTGTGTAGAGAAATAAAACAAAGAAGACAAAAATAAATGAGAGAGTTTAGTTATGATTGTGGGATGAAAAGAAAAATGTCTTTGTCTTAATTGGAAATTGATGGGAAGACGAGTACTGCTTTAGAGTTATCTATTAATAAAAATAATGCTATCTGTTAGTATATATTGTGGTCTTGAATGGGAAGAATCATTATACAATATTATTTGTTCGTATATATTGTGGAAATTTACGGCTATACACAAGTAATAGAATTACATTAAAGTCATCGAAATTATTTTAGGAATAATTCTTTAATTTTTTTAACTAATTAGAATATATGTTAGGCGTTGATAATGTGAAACATTCTTTATTGTATTTGATAAGTTGGGTACTTTTTTTTTATGAATAAATATGTTTATGTTGAATTCTTTAAAAAAAATCATGTTATAATAATTTTTGTACTGATATATAATTTTATTTGCATATCATATAATTTAATTTTTTAATCAAAATATAAATATTTAACTTTTTTTTTTGACGAAATGAAAATTTTATAATATTAATTTAATTGATATAAATGTTTAATTTCATAGGTATATTCATATATTGAAAACAACCAGTCTTAAAATTTTAATTATTCAGATGTGTATTCAGAATTTCAAATTTCGACATCTAGATCTTTATACAGATTATAATATTCAGATTCTTATTCAGATTCAGACGTCTGAATCTTAATGGAAAGTTGGAAACAAATAATGCCTTGAACAAATGAAAAAAAATATAATTAATTTTTTTGATGAAATATTTATTTATTTGTTTTAACTAAATGTGGATAATTGATTTTTGCATTGGTGAATAAAAACTGTTAGTACCTGGAGAAATTAAATCAATTAAGATAGAAAAGATATTATTCAAGGGGATGTCAAAGTACCAGGATATTATGATCTTTCAGGTACTTACTACTTTATCATAATTTTAATTATGTAATTAATTAATATTGTGAATATTATTAATTATTAATCAATAAATATTACTGTGGCAGTCATTAACTTTTGGAAAAGTGATAGTTCTTGATGGTATAATTCAACAGAGAGAGAGAGATGTATGTTCTTATGTTGAAATGATTGTCCATCTCCCACTTGCTTCTATTCCTAACCCAAAGAAGGTACTCTTTTTTTTTTTTATTTTTATTTCTTATCTGCGGTTGATATTTATATTAAAGTTCGACTAAATTCGATATTTTTCAGGTTCTGATTATTGGAGGAGGAATGGGTTTTACTTTGAGGGAAGTTTTACGTTATTCATCTGTTGAGAAAGTTGATTTGGTCGAGATTGATGAGATGGTTATTGATGCAAGTATTTTTACTTATAGACTTAATCAGAGGCGGAGCAAGGATTAGAAGTTTGAGAGTTCTAAATTTCCTTTACCCACAAGTCTAGCGTGAAAAATATTTCCACAGTCCCTTCCTTATCACTGAAGCGTCAATCAATCTTTTTAGGGTTTCACAAGTTAAAATACATATATATTTATTTAAATTTCTAGTACAAATATAGAGTCTACTTAAAAATTATTGGGTTTGTCCGAACCCACGAACCTCCACCTAGCTCCGCCTCTGAACTTAATTAGTTTGGACTTTTAATTTTTTTTTTGTTCCTAATTATTATTTTTCAATAAACTATAGGTTTCAAGGAAATATCTTCCTGAAATAGCTAAGGGATACGAGGATCCACGTGCAACACTTTATATAGAAGATGGTATACTCCTAACAACATTTTCTTTTTATAGATGATTAATTAAATATGTATTGCCACTCAAATAATTTAATTAGAATTAATAATATTAAGGATGAAAAATATGTATTAATAACTTTTTGACACATATTTTCTATAATAATATTTGTAGGAAATGCATTTGTGAAGAATGCTGCTCCGGGAACATATGATGCCATTATAGTAGATTGTTCTGATCCTTCTAGTAATTTCGCGAGACATAAATTTATATTTTGTATTTTATATATATATATATATNTATATATATATATATATATATATATATATCACAAGTTATTCCTTAAAGAAATGAGTTTGATTGCTAAGGATAAAAATTAAAGACCAGAATAAACCGTAAAATTAAAAATGCATGTATGGATGCAGGACCATCACAATTTTTCTTTGAAAAGCCCTTCTTTGAAGTAGTTTCAAAAGCCTTAAGGCCAGGAGGAGTTTATATAACTCAAGGTGAAAGTGCATGGATTTTCTTGGATTTTATCAAAAAGCTTGTTGAAAATTGCAACAAATTCTTCAAAGGCTCTGTCAACTATGTATGGACTAATATTCCTTCCTTCCCAAGGTAATCTTCTCTCCTATTCAGGATTTAGAGTATGTGGGTGTCAAATAGATTCATCGATTAAATTAACTTTATATGTGATTAAATTATTCATCTTTTCAATATATATGATAAATCAATCAATAAAATATGAATAATAAAATAGAAATTTATGTATTACATATATTACAAATCCACACTCCACACTAAAATCATGAAGTTAACAAATTTAAGACTTTCAATAATATTTACTAATATTATAAATATTTATCATTCATTTACAATTGTCCTCGACGAGTTTTCATATTCTGAAACGATCGATAATGACATCATTACTAATTACATTTGTAAATACATCACGTACGCTCTATGTAACACACTAGACAATCATTTAAATATTGATTACCAATGCTATTCCAGCTTGATAACTTTTTATATTTATCTATAGACATCAAGATAATTTATGAAAAAATATGCTTAAAAACATAAGACATGTGAAAAAATATCATTAGAATAGATAGGTAGTATTTAGTAACTCTTGGAAAAAGAAACTTTTGGAACTTTTAAATTTATTTAGGCTTCCAACGAGTATTAATTGTAGGGGCAAAATGGAAAAAATTAGTTAATTTTATTTTGATATAATAAGTGATCAACTTGTAATTTAGGACATATATTTCTAATGAGGTAATCAACTACTCCCTAGCTCCGTTCAACCATAGTTGTTTACTATACTATTTTGGGATGTCCAACAATGCATGTCCACTTTATGAAATCAATGGATAATTTTATATTTAGTTCCTACTTACCCTCATCATTAATTATAGTCATTTCTCTATGACATTTTTCAAGATATTGTGTTTATTACATTCAAATGGTGATATAGTAAAATTACCCTCCTATTTATAGTTTCTTAAGTAGTGTGTAAAATCAATAATAGACAAATATTATTCAACAGAGGGAGTAATATGGGACGGAGGGGGTATTGTTGTTGTTAGAGATTACCATATTTCAGAAATGAAATTATATGGGATAAGGTGAGAGTGATCTCTATTGCTGACAAGATGAATGAAGTGAAACTGAAATGGTTCGAATATGTGAAAAGGAGTTGTGTGGATGCACCCATAAGAAGGTATGAAATGTTGGCTATAAAAAAAGTTAGGACATGTAAAGGGAGGCTAACAAATGATTAGACAGGATATGCCACAACTTCTATTTATTGAGGACATAACCCTATATAGGAATATAAGAAAGTCAAGGAATTGGGCAGAGAGTTGTAACATTTCATGTGGGGAAAGCACAAGGCCAGCCTCCCTCCTTATTCGTAATCATATTTAGAAATCACTTTTTTATTCGATATTTATTAATATTTATTGATATATTTGCTTTGTACCTTTTTTTGTTCTCTTATTTCATTATAATCGTGCTTCGAATTATATAAACAATAATTCTAATATATAATATTTGCAGTGGGGCTATTGGTTTTGTTATTTGCTCTACTGAAGGGCCTCCAGTTGATTTCATAAATCCTATAAACAAAGTTGATGTAGATATCATCTCTACAAATTCTGAATCACCTTTGAAGTACTATAACTCAAAGGTACTATACATTTTTTTCCTTTTGAATTAAAATTTTAAATTTCTATATATATATATATATATATATATATATATATATATATAAATCTTCTAATAATACTACTTTATTTCTTAATTAACAGGTTCATGCTGCTGCTTTTGCTTTGCCGACTTTTGCTGAAAAGGTGCTTTGCCCTAAAAAGTGATTCTTGTTGGAAGATGTATGAATTTCAAGTATCTATTTGATGTTTAAATAAAATTGATAGGCGATGACCAATTGCAAATTTAATTTTCTTGTAATAAATGGTTAATGCATTAATAGTAGTGAGGGTGGACGTTTGGGCCATTTGAATCGAATATATGAAAGTTTCGATTTGAATTTTCTATTTTCGAATTGAAGAAATTACCATTGATATATTTTTATGTTTGTATCTCAAAAATGTTTTAATTTTTTGAGACTCAACAAACTTTACGCCTCTTTTTCCTTAAAATGGTTCTCAAATGATTTCAAGTTTCTGGTTCAACACAGGCCATATCACTATGTTATTGAGACATTTCTGAAAGATTTCTGAGAAATTTATAATGCTTATATAATTTTAACTTAGATACATGTACACTTTATCAAATACATAGGCTCTTAGTTTAATATATATATATTATCAGATTCAAGTATACCTAATTGTAATGATCCGGTTGATCATTTTTGAAAAATTTCGCAAAATTACCATTTTGTCCCTCCTGATATTGACCCCGAGTTATTTCTGTTTGAGTTTTGAAAGTTGGTCTCGAAATTTGAGTAAAACGTTGTGAATTTTGTAAGTTCCAAATTTGAAAGGCTAAAGTTGTTAAAAGTTGTTTTTGATGTCTTTAGGAATTTCGAGTGTTGGAATGAATGTCACGCCCCGAGCCTACACCCCGGACATGGATGGCACTCGAGAACCATTCTTGGCCCCAAGCGAACCCTTGGCCTGACTTACTTACTCAGCGAAAAACTCTAAGCATTAATACAATGATCAAATGCACTTACTCAATGGTTTAATAAAATAACTTAGAATGTTTAAAAGTCAACATTCATTTTGGCCAAAATGGCAACTCAAGTAAGACATATGAAATGATAATGTAAAGACAACTGAACTACTAATTGTCTGACCGTCTATGAAGCCTCTAAAACAAAGAAGGATGTCGGGACAAGGCACCCGATCATCCTAACAATGAAATACTGAAAACAACGTAAAAGGAGTCCTCCGGAATGCAATGAGGCTCACCAACTGACTCTGAGTGCTCAACTGGATCAACGAGGCGTTATGTGAGATCCTGGTTACCTTCGTCTGCATCATAAGAAGATGCAGGCCAACTGGCATCAGTACATTGAATGTACGAGTATGCGAGTTGGAATGCTAAACACAACATAGACTTGAAAAGAATTTGAAGGGAACGCTTACCTTGGCTTTACTCAACTCCTGAATAACTTAACTCATTATAAAACAATAAAGCATATGGAATATATAGAAAGCTTGTGAAACAGTGGAAAATAACTTAGTTCGTTAAAGAAAATGCAATAACAAACTCAACTTTACTAATATAATAAAGTAATATAGTTTCTGTGGGAGATTCTCTAACCGACAACCACCACTATGAGCCTAAGTGGTGATACAACGTCTTGCCCACGCTGCCAGAACTTTCCTATACTTTGCCTTCATATAGAACGCCTTAACTAAGTGGATCCACTAGTCTATGCTAAAAACATCTTAAGGAGTCATCTAAAAAGTATGATCCTTTACTACCCATGATGACTACATGGTTTATGGAGACTTGAGTTAATATAAACTCACATCCCCTTATCGGTGCTCAATACTACTCCCAAAATATACTTAGCTCATATGTTTTTAAAATAAATTTTTTTCGTTTGTTTGAGATAATTACTCAAAACTTAGCTTAAAAAGCTCTCTTGGAATCGATGTTCCCTTTCTTGCTCAAATGTTAAAACATGTTTAAACTCTTTGGGAATACATAGTCCCCATATACTTCTTTGAATAAATTAACTTCAATCTTTACTCTTTACTCCCTAAGCCCTTCCCCAGAAAATTCCCGATTTTTCTTGCTCGTTTTTCAACTCTAAACCCCTTATTTCATCTTAGTTCTTTCCCCAAACACTTAAAATCGATTATACCTTCAATATATAACATATTCAACTTGAAATTACACCTGAAAACATGAATCAAATCTCAAGAAAACTTCAACAACACAACCCACAAGAATTCAAACGAATTTCATCAAGAACTCAAAGGATTTACTTTCAAATCAATATAACTATGCTGAATTGAATCGTGCTTGGTGCGTGGGTGAACTAACCCAATGCTATGCGATCTCACATACCTCGTAGGGATCACCCCTTGACGAAATCCACAAGCTAAACTCGAACGTTCTTGACGATTCTTGATTTCTCCTCTTTTTTCCTCTTTTCTCTTTTCTCCAAGCCCTAACGTGAACTTCAACTTTTCTAAACTGACTAAAATATGACTTTACCCCAATTAAACTCCTAAAAACAAATTAAAACAATTGGGAAGGAATTCCAAAATCCGGATTAGACTTTTCTTATTCAAACAACCCAACTTCCAAAGGGCATATCTCACTCATACGAACTCAGAATCGCGCAAAATTGGCGGCGCTAGAAAGATTATTCCAAGATCTTTCCTACAATATCTGGAAGAACACCTAAATAATAATGATCTAGGAGTTATGGCCATTTGAAGTTGACCAAAACTTAACTTATTCTAACTTAACATAATTTTCCGATTTTCATTGTTTCCAAAAACGACTATTTCCAATTATTAACCCCTTCCTAGTTATATCAATTTGCAAAATGTTACAAAATCTCCCCCTTGGGAACATTCGTACTCGAATGAGATTACTCTTACCAGGCTAAGGGTGTAAAATGTAACATTCAACTCAAACACCCAATCAAGTAATGCAATTACAACATGCTAACTTACAAATAAAAAGCCAAGCAAAGTATTAGTACCTTAATTCGGAACTTCTCTGGATTCCAAGAGATGTGGATATCTCTTCTTCATATCCTTCTCAGCTTCCCAAGTAGTTTCCTGAACAAATTGGTTCCTCCAAAGGACTTTGACTAATGCTACCTCTTTTGTTCTCAACTTGTGAACTTGACGATCTAAAATCTGAACATGAATCTCCTTATAAGACAAGCTATCTTTGATCCCAATATCTTCGGTTGGTATGATCAATGAAGGATCGCCCATGCATTTCTCCAATATGGAGATGTGAAGTACCAGATGAACCACTGCTAACTCTTGTGGTAGCTCCAATTCATAAGCTACTTTGCCAATCCTTTTGGCAATTCGATAAGGTCCAATCTACTGGGGGCTAAGTTTCCCCTTCTTACCAAATCTCATAAAGCCCTTCATGGGTGAAACCTTTAAATACACCTAATAATTTACTAACTCTCTTCTCCTAACATCAGTGTAGGATTTCTGATGGGCTCTGCACCGTCTTCAACCTCTCTTGAATCACTTTCACCTTTTCCATAGCCTGATGTACTAAATCTGGTCCTATCAACCCACCTTTACCAACTTCAAACCATCTAATAAGAGATCTGCATCTCCTCCCATAAAAAAACTTCATAATGAGCCATTTGGATACTAGAGTGGTAATTATTGTTGTAAGCAAACTTGATGAGAGGTAGGTGATCATCCCAATTACCTTTGAAATTGATCACGAACACCCTCAACATATCCTCTAAGGCCTGAATAGTGAGCTCTGATTGGTCATCACTCTGAGGATGAAATGTGGTTCTTAAGTTCACCTTTGAACCTAAGCCTTTTTGGAATGACTTCCAAAACTATGCAGTAAATTGCGCACCTCTGTCTGAAATAATGGAGACAGGAACCCCATGAACTCTTACCACTTCTTGAAGATACAACTTAGCGTAATCTTTTGCTGAATAGGTAGTCTTTACTAGCAAAAAGTGGGCTGATTTTGTCATTCTGTCGACAATCACCCAGATAGAATCATGCTGCCCGAGACCTTGGTAAACCTGTGATGAAATCCATATTAATCATCTCCCACTTCCATTCTGGAAGTTCTATATTCTGAGCTAAACCACCGGGACTTTGATGCTCTACTTTTACTTGTTGGCAATTCGGACACTTGGCAAAAAATTCTACAGTGCCCTTCTTCATGCTACTCCACCAATAGACTTCTCTCAAATCGCAATACATCTTCGTGGAACCTGGATGAGTAGAATATTTGGAGCTATGAGCTTCCTCAATGTTCCTCTCTTGGATTCAATCCACCATTGGTACGCACAATCTACCTTGATATCTTAATACACCATCTCCTCCTTGTTCAAAAGCTAATACTTTTTGCTTATGAACATTTGCCTTCAATTCAAGCAAAATAGGATCTTGGACTTGCTTTTCTTTCACTTACGAAACTAATGAAGATTCAAACCCCATTCATTACCACTACTCCTCTTTCTGTGGAATCCATTAGTCGGACTCTTAAGCATGCAAGTCTATGTACATCTCTCACTAATTCTCTCTTTTCTTCTTCAACATGGGTGGTACTACCCATAGACAACCTGCTTAAGCATCAACAACCACATTAGCCTTACCTGGGTGATAAAGAATACTTATGTCATAATCCTTGAGTAATTCCTACCACCTCATTTGTCTGAGATTAAGCTCTTTCTGAGTAAACACATACTGAAAACTCTTGTGATCAGTGAATATATCAACATGGACACCATATAAATAATGACGCCATATCTTCAAAACAAATACTAAAGCAACCAACTCTAAGTCATGCGTTGGGTAATTCTTCTCATGAATTTTCAACTGTCTGGAGGCATAAACTATAACCTTGCCATTCTGTATTAACACGCAACCCAAAACAACTCTAGATGCATCACAATATACCACAAAACCTTGAGTACCTTCTGGCAAGGTCAAAACTGGGGTAGTAGTCAACCTCTTTTTCAATTCCTGAAAACTTTTCTCATAAGCTTCAGACTATTGAAACTTCACTTTCTTTTGAGTCAACTTGGTCAAAGGGGATGAAATAGATGAGAACCCCTATACGAACCTTTTATAATTCCATCATCGGAAACTATGTGACCCAAGAACACCACAGAGTCAAGCCAAAACTCACATTTAGAGAACTTAGCATATAACTCCTTATCTTTCAAAGTTTGAAGAACTTTTCTAAGATGGCTAGCATGATCTTCCTCATTCCTCGAATAGATTAGAATGTCATCTATGAAAATTATAACACACATATCCAAATAAGGCTTGAATACTCTATTCGTAAGGTCCATGAACGTTGCAGGTGCATTGGTTAAACTAAACAACATGACCAGAAACTCATAATGACCATAACGGGTCCTGAATGTTGTCTTGGGTATATCACACTCCCTTACTTCAATTGATGGTAGCCAAATCTGAGGTCTATCTTAGAAAAACAAGAAGCACCCTGAAGCTGATAGAAAAGATCATCAATTCTCGGAAGAGAATAGTTATTCTTGATGGTAACCTTGTTCAATTGGCGGTAATCTATTCACATCCTAAGGGAACCATCTTTCTTTATCACAAATAAGACCGGAGCGCCCTAAGGTGAGACATTTAGTCAAATGAAACCCTTATTTAGCAGATCTTTCAACAGTTCTTTAAGCTCTTTCAACTCTGCTGGTGCCATTCTACATGGCAGAATAGAGAGCGGATGAGTATCGGGAATAATATGTCTATCTCTCTCTCATGAGGGACTTCGGGTAGATCATCTGGAGAGACTTCTTGAAACTCTTTTACTATAGCAACTGACTGAATATGATGTATCTCAACACTAGTGTCATTAACTCGGACTAAGTGATAGACACACCCGTGTAAACTAACTTTCTCACCTTAAGGTATGAAATAAAATGACCCTTAGGCACTGCTGAACTACTTTTCCACTCTAAGACTGGCTCATTAGGAATTTGGAACTTAACAACTCGAGTTCTACAATCAATGGAAACATAACATGCATGAAGCTAGTCCATACCTAGAATGACATCAAAATCTATCATGTTTAACTCAATTAAATCAACCATAGTGTCTTTGTGATTGATGAAAATGACACAATCACGATAAACTCGCTCAACTAGAATAGACTCCCCAATAGGTGTAGAAACACAAACGGGTTCACAGTGTTTCGTAGGAATAACATCAAACTTATTTGCAACATAAGGGGTTACAAAAGATAAACTTGCTCCTGGGTCTAGCAATACAAACATCAGAAATAAAGATTTTGATCATACTAGTGACAACATATGGAGAGTTCTCTTGCTCTTGACGACTAATAATGCATAAATGCGGTTTGTTCCTCCGCCACTACCAGAAATAGCTCCTCTAGGTGCAGACCTGTCTGGTGGAGCAACTGATAAAGATTGGGCCCTATTGCCCTGACTCCCATTACCTTGCCAGTTCTTGGGATACTTTTTCATGAAATGACATTCTCGTCGACACTTGAAACAACCTGACTGGCCATCACGACTGTCACGCCCCTAGCCTACACCCTGGGCGGGACTGGCACTCGAAGACCGTTGCTAGCCCTAGCGAACCCTTGACTTGGCTTACTTAACTCAACGGAAGACAATATTCATATCTATAATGGTCAATGAACTTAACTGAACTGAAAAATAAAATAACTGAGAATGTTTTAAAGATTAAACATTCAACTTTGCCAAAAGTGGCAACCCTAGTCTTAATAATAAGAAATGATAATGAAAAAACTCAAATGACTAACATCTGACTGTCTATGAAGCCTCTAAACAATTGAGATGGATGTTGGGACAAACCCCACAACATCCTAATGAACTAACAAGAAAGCAATGAAAATAGATCCTCTGGAATGCAAAGAGGCTCATCGACTGACTTTGAACTGCTCACTGGATCAACGGTGCGTTGGGATGCCGCTCCTAGTTACCTGTGTCTGTATCATAATACGATGCAGGCTAACTGGCATCAGTACATTGAATGTAAGAGTATGTGAGTTGGAATGCTAAAACAACATAGGATGGAAAGAGAATCTGAAAGAAACACTTACCTTGGCTCTTCTCAACTCATGAATACTTAACTGAACTCATTTCAATATAAAGCAGTTTAAAACAAGTGCAATATAAAGAAAAGTTGTTTAAAAAAACATGATGTCAAGTCTGTGTATATACAAGGATATAACATGACTCTGAAATGTATGTAAAAATACAACAAACTGATGTATATAAAAATACAATAACTTCTGTGGGAGTTTCTCTAATCGAAAACCATCACATTAGAGCTATAGTGATGATACAACGATCTACCTCACGCTGCCAGCGCATCCTACACCCGGCCAAAGGTATAGGACATGAACTACTACGTGGATCCACTAGTCTATTGTGAAAAGGGTTCATCTAAAAAGTATGACCCTTTTCTACCTATGGTGGCTTCATGGTTTTGTAGAGACGTGAGTTATCTGAACTCATGCTCGCCCCCAATTCGGTGCTCAATACTACTCCCAAAATATACTAGCTCTTATGTTTTAAAAACATACTTCTTCTGTGATTTGAGATTAGTGCTCAAAAACTTTGCTGAAAGGCTATCTTGGAAATCAAAGTTTCCCCTCTTGCTTCATTTAGAAAGCGATTACTTTTTCTGAAAACTAGCCCGAAGGCTCTTTGGAAATCTCAGTTTCCGTTCTTATTTAAATGTGAAATCATTTTAAATCTCTTTGGGAATACTTAGTCCCCATATACTTTTGCAGAAATGAACTTCAACTTTACTCTTTACTGAACTCAAAACTTAAGTCTTAAAACAAAGTTAAAACGTTTGCAAATGACTTTTGGAAAACTCTTAAGAACTTCTCTTGACTTGACTCTTACTTCTCTTGACTTAGATCTTAACTTTCCTTGAATTGGATTATGAATTCAAGGTTCATGATTTCATGTTGTTTAGATGTACCTTAGAGTGTTGGAATCAACTAGAAAACACAGGTACATTGCTAAGCAACAAGTATGAAAAGGTGGGGAACGAATGGAGAGAACTGGCGTCCCTGACGCTCTGAGAGGCGGGGGGCTCCAGCCCTCAAACTTCAGAGGACCTGCTGGGCACACTGACTGGCACGTCGCCCCAAGGGGTAAACTTTAGAGCCCCTTTTAGGGTGCGCTGGCTGGTGCGACGCCCCACCCCCTTCCCCAAGTGTTTGACTACTTTTCTTCTTCGTTTTTCAACTCTAAACCCTTTTAACTTTAATGGTTCTTTTCCCAAACACTTAGGATCATTTATATTCTAAATATATGGTAGATTCAAACCGAAATTTCACCCGAAAACATGAATCAAATTGGAAGAACCATCAACAACGCAACCCATAAGAAATTCAAACGAAACTTCAACAATGTTCATCAAGAACTCAATTTCTAAACTTTCAATGACTTTAATTCACTGAATTAAATTATAGTTGGCGCGTGGGTGAACTGACCCAACACTATGTGATCGCACATACCTTGTAGGGATCACCCCTGATGAAATCCACACGCAAAGCTCGAACGTTTCTTGGCAATTCTTGATTTCTTTTCTCTTTTCTCCTCCTTTCTCTTTTCTCCAAGCCCTAGCGTGAACTCTAACTTTTCTAAACTGACCAAAAATCTTGTTTTACCCAAATTAACTCCTAAAAATGAATTAGAATAATTAGGTAATGAAAATACTAATTTACCCTTCCAAAACCCGGATTAGACTTTCCTTAATCCAATAAGCCAACTTCCAAAGGGCATAACTTACTCATACAAACTCTGAATCGTGCAAACTCGGTGGCATTGGAAAGATAATTCCAAGAGATTTCCAACCATATCTGGAACTGCACCTAACTCATCTTGAGCTAGGAGTTATGGTCGTTTGAATTTGACCAAAAACTCACTTTAACTTAAAATTCCTTATACTTTCCAAAAATGACTATTTCCAGATTTTAAACTTCTTTCTAGTTCCGAGATGTTACAACGATGCTTACCTAGGTGGGTTCTACCACACCTAGCACATGCAGGAGCCCAATTACCTCATTTTGCCATACTACCTTGAGACTGTGCAAGTCTGGATCTGAAATTCTGCGAATTCTGACCATTATACTCACCTTTGTTTCTGGGTGCAGGTGCACTAGCAGATGATGGAGCAGGTCCCTTTTGCTTTTGCTGAAAGGACGAATGGTTCACATTACTTTTCTACTGCCCAGATTCATTCCCTGTCTTAGCTTTCTTATTTCTGAATTCCTCCCTATCCCTCAGCTTCTCTTCCTCAACCTGCTGCACATATATCATTAATCTCGATATATCCATATCCCCAATTAGCATCGTTGCCCTGTCCTCTTTGCTTGATAGATGGGACAACCTAGCCACAACCATCTCCGAAGCATAATAGGATAGCTGGGTGAACTTTAATCCATACTCATGAACACTCAAGGAATCCAGTAACAAATTCTCATACCTTAGCCTCTTTCAATTCTTGGGGGAAGAAACGCCCTAAGAAATCCTCCTCAAAACATGCCTAACTCGCAGGTGGTGCATCCTCAACTCTACCCTCTTTCCACTGGTCAAACCAAGTCCTAGCAACATTCTTTAGTTGATATGCAGCTAGTTCAACTCGCTCAGTATCGGTAACATGCATAACCTCAAATACCTTTTTCAGTTCCTCAATAAAGTTTTATGGTTCCTCGGTAGTGCTTGAACCCGTGAAACTCGGAGGATTCATTCTCAAGAACTCTCGGATCCTCGAAGTATCAGTCACTTCTTATCTAGCTCCTCTCTGTTGCCCAACCTGATTAGTCACAGCTTTACTTGACATCCTTATTCCTTCCATTAATTCAGCATTAGTGACTTCCCCTTGAGGTTGCACTTTAGGTGCATTTGGTAACTCTTGCTCTTCAACATTACGCATAGCAGGATGAAACTCTGACAGCTCTTCGTGGAGGCATGATTAACTGAAAAACACGCGCAAGCACGAATTAGAAAGAAACTTTTTAGAGATCAAACTCTAATGCATGAAATGAGTGTGAAAGAAGTGAGAAAATTTTCGTAAGTGTCGCAGCCTCCTAAATATAGATATGACGCGCTTCACACCGATAACCAGGACTCTACATACACAACTTTATAGACTCTCTAGGACTCTTGAACTCTGGGCTCTGATACCAAGTTTGTAATGTCCCATGCCTACACTCCGGACGTGGCTGACACTCGAGAACCATTGCTGGCCCTAAGCGAACCCTTGGCCTGACTTACTTACTCAGCAGAAGACTCTAAGCATTAATACAATGATCAAATGCACTTACTCAATAGTTTAATAATATAACTTAGAATGTTTAAAAGTCAACATTCAACTTGGCCAAAATGGCAACTCAAGTCTTAACATATGAAATGATAATGTAAAGACAACTGAACTACTAACTGTCTCATTGTCTATGAAGCCTCTAAAACAAAGAGGGATGTCGGGACAATACCCCCCATCATCCTAACAATGAAATACTGAAAACAATGTAAAAGGAGTCCTCCGGAATGCAATGAGGCTCACCAACTGACTCTGAGTGCTCAACTGGATCAACGAGGCGCTGGGTGAGATCCTGGTTACCTGCGTCTGCATCATAAGAAGATGCAAGCCAACTGACATCAGTACATTTAATATACGAGTATGCGAGTTAGAATGCTAAACACAACATAGGCTTGAAAAGAATCTGAAGGGAACGCTTACCTTTGCTTTACTCAACTCCTGAATAACTTAACTCATTATAAAGCAATAAAGCATATGCAATATATAGAAAACTTGTAAAACAGTGGAAACAAACTTAGTTCGTTTAAGAAAATGCAATAACAAACTCAAATTTACTCATATAGTAAAGTAATATAGTTTTTGTGGGAGATTATCTAACCGACAACCACTACTATGAGCCTAAGTGGTGATACAACGTCTTGCCCACACTGCGAGAACTTTCCTATACTTTGCCGTCATATAGAACGCCTTAACTAAGTGGATCCACTAGTCTATGCTAAAAACATCTTAAGGAGTTATCTAAAAAGTATGATCATTTACTACCATTGATGGCTACATGATTTATGGAGACTTGAGTTAATATGAACTCGCATCCCCATATAGGTACTCAATACTACTCCCAAAATATACTTAGCTCATATGTTTTTAAAAGAGACTTTTTTCTCTGGTTTGAGATAATTAGTCAAAACTTAGCTTAAAAGCTCTCTTGGTATCGATGTTCCCTTTTTTGCTCAAATGTGAAAACATGTTTAAACTCTTTGGGAATACATAGTCCCCATATACTTCTTTGAATAATGAACTTCAATCCTTACTCAACTTGAACTTTAAGGCTTAAAACAAAGTTAAAACGTTTGTAAAAGACTTTTGAAAACTTTATAAACTTCTCTTTGACTTGCTTCTTAACTTCTAGACTTGACTCTTAACTTTTCTTGAATTGAATTATGGATTCAAGGTATTTCCTGATGTTTAAATGTACCTAAGAGTGTTGGAATCAACTAGAAAACATAGGTACATTGCTAAGGAACTAGTACGGAAAGTTGGAAAAGAAATGAAAAGAGCTGGCGTCCCTGGTGCTCTAAGAGGCGCAGGGAGCCAGAGCACACACTTCAGAGCTGAAGTTGTAGCGCTCTGGCTGGCGCATCGCCCTGGAGCCCAACTTCAGACTCTGAAGTGGGGCGCTCTAAGAGGCGCGGCTTTCCAAGTCTCTACCCAGAAAATTCCTTATTTTTCCTGCTCGTTTTTCAACTCTAAACCCCCTATAATATCTTAGTTCTTTTACCAAACACTTAAAATCGATTATACCTTCAATATATACCAGATTCAACTCAAAATTACACCCAAAAACATGAATCAAATCTCAAGAAAACTTCAACAACACAGCCCACAAGAATTCAAACGAATTTCATCAAGAACTCAAAGGATTTGCTTTCAAATCAATATAACTATGCTGAATTGAATCATGCTTGGTGCGTGGGTGAACTAACCCAATGCTATGCAATCTCACATACCTCGTAGGGATCACTCCTTGACGAAATCCACAAGCTAAACTCGAACGTTCTTGACGATTCTTGATTTCTCTTCTCCTTTTCCCTCTTTTCTCTTTTCTCCAAGCCCTAGCGTGAACTTCAACTTTTCTAAACTGACTAAAATCTGACTTTACCCCAATTAAACTCCTAAAAACGAATTAAAACAATTGGTAAGGAAAAGACTAAAATACCCTTCCAAAATCCGGATTAGACTTTCCTTAATCAAACAGACCAACTTCCAAAGGGCATATCTCACTCATACGAACTAGGAATCGTACAAACTCGGCGGCGTTGGAAAGATTATTCCAAGATCTTTCCTGCCATATCTGGAAGTACACCTAACTCATACTGAGCTAGGAGTTATGGCTTTTTGAAGTTGACCAAAACTCAACTTATTCTAACTAACAAAATTTCCATATTTTCATTCTTTCCAAAAACGACTATTTCCAATTATTAACCCCTTCCTAGTTATTTCAATTTGTGAGATGTTACAATGAAATTCCTTCTATTCCATCAACCCCAAAATGTGGGAATTGGTTTATGAGAGTTGTTGGTTTGAGATTCAGATTTTTTTTTTTTGGATTTGAGGCCCTAAGTTGTAAATTTGTGAAATTTTTGTATATATGTTGACTTTGGTCAACATTTTTGGTTTGGATGCTCGGATTGGTAAGGACGAAAAGTGTTTGTTGAATATAATGTCTTTGTGAAATTAGGTGATATGTGCTATTTAAAATTGTGTACTAATATTGTGATCTGTTGAGATATTTTAATGGTGGTTTATTGGCATTAATGGGGAAAAGAAATCTATGGTGGATGTAACATTGACAAAAAAAAAATACAATTAAGAGTTACGAATGATGGGAACTTCGAGAAAAAATTGAATTATGATTTTTAAGGGCTTGAAGAGCCTAGTCGCGACTATAGATAATGACGACCATGAAGAATAAAAAAATTAAGGAGAATGAAAATGGTATTAATGGAGGTTGTGGGTTGAGGGAGGTGGAGGAAAGATGAGAGAAATATCTATTTTATTTTATTTTTGTAAATAGAAAAATATTATTTTTATCTTTTTAGTTTTTAATTTAAAAATAGTTACAAAATAGTTATGACATGACATTATTAATCAGATGTGAATATGACATGTCATTTATATAATGGAGAGTGAGCTACACACATGGTTGAAGGGGTTTAAAAGTCTCATTTCAATTGGGTTTAAGGGTTCAATTGACAAAGAGTCAAGTAAAAGTGTTCAGAAAACAAACTCATACAAGTACAAGAGTCTATTAGACTATTTTGCCTTAAAAGTAATATACATGAGTTGAAAATTGGAGCTCAAGCATTAAAAATTAGCAGGGTTGAAAGTTGGAGTTTATGTATTAAAGTAAACACGAGTTGAAAAATTGATTTTGTTTTTAAAGATGAAGTAGCAGGATTGTTGAGAATATAGTTTGAAATTTTTCTCCACATATAGTTTGACAGAAATCTTCACATAAAACTATATTAAAAGAACTTAATATTATTAAGTATATGTTTTGGCCAATTGACCTACATATTTAAAAACTAATAAAAAAACATTGTTGATACTATTTTTTTTTGTATTCTTAATATGAGAAGGTGAGTTTCAATTTATAGTTTTTCAAACTTTTTCGCTAAAGAAAACAATACTCAAATTTGAAAAAAATTATATTTTTTCCTTTTAGAGAACAAAAGATAAATAAAATTCAAATACGATAAAAAATCACGTGTGTACCATAGTCATACTTTTCCAATATGTACAATAAGGACAATGTTCATTGCAGACGTTGTACAAATTGCCGTTTCATTTGTCGAATTTAAATATCAATAAATGTGAGGACTCCATTAATTGCATTTGGGAGAAATCACTTATTGTTATTTTTTCTCTATCTCAATTTAGTAACTTAGTTTGACTCGGCATAATGTTTAATGTCTCAATTTATATATGCTTAGTTTGACTCGGTATAAAGTTTAAGAATAGTGAGATAATTTTTAAAACTTATAATTTAAAATAAGTCATAAATGTTTGTGTGATTATTACTCATTTTATTAATGATAAAAAGAGTATATTAAAATTAAAATCTTACTAAATGTAGAAATACATGTCTTTTGTTTATAGATGGATTAATAACTTAGAAGTTAAGACACATATATACAAATTCTTATATAGTTTTATGATTGTATGGAAGGATCTATCGTTTTACCCGAGCAAGGGGCCTGTCAAGATTTAATACGTATTTTTATTGAGCCCATGTGTCTAGCAGTTCTAACTGGGTATAGGCGCCCTTTTTCAACTCCTTAACGGACTTAGAACCACGGCTGGCTAGATGAAGTCACAAAGACAAAGCCAATAAAAATAGTATCGAATCTGACTGTACCACCATCTTGGAACCAAATCAAGAAACCACATATAAAGTTATGTATATTTTGATAAAGTCTAGATCTTTCATAGTGAATATAAAAGAGAAGTTAGTTATCCGACATGGATATGAATCTTTTAGTCGGACATAGTCACGACTTAGATCGGAGAAATACTTAAAGAAGAAGTCAGAAAAAGAAAAATATTACCTTGTAGAGATGGCCGACTGCAAGGCCTATGAGCAAACTATAAAAATTTTATTAAATTTCGGCCAGTATCCGGTGTACTGAAAACTTTACAAGTTGAGAGAGATTTACAATTGAAGAGTGAAAGTAGAGAGAGGGGTTCCTAAATATGGTATCAGAGCCTAGGAACCTTCATGGTAAATATGAGATTGATGTGAAGTATATGACATAGATATGTTTTTTAAAACATGGATCTAGGAGAAGTAAGTACTAAAAGTACTAGATTGGAAGAGGTAGATTTACCTCAGAGCCTTGATTTGTTAAACAAATGGACTATTCCTAAAGTTGATATTAAAACTATTTATGATTATGGCTGGTTTGATAGAATATCTCATAAACAGTTAATAAAAGCTACCGAGCAATCTTTGACGTTAAATTCGTCTGAACAAACTATTTGTTTATTAAATAAATGAGATATCGATTTATATAAAAATCAGTATAATTTCTTGCATATTGGCATGGTTCAAATTGCTTTTAAACCATTAACTCTTAAAGGGTTACTTGAGACATTTTTAGCTGCTCTACGTGATACTAGAAAATTTTTAGACAATCTTTGATGGGTTTGATTGGGTCCACTGTGACATATGGTCTTGTATATTTTAATACTCAGCCAAATTTGTAATTATCTTTAACTGATGTTAATATTCTTGATGCTTTAACATTAAATGTTAAAACGCATGGTTATAATTATGCACTTGGATCTGAATTAATATGTTTATCATATAGAATTTATTTTAAATTGCTTTCTACGTTAAACTCGAAATGTAAGTTATATGATGCATCTGATCAGACTATTTTGGTGGAAACTAATTTTGTTAAATCTAAGGTCACTACTATGACCTATAAAATGGGAGGAAATTGATTTTCCAACAACTTGGACACTGGATACTATTTTATCCCCAAGTCAGATAACATATGCTGTCACTAATTTTGAGTATTATCATATTACACAAAAATCCTGATGGTAGGATTTGCATTTAGTTTGATGATAAAAGTGTTCCATATAGTAGACATTCATTTTCTGATAGAAGATTGTCTGCTATTCAACATATTTCACCAATTGAACTTGTGTATGGTCCAGCTCGTAATCGTGCTGCTTCTTTACATACCATACCTTCTACTATTTATTGTCATATTATATCTGTTGATCTAAATAATAAACTTGTTAATAAAAAAAAATTGATCCTCGAAAGAATATTGGTCAAGCTAATGATAATTCTTCATATATTTTTGATAAGGATATTCCTTCTGTATCTAAAATGGATTTTGATCCTAATAAAACTTAATCATGAATGTACACCAAATAGATTTTAGTCCAGGTTCACTGGCATGAAAGTATATTCAGAAAGAGTTTTTGTGTAATAAATGGAACCGGTTTAAAATCTGGTTTTTTGACACTTATAGTGCTAGTGATTTGAATAATATTTCTCAAGAATTTTATGAAACTTGTGCTTTACATAATCAAATTATATATTTTGTACCCTGGTTCATAACCATTTATTTACCTTTATACATCAACGTTCTTGAACGATCTTATAAAGATGGAACTGGTAATATTATTAAGGCTATCTATCCACCACAGTCATCTTTTATTTTACCTAATAATACATGTATCACTTTTACTGCCTTTAAAAAATTTATTGAAGAAGATGTTGCGGCAGTCAGCATCAATGAAATAAATAGTTTAATTTCTCAAAATAATTATTTGGGTCTTTATGTTAAAGATTTATGTGAACATATTAGTTCTCTTGACAAAAAATTGGATGAATTAACTGCTTTAGTAATCCAAATAAAAAATGATATAAAGACTTTTGATATTGCCTCTACTTCTAAAAGTAATTCAGAAGTTCATTGTTTCTACTCATGTGCAAAGGCCCACTGATATTCAAGATTTTAAATTTAAATCATTAAATGATTTGGAAGAACTTCTTGATAAAAAATTCTCAGGATTAAATGCAAAGCCTATTGATTTGTCAGACAATTTTACGAATGAAATGGAAAATACTTTTGATTTTAAAAATCATGTTTCTTCAAAATTTAATAAATTTCGTGGATATCCTATAAAGAATAGTAATACTAAGTATGGCCATAAACCAAGCATGCATACCTATTATTATCCCAGACCAACTCCTCAAGATGTGTTAATAGAGGAACAGGATTGGAATCAGACTAATACCTCTTATAGTGGGTTTGAAATTTACGAATGGAATCTTGATGGTTTGACTGATAGACAACTAACTATTCTTTTTCATAGAATGCTTGTGTATGGAACTATTTGTAAAAGTGTTAAAAATACAAATAGAAATATTTGCAAAATGATTATTGCAGGTTTTACTGGCCAACTCAGAGGTTGGTGGGATAATTATATGAGTATTGAGCAAAAATCAGCGGTGATAAATGCTATTGCTGATAATGAAGGTGTTGATAACTTAGGCATGACTCTAGTAAAAAATAGAGAAGACGTTGTTTATACTTTAGTTTTGACCATTTTAGAACACTTTAATGGTAGATTTACCAATTAATATGAGATTGTTCGTACCTTATTAAATGGTCTACGCTGTAGAACCTTAGGTGAATTTAGATGGTATAAAGATACTTACATGAGTAGGGTGATGGAATTGCCCGAAAATAAGTATGAACATTGGAAAGCTAAGTTTATAGATGGACTTCCCCCTTTATTTGCCGAAAGAGTTAGAAAAGCTCTGAGAAATAATCATGGTGAAATTCCTTATAAGGATTATACTTATGGTAAGCTGATAGGAGTTTGCCCTCAAGAAGGATTAAATTTGTGCAATGAATTAAAATTATCTAGGCAACTTAAAGATGGATAAGCTTAAAGAAAAATCTCAGTTAGGAGACTTTTGTATCCAGTTCGATTTACCGAATACTTTTTTTTTTATGAATAAATATGTTTATGTTGAATTCTTTAAAAAAATCATGTTATAATAATTTTTGAACTGATATATAATTTTATTTGCATATAATATAATTTAATTTTTTAATCAAAATATAAATATTTAAAATATTTTATTTTTTTATGAAATGACAATTTTATAATATTTAATTGATATAAATGTTTAATTTCATTTGTATATTCATATATTGAAAACAACCGGTCTTAAATTTCTAATTATTCAAATGTGTATTTAGATTTCGACATCTAGATCTTAATACAGATTTTAAAATTCAGATTTTTATTCACATGCATATGTCTGAATCTTAATGAAAAGTTGGAAACAAATAAGGCCTTGAAAAAATGAAAAAAAAATGTAATTAATTTTTTTTGATGAAATATTTATTTATTTGTTTATTTTAACTAAATGATGGATAATTGATTTTTTCATTGGTGGATAAAAAATGTTAGTACCTGGAGAAATCATGTCAATTAAGATAGAAAAGATATTATTCAGAGGGAGGTCAAAGTACCAGGATATTATGATCTTTCAGGTACTACTTTACCATTATTGTAATTATGTAATATTAATTAATTATTCATCAATTAATTAATATTATTGTGTCAGTCATTAACTTATGGAAAAGTGATAGTTCTGGATGGGATAATTCAACATACAGAGAGAGATGTATGTTCTTATGTTGAAATGATAGTCCATCTCCCACTTGCTTCTATTCCTAACCCAAAAAAGGTAACTTTACAGAGAGAGATGTATGTTCTTATGTTGAAATGATAGTCCATCTCCCACTTGCTTCTATTCCTAACCCAAAAAAGGTAACTTTTTTTTATTATTATTATTTCTCACTCGATATCTGATATCTATGTTGGAGTTTGTCTAAATTTAAATTCGTGCACTAGATCAACTTTATAAATTCTTCCTGTCGTCTATACATAGATTTTTAACATATCTTTAAAAAATTTTGTTGATATTTTTTAGGTTCTGATTGTTGGAGGAGGAATGGGATTTACTTTGAGAGAAGTTTTACGTTATCCATCTGTTGAAAGAGTTGATTTGGTCGAAATTGATGACATGGTGGTTAATGTAAGTATTTATTTTAGAGTAAATTTTAGGTTAAGTAAACATAAAAATCATATTTGTATGCTATGACTATAGTTTGCATAATTGTGCTCTATAACAAACTTTGTGTTTGTTATGACTATTAATCTATATATTTCGGTATACATATACATAAAAAGTTGTATTTGTATATTTCATTATACTTATACATAAAAAAATCTATATATGTATATGTAACTATTTTTGTATATATGTTTTTTTGTTGTGATTTTCAGTCGTATATGTGTATGTGTATTTTATGTATTTAAATATAAATTAGTATATGTATATGTAATTGTATTTTTGTATACAGATAGATTTGTATACAAATCTCTCTCTCGCATTATACAAACACAAATTATACATTGTATTTTGTATAATCTGTGTTTGTATAAAGCGAGAAAGAGAGAAAGACAAAAGAGAACTCGGCAGAGGAAGATTTGTATTGTATAATTATAAGTGTATAAGATGAAGATATATGTATTTGCATGTGTATATACATTTTTCTCTCGCTTTATACAAACACAAACGCGGTTTATAAATTTGTGTTTGTATAAAGTGAGAGAGGCGAGGGAGAGTGGTGAACGAGATCTGGGAGTGGCGAGAGAGATTCACTGGGGAGAGAGGCGAGTGACAAACTGTTTGCTACGGATTAGAATTAAATGAAACTGTGGTTATGACATTTAATTTGAATTAATAATTTGCTATTTTATACAATTTCCCCTTTATTTTATTATTTTGGACACTTTATTTTTGGCCAAAAATAGTGAATTATGGGACTGAAAACTTAAAAACTATTAACAACAAAGGTCTAATATAATGTTATGGATTGTACTTTTGCGTGGTTACTCTTGTTGATTCATTATTTTGTTTCTAATTATTATTTTGAAAAATTACATAAATACACCGTTTAAAATATTATAATATTTTTAAAAAAATTATTATTTAAAAAAATTATAAAATCCCTTTTCTGATGTCCCCTTTGGAATATATCTTGTCCCTCTCGGATACATCCCTTTCATTAAATAATGTATCAACCATTTAAGGAATATATGTGAGAGTAATGAAAAATCTGTGATTTTCATAATTGGGAAAACTTTCAAAATAATATGTAATTAGTCTTTGAATATATGAAATTTCTGTACTTTATTTATACTTATTATTTTTCAATTAAATGTAGGCTTCAAGGAAATATTTTCCTGACATAGCTAAGGGATACGAGGATCCACGTGCAACCATTTATGTATAGATGATTAAATATAGCCACTCACATAATTTAATTAGAATTAATTAATAATATTTAGGATGAACAATATATATTAACTTTTGGATACATTTTCAATGTTGTAGGAAATGCATTTGTGAGGAACACTGCTCCAGGAACATATGATGCAATTATAGTGGATTCTTCTGATCCTATTGGTAACTAAGAAGTAATATTTTGCATATAATTAAATTAGAAATGGAGGGCTATGCTTTACACGTATTTTGTGTTGGTCTTTAATTTTTGCGCGAATTGAAAAAATATATAAAATGTGTGGATGTAGGACCATCAAAAATTTTCTTTGAAAAGCCCTTCTTTGAGGCAGTTTCAAAAGCCTTAAGGCCAGGAGGAGTTTACTCAACTCAAGGTGAAAGTGCATGGATTTTCTTGGATATTATTCAAAAACTTGTTGAAGATTGCAACATATTCTTCAAAGGCTCTGTCAACTATGGATGGACTAATGTTCCTTCCTTCCTAAGGCAATATTCTCTCCTTCCCTATTATTATTATGTTTATTATTATTGAATTGTGTGATCAACTATGCATGTCCACATTCAAAAAATGAATGTAGTGAAAAGAGGATGCTTAAATGGATGTGTGGGTGTATTAGGAAAGATATGATTAGAAATGAAGTTATACGATACAAGGTGAGAATGACCTCTGTGATGAATAAGATGAGAAAAACGAGGCTGAAATGGTTCAAACATGTGAAGAGGTGCGCCATAAGGAGGTGTGAAGACTGACCATAACAAAATTTAGGTAAGGTAGAGGTAAGCCAAAGCTTATTGGAATCATGACCCTAGATAACAAGATATATATGGAGGTTAAGAATTTGGATAGAAATTTAATGGGTAGTTGAGAGTTGTAGCATTTTATGTAGGAAAGGCACGAGGCTAGCTTCCCCTCCTTATTCGTAATCATATTTAGAAATCACATTTTTTTTGTTATTCAGTGTTTATTACTTCCTCCGTCCCATTTTATATGAGTTAGTTTGACTTGGCACAAAGTTAAAGAAAGAAAGGAAGATTTTTGAAACTTGTAGTCTAAAATAAGTGATAGATATTTGTGTGACTATAAATCATTTCATTGAGGATAAAATGAGCATTTTAAAGTTGAATTGTTACTTAATATAGAAATGTGTGATTCTTTTTCGGACGGACTAAAAATAAAAGTAAATCATATAAATTGGAACAAATGGAATACTATTTATTGCTCAATTTACTTTGTATCTTTTTTTGCTATCTTATTTCCTTATAGTTGTGCTTCAAATTCCTTCTTTCTTTTAAATTGAGGGTCTAAAGAAAATAAATGCTCTATCACATAAAAAGTAAAGGTAAAATCTGAGTATATTTTATTATTTTCAAATCCCACTTTATAAAAATGCACTAAATATATTATTCATTGTTGTTATACAAAAATGATTCTAATATATAATATTTGCACTGGGGCTATTGGTTTTGTTATTTGCTCTACTGAGGGGCCTCCAGTTGATTTCAAGAATCCTGTAAACAAAGTTGATGTGGATATCATCTCTACAAAATCTGAATCACCTTTGAAGTACTATAACTCAGAGGTACCTTTTTCTCTCTCTATTGAATTAAAATATGGGAGAAAAGTCTGAAATATATTCAAACTTTAATCAAAATTGTTATAATAATTTTGAACTTTGGAAAGAACATTTTACCCCCATGCACTATTTAATAGTGTATTGTTAATAGTGTATTTTAATAGTGAATCACCTTTAAAATGCACTATCAAATAGAGCAGTTGGGTAATAGGTCCTGCTCAAAGTTTGAGATTGTTACAACAATTTCAATCAAAGTTTAGATATATTTCGGACCCTTTTCCCTTAAAATTTTGTCTTTAAATTGTATATATATATATAGTCTTCAAATAATCCTATTTTTTTCTTAATTGATTCACAGGTTCATACAGCAGCATTTGCTTTGCCAACTTTTGCTCAAAGGGTGCTTTGTCCTAAAAAGTGATTCTTGTTGGAAGATGTAAGAATTGACAAAATGGTCTGGTGGGCCCTTGTACTTGTATGCGTTTGTATTTGTATTGTGAACCCTTCTACTTGCCCCTTTGTCATCTGAACTCCTGAATTTATTGAAACACAATATTTTAAACATTATTTCTGACTTGACATCCTGTGTGGCATCTAATAGCAGAGTGCGTGTAAAACACACCTATTAGGAGCATGAGACCCTTGGAAAAGGGTCTAAAAGTCACATTAGGGCTTTTATATAGCCATCATCTTCCTAGTTGGATCTAACACCATTGTTGGATAGAATTTGAGGTTTTCTTGGCNCCCCCCCCCCCCCCCCCCCCAAATTTCTTCTCTATTTTTTATTGTCATTATACTGCTCTCTTTATTTATGAAACACGCCATGAAAAGCAAACACTACTCCCAAATATCTTACACTAACATTAAGCATAAAACAAAGCAAAACTTCCAAAAAATTTCAAGAAAATCAATGTAATTGACTAAAATCCAAAACCAACAAAGACACAAATAGAAGATCAAATCCAGATTAAACAACAAATAAATTTGAAAATAAATTGAAAAACCTACTTAGATAAGTTGAAAATCAAACAAAAACAACAAAAAAAAAACTCAAATAATTTTTTAGATTGACCCTATTTCAGTCATCTACCACTCAAATGACCCCTGTTTCAGATCCAACCAAACACAAACTTACTGCCTTCCTCTCGTCCTCTTCACCTTCTCTGACCAAAACGCATTCATTCTCACCGCCTCCAACAAGATTCAACGAGCAACTATAAGCGAGAACCAACAACAACAACAAAAATACCAAACCAACTCCGCCAATAAGTCTCGACCTTCCTAAAGCCGCCAGCCCCGAGCTCCGGCAAGATTGTTAACAACTAGAAACAATCAGAGCCCCACTCTTCCTTAGGCCACCGGTCACCATCAACACCCCAATCCGATAAAATTCAAAATCAATTCCGAACTCCGATGAGATTGTGAACAATCAGAAGTCATGCCAACATTTTTTACTTCAATGGAAAGAGTAGAAGAAGTAGGAAAAAGGAAAAGGTAAGGAAAAGTAGAAGAAGGGATGAAGTGAAATTGTGGGGATGGAGACAGTTATAGCAAAAAGAAAAAAAAATTGGAAAGACAAGTATTGCTACATTAATCTAATATAATAAAAGGAAAAATGATGTGGAGTGACTATATATATGTGTGTCATTTTATAATCATACGTGTCATTGTATAATTATTTTTAAAATTATGTGTCAGGCATTTGTGATACACACACAATTGAGTAGTAAAAAATTGTGTTTAGATGGGTTCAGGGGTTCAGATGACAAAGAGGCAAGTAGAAGGGTTCACAATACAAACACATACAAGTATAAGGGTCCACGAGACCATTTTGCCTATAAGAATTTCAAGTATATATTTGAAGTTCAAATAAATTTGCAAGGTGATAGTCAATTGCAAACCTTATTTTCTTTTAATAAATGGTTGGTTTTCAGAGGATTTAATTTCAAATGCAAATTTTATTTTCTTGTAATAAATGGGTAATGACAATGGTGGGTGATTAGGCCGTTCAAATTGGATATGAAAATGTCATTTTTGAATTTTAGTTCAGAATATCTACCGTATATATCACAACTCCTAAAAAATTTAAAAAGTAAAATATGTTTTAATTTCTTTTTTTACTCAACAAACTTTACACCTCTTCTTCCTCGAAATTGATCTCCAATAATTTCGAGCTTCTGGTTCAACACAATCCATATCACTATGTTATTGAGACATTTCAGAACAAAGATTTCTGAGAAATATATAATGGTTATATGTGGTGGCGGAGTCAAAACTTCGACTAAAGAGTGTCAAAAAATAAAGAAGTAAACTTATGTAGAAGTCAAGGAGTGTCAATATGTAATATATATACATAAAAATATTTTTACTCTAACTACATACTATAATTTTCCGACAAAGGGGTGTCGGTCGACACCTCTCAACTACATGTGGCTCCACCACTGGTTATTAATTTTAACTTAAATATATGTACACTTTATCAAATGCATGGACTCTTAGTTAAATATATGTATATATATTGTCAAATTCAAGTATGTCTAATGAAATGATCCGGTAAATCATTTTTGAAATATTTCGTAAAATTACCGTGACCCTAAGTTATTTCCGTTTGAGTTTTGAAAGTTGTCTCGAACTTTGAGTAAAAAGTTGTGAATTTTGTAAATTCCAAGTTTGAAAGGCTAAAGTTATTAAAAGTTATTTTTGATGTCTTTTGAAATTTCAAGTGTCGGAATGAAATTCCTTCGGTTTCATCAGTCCCAAAAAGTGGGAATTGGTCTATGAGAGTTGTTGGTTTAAAATTCAGATTTTTTTTGAGGATTTGAGGCCCTGAGTTGGAAATTTGTGAAATTTTAGCATTTATGTTGACTTTGGTCAACATTTGTGGTTTGGATGCTCCAATCGAAATTCCGAGAGTTCTATTGGATTCTGGGGATGATTTTAAGTTTAGGTGAGGTCTTTGTTGATTTTTGGTTGATATTGTCACGATCCAAAAATGTACGTAATGACACTTGTATATTCCCACAAAGACAAGTCAGTCTCAAAAGAAATCAATGTGGAAAAACTGTAAGACAAAAACTAGATAAAGCGAAAAACTTATTTTTCTATTAAACCCCCAAACTGTGATTGTCACATGTACAAGCCACTAAATACACAAATACAGAATTAAGAAATAAGTACAAGTCTAAAAAATGTACAAGTTTCGAAATACAGAAAATCAGGATTCACTTTAGCGGAGACCACAAAAGTGAGACTGGCCATTTGGCAGGGGTTCACATAAGCAAATCAGGACTCATTTTAGCGATGATCACTTAAGCGAAGCTCAGTTCGCAAAAGCGAGATCCCAGTTTTCGTGGGGTTCGCTTAAGCAAACCCAGGTTGCTTTTGCGACATCAAAGAGAGGTTTTTGGTCTGAAATTTCAGGGTTTAACCCCTATTTTCATTTTCTTTAGCTTGATAAACCCTTGGGGGCGATTTGAAGAGATTTCTTGTGCTTAATCATTTGGGTAAGCTTTTGTGACCCAAAAACTTAATTTAATTATATATGGATTTTAACAGCAAAACTTGAGATTTTAATTAATAAATGGCAAGGTTTTCAAGAACTTGAGTTCTAAACTAAAATGGTGATTGTGAACTGATTTTAAGTTCATTTCCAAAATGGTTTTCTCCAATGAGTTCCAAATGTCTTGGGTAACTTCTTCAAATAAAGATTTTCGGATTCAAACCTCATTTTTGAAATTTGGTTTTTGAGTTGAATGACCCAATTTTCAAAGAGTATGCTATGTAATGTGTATTATTATTTCTGGAATCTTATTAAGATTACATTATTGATTTATATTGTGTGGCTTTGAACGTTGTTCGGAAAGAAAAGACTCAAGTCTTGAATTGACTATTTGATTAAATTAAGGCAAGTAATCTCCTAAACCTTGTAAATCTGGTAGAATTATGTATTTCCCTTCGTTGTGTGTTGGAGAGTGATGATAATGAGGTGATGAGTTCATTATTCCACTTGATTAACCTTAATGAATAAAAAAGGAATTACTGAAAAGACAACGTGTTGATCATAATGTTTGTGATTTGCCTTGTTGTGAGCCTTATTTGATTGATTGATGATATGCTTTGATGACATTAATGTGGACTTGAATCGCTTGAATTGTTGTCTATCTTTATGGTGTGAAGTTTGTTTATGTGCATTGATTGTTGTAAACCGTGATGAGACATGTGATATAAAGTCGATGGAAAATGATTCCAGTTAGTAATATTGTGCCGAAGAAAAATAGTTCCGACAAGTGATGTGATATAAAGCCGCCGAGAAATAGTTCTGACTGGTGATGTGATATAGAGCTAATGAGAAATGATTCCTGCTAGTGATATGCTATAAAGTCAATGAAAAATGGTTTTGCGTAGTAATGTGAAATAAAACTGATGGAAAATAGTTCCGGTTAGTGTTGTGATATAAAGCCGATTAGAAATAATTTCGTCTAGTGATATTGTGTCGAAGGGAAATGATTCTGGCAAGTGATATGATATAAAGTCGATGGAAAATGGTTTTGGCTAGTGATGTGATATAAAGATGATGGAAAATAGTTCCAGTTAGTGATGTGATATAAAGTCGATAGGAAATGGTTTCGGTTAGTGATATGATAATATCACAATCTAAAAATGTATATGATGATATTTGTCTATTCCCACAAAGACAAGTCAGTCTCAAACGAAATCAATGCGGAAATACAGTAAGACAAGAACTAGATAAAGCGAAAAATATATTTTTCTATTAAATCCCTCAAATCTGGTCGTCACACCACTAAATACATAAAAGCAAAATTAAGAAATAAGTACAAGTCTCAATCTTTATTTCTCAAATAGAACAAAGCTTTAAGAAAAAGGAAAAGAGGGCTCGCCAAAGTGACAAAAAGTTACCTCTTCAAATCCTTGACAAGCCTCGAAATCAGAAGAAGGAGAAAGATATCACACGAGTCTGGACTCGGAACCTACACAAAAGCAAGGGGTGAGTACCAACAATACGATACCCAACTAACAACCTAGTAACTAAGGCATCTAGCTAGAAATTGAATACCCCTTACACTCCAACCGAACCTCCTTAAACTACAACCTGCACAAAAATCAGCTCAACCTAGTAATTCTACAATACACGGCTCACAAGGCCCAATATCCATAGTACAACAGTCACAATAAACAATCAAACGAATCAAATAAGTCATTTTCAAAGTCAAGTAGTTCAATCACACACAACAAGTACATCAATCTCAAGTAACAAGCAAGCTACATAGAAGCATCAAATGCATCAAGTCACAATAATCAATATCTTGCTGGAACCATTTCTCATCGGCATAATCTTACTAGCTCGAATCATTTCCCATCGACCTTATATCAAATCACTAGCCGAATCGATTTTCCATTAGCTTTATAAACACTTTTCGAAACTGAGGCTTAAACCTTGAAATTTGTAGGCCAAAAATCCTCCCAGGTATCACAAAAGCGACAAGGGGTTCGCAAATATGGTAAGGAAATCAGGGTAAAACTCTAACAAATCTCTTCTTTTGGTTGAATTTTTTTGACAAAATTTGATCCACATTTTTCACATGTATAATAATCTTCGTTCTTCACATAATTTTCATCAATGTGGGTTGTCATGGTTAAAATTGAAGCCTTGTGCATTAAACTAAGCACATGTTAATGATATTGGAACCCTGCGTTAAAAATTACAAACATAGTTGAAAGTGGAGCTCGTGTGTTAAAAGTAGGTGAAATGATTTGATGTGCCCTTATACTTGTATGAGTTTATATTTTGGACCCTTCTATTTGGCTTTTTGTCAACTGAACCCTTAAACTCAATGAAACTCAATACTTTAAGCCCTTCTGATCATTGGCCAAGCTTATGTTTCAATTTAATTATTGAGTTGGCACCTACGTGATTTTACGCCTAGAAGGAACGTGAGGTCAAAATTTAGACTAAAAATAATGTTTTTTAAATAAAAAAGACCAAAAAAAAAAAAACTTTTTTTTCACTTCTTTATTCTGTCCCTCCTAGCCCACCCCATTTTTCTCTCTCTAATCACCATTGCCTTCTTCTCTATCCAACCTCATTTCTTTTTTCTTTCTCCCCTTCCCAACTCTCTCCAATTTCTTTTTTCTCTTTCCTTTTTTTTCAAATTTTCTTTCTTTAGAAACGGAAATGTTTTGTTATTTTCTTTCCATTTTTTTGGGGTTATTTACAATCCATAAGTTAACACAAATTTAATACTCATAAAAGACGAAAAGTGATTATTGAATGTCTTTGTGAAATTAGGTGATATGTGATGTAAAATTGTGTACAAATATTGTGATCTATTGAGATATTTTAATGGTGGTCTATTGACATTAATGGAAAAAAGGAATCTATGGTGGATGTAAACATTGATAAAACAAAATGTGATTAAGAGTTACGAATGTTTAAAACTTTGAAAAAAAATGAATTATGATTTTTAAGAACTTGAAGAGCCTAGTCACGACTATAGATAATAACGACCATGAAGAAGAAAAAATTAAGGAGAATGAAGATGGTGTTAATGGTGGATTGGTGGTTGTGAGTTGAGGGAGGTAGAGGAAAGATGAGAGAAATAACTATTTTATATTATTTTTGTAAATAGAAAAAATATTATTTTTGTCTTTTATGGAATAACATTTTTGGTTGATAATTTAAAAATAGTTATGAAATAATTATGACATTACATTATTATATCTGACGTGAATATGACTTGTCATTTATATAATGAAAAGTAAGTTACATACATGTTTGGAGGAGTTTAAAAGTCTCATTTTTATTGGGTTTAAGGATTCAATTGACAAAGAGTCAAGTAGAAGTGTTTAGAATACAAACTCATACAAGCACAATAGTCTATCAGACCATTTTGTCTTAAAAGTAATATGCATGAGTTGAAAATTGAATCTCAGGCATTAAAAATTAGCAGGGTTGAAAGTTGGAGTTCATGTATTAAAGTAAACACAAGTTGAAAAATTGATTTTGTTTTTAAAGATGGAGTAATAAAATTGTTGAGAATGTAGTTTGGATTTTTTCTCCACATATAGTTTGATACAAATCTTCACATATAACTATATTAAAAGAACTTAATATTATTATATATTATGGCCAATTGACCTACATATTTAAAAATTAGTAAAAAAAAGAAAGAGAAACGACATAAAGTGACACCTGAAGTTGTCCCGAATTTTTAAAAAGACACCTAAACTATGCGAGCGTCCTATTACCCCCCTAAACAATCCTAAACTAAAAAAACGAATATAATTTTATTTTTGCAAGTATTTTTCTATAAAATATATTTTCTTGTTTTTCTTATTATTTTAGCTTTTTCTCCTTATTATTTTTTTCTTCTTCTTTCTTCCTTCTTCTTCAAAAATTCATTGTCATCTTCATTGTAGCTTCTCACTTTCAATGTCACTTTTTACCACAACTCCACCTCCCTTTTTACTACTATTAGTTTAACTCTCTTCAATTTTAAAATTATATCTAAATATTTTATTACATTTCGAACAATTTGATACACTCATTAGATTTCAAGATTATTAGTAGGTATTATTTAGTTTTTTAATCCAAATTTCATTTAAACTTTTTCAATTTTCGGAGAATTCTGATTCTTTCAAAATTATCATTTCTAGTTTTGAACTTATATGAAAATGAGATAAATTAATTGATGATACCTTCAAAGTTTTAATTTTCTTAGAAAAATAATTAGTTTTGTTATCAATAACTCAACAAAGTCTAGAAAATAGTATAATTTTGGAAAGAAAGGAATTTGACCGAAGAAGAAGAAAAAAAAAAGAAAATGGAGGGGCTCAACTTGACGTGGGGTGGGGGTGAGGTGAGGGTGGGAGGTGAAGAAGAAGAAAGAAAGAAAGAAAATGGAGGGAGGGGTAGCTTGAAAATAGGGGTGGAAGATGAAGTAGAATTTAAAATGAAATTAAAATTAAAGTAATAAAATTAAAATAAGTCAAAAAGTAAGAGAGAGAAATAATGAAAAACTTAAAATGAAAAAAAAAATTATATTTCAAATTAAATTAACACGTGTCACACAATGATTGGTGTGTGATAACACTTGTCATTTAAAATCTGGAATTGATCGAAAAATGGTGTAATAATATATGTTTGGAATTGTTTAGAGGGTAATAAGACGCCCGCATAATTAAGGTGTCTTTTTGAAAATTTGGTACAACTTCAGATGTTACTTTATGTCTTTTCTCTAAATAAAATATTGTTGATACTATTGTTTTTTTTGTTCTTGTTCCAAATTTTCCGCTAAAGGAAAAATACTCAAATATGATAAAAATTATATTTTTTCCTTTTAGGGAACATAAGAAAAAGGCAAAAGTACTCATTACGCCCGTGAACTTGAAGCTTTTTATTCGGTGTACACCTAAACTATATTCCGTTTTAATTACCTCCAAACTTGTTTATTCCTTCATCGCGTACACCTTTATTGTCCACCTGGCGTAGAAATTGACAACAAACTCTACGAGGTGCGTGAGGAAGTAATGTTTTGCCACATCATAAAGCTACAACGGTAAAAAAAAACGTAAAATCTCCAATTTTTTTAATATTTGGCATATTTTCAGAACTTTCTCTCTATTCTCTGACTATTTATTTTCCCCAATCCCTTCTCCCTTTTCAAATTTCAGATTTTTTCTCTCCTTTTTGTTTTAATTGCATTTGCTAAATTCATGAATTATAATAGGATACTTGTTTGTTTATATGGGACTCCTCTAATTCTGAAAATTTCATGGACAAATGACAATTTCGGACGTAGATTCCTCGGTTGTAGACACTATGGGGTATGTATTGTTTCATATTTTTTTCTTTTTATTTGTCAAGTTCTTATTATTTAATTTTTTTAACTTTGATTTTATGAAATGCAGTCCTTATTTCGAAATCCTTGTAAGTTTTTCGATTGGTTTGATCCAGAATTTCCTAGCCAGGCGAATGCTGTGATTTTGGGTTTGTTGAAGAAGACCAACAAACAAGAAAACCAGTTGAAGTGCAGATGGATGTTGAAACTAATTTTGGGCATTAGTTTGATATGTAATGTGATATTGTTCTTTTATTTAGTGTGTCGTTGAATTTTTTTTCTGTGAATGTAATTGTTATTAACGCTAGGTCTTTTGGTTCTAGGATTCTCATTTTGTGGATTAGTTTGGTTTGGTGTTTTAGTGATGTATGTTTCTGCTGATTAAAGCTATATATATCTTCGTGTATGTTCAATTGACTTGTCATTTTTTCATAAAACTATAGTTACATGTAATTAGAGCCGTCAATTTGGGCTAGGCCTGTTGGACCGGCCTGACGTAACCTGTGATTTGATAGGGTTGGGCTACGATTTTTGGAGCTCATTTAAGAAAAGGGCTTTTTAGCTTGGCCTAAATAAGTCTGTCGATATGTGGGGCTTGAGAAATATGGATAGGGCCGGCTCGTGGGCCAAATAAAAATTAATTAAAAAATAAAAATAAAATAGAGTATTAAAAATAACGAGAGTCTAAACTCAAAAATTGTTTAAAGTTTAAAATATTACAATTTAAATACAAATTATATTTATAAAATATGAAATACATAAAATAAAAATTCCCTAAAATTTCTTGGGATTCACTACATAGGCCATAGCCTATGGAAAATAGTCATAGTTTTTGTGTTTTCTTATGATCATAAAAAACAATTAGGTTAATATTTCTATTTAGCTATTTATGTTTTTGCTTGAAATCAAACTTAATAAATATTATAAAGATAATTTTATTTGTGTGTTTGATTAACAAATAGTAACATCAACACCATGTAATATTGTCTTGTCGATATTTATGATAATATTTTTAAATTATAATTTAATTTTAAAAATTATAAAAATATACTTTTAAGAAAAGAGGGCTGACCCGGCAAATCTCGTAGGGGCTGGACCGACCGTTTTTTAGCCCACACAAAATATGGGCTAGCCCGACCTTGCCCGTCAAATTTCAAAGTCTGTATGAATTAGCCCGGATGGGGTGGGCCAACCCATATTGACAGCTCTACATGTAATAGGTAATATGATAACAAAACACGAAATAATAACATAACTAGTGCTTTCTTGATCATTAAACACAAACATCATAGTGTTTCATTGTTTCAACCAACAACCACAATAATTTAAGTTAACCACCAAAACAAAAAACAGTCACTACTTTTAGTTTGGTTGAACAACCACACAAGCACCAAAACACAAAACAGTCACTACTTTAAGTTTGGTTGAACAACCACACAAGCACCAAAATTCAAAACAATCACTAATTTAAGTTTGGTTGTTACAACCACCAAAGCACCAACACACATTAAACTAAAAAGTTTTCTTTGAGGGTGATTTTTCCTTGGCTTGTGCCCTTGTTTGAATTCCAATAGCTTTTGATCTGGTTTGAATACGACGCATAACACTTTGGACTTGAAGTTCTCTTTGAGTCATGACCTGTTTGCCTTTCCACTTTAGTCCCTTGGTAGGTTTAAAATCAATATCACCGGTCATATGCGTAGAACTCACCACACCAGTATTAACCCTCCTACTGCTAGACAATTATTGCTGCAATATTAACAACATAGTTATTTTGGGACTCACATTTAAAAATATAATTTTGACAATTTTATAAGACACTTACATTAATACATGTATATCCAGTATCAGCAACAAATGCACCTTGTCCCACAACTTTTGGCCTCTTCTTGTAATCACTTCATGCACCTCTTTTTGTACTAGTGTTGTTGTTGCTTGCTCTTTCATTCTACCCTTCTTTTTTTCAGTGGTGGACTAATGTGAGTAGAAAAAGAATACAACAAGAGAATTAATTAATAAGTAACCTAATCTAATTTATAAAAGTAAATTAATGTGAATGTACCTCTTGAGTGGGTGTTGGTGTAGACTTAGGTTTAGGATTTTTTGGACAATTTCTCTTGTTATGATTTGCTCATCTGCAAATTGAACATGTCATTATTGTCACCAATTCTTGGCAACTTCCCAGCTTTTCTCACTTCACCAATTTCTCTTCTTCTGTTCTTTGGTGGCCTACCAGGCATTTGTCTTGCCTCAGGTGGTTTAACTATTGGGTTTCTGCTTTCAGGCCACATTTCCACGTTTGGGACTGGTTGAATGAAATGAGAATATGTCTTCAGATATGTCTCTTTTCTATACCAGCTTGAAATTGCTTGTGATGCATCCATGTTCAAGTGGTTCATGATGTTATACCATGTGCACATGGGATACCTTTTAATTCCCAAGATCTGCAACTACATTTCTGTTGACCCAAGTTCATAGTATGTTTGTATACCCTTTCTAACACTTCAAATCCATCATCACCATTCCATTCAATGTTGTACTGCATTGATCTTGTTACATTGGTATTGAATACCATCATTGCCATTGGAGATATTCCATTTGTCCATGTTTCAGCAAATGCTCTTGACTTACTCACCCTACTCATCGCCTTAACTCTAATTTCTTTCAACATAGTTACAATAGTGTTGTTCCTAAGTCCCAAGATCCAAACATTGAAACTCTCTGCCATGTTGTTATCTATACTATCACATTTTGAAAAAGTTTAGAAAAAAGTTTTGCACCATTTCTCCTTGTTGTATTTGATAAGGGCTTCGACTATACATGTTCTCAACTTGGATAGAGCATTTATATTGTACTTAAATTGTGCCTCAAAGTGGATCTAGCACAAGCCCAAAATTTCTTCCTTTTCTCTATGTCACTCCAGTTTTGTGACCAATTTGCTAATATGTGTCTAGCACACATTTAGTGCTCACATTCTAGAAATACTTCATCTGCAGCAGCTATTAGTCCCTATAGTTGCAAAATAAAATAATAAAGATAGTTAAATTTTGATCAAATTAAATTAAAGACAAACAAAAAAAAGAAATTCAGTTACCTTTTGCATTATCACTAATGATAGTGATCTGGGAACCATCTCCTAGATTAAGATCATCTTGTAGAATGGTCATGAACGTCCATGAACTTGCTACCAGTACCAATTATTGCCCATGCTATTGGATACATTTGGTTGTTTGCATCCTTAGCAACAACTATCAAAACTTGACCCTTACAAATTCCTTTTAGAAAACACTCATCCATCCCTATACATCTTCTGCATCCTTGTTGGAAACCTTTTTTCATAGCATCAAAACATATATAAAAGAGTGGAATTGTTTCATCCTATTTTCTGATTCTGAATCTTTAAGCTTCACAACACAAGTGCTACCAGGATTTGTTTGGAGTAACACATCTATGTAGTCTAGGATTCTGTTAAATTCTGCCACATGATCCCCCATAATTTCCTTTAAAATATTTCTTCTTATTTTTAAACAAATTGCCTTGCCTACATGAACATTCAACTCTTTCCTCACCAAATCTTGTATCCCCCCCCCCCCCTTTTATACAAGGTTGAGAAATAATTTTATCTTTCAGATACTTACATAAAAACTTTGAATTACACAAAATATTATTGGTGGTCCTGGTACATCTGTGCCTTGGGTTGTATATCTTGATAGTGAAGTTCTCACTCCTCCCTTCCTTACTTGCATACAACAGCCATGGACAACCATTTTTACACTTGACTCTTGCTCTAGTACTCTCATTCACATACTTGTCTAACTCAACTCTTTTTTATAGCATTTTTTGTCACTGCCTCTCTAAATTCCTTTACACTTTCAAATACCAAACCACACTGCCATATTACAACATCACAAGTAGAATCATATATCACTATATTACTCTTCTTTCTCCCCCCTTAAACTCCTTCCTTCAAGTTCATCATCAGAAACATGTTCTTCTTCATCACTTTGAAAACTATCACAATCAGAATTGGCATAGTATGGCTCATCCTCTGTTAGCTTACCCTTGAATATTTTTTTACCTTTTCCAATATCTTCATACCCTTCATCAAGTCCAACTTCACCTAAAAAAACTTTTGATTTTTCCTTCTTCTTTCTCCTCCTACTTTCTCTAAACTTTCTCACATATTCCGTAACAATCCTCAACTCCTCATGCACATCACTTCCATAGTCAACAAACTGGTCAGAAAAAATAGAATCATTGTCTATATATGTCTTCCTCTGCATTTTCTTGGGCACTTGGTTCAACTTCTTCTTGAATAGAAAGTTCAGTTCCTTGTTGGACAGTAGGTTCAACTTCTTCTTCAGTATCAGTCCAATCTATTGAAGAATAATCATCATCAATTTCTTGTTGGACCCTTGTAACCCCATCATTCCCAACTATTTCACTATATGGAAAGGAAGAAGAGGAACCTAACCCTAGATTTGGGTTTTTTGGTTGTGCAGTTAAAAAACCATCAGATTTTCCATGTGTATTAAAAGACTCAACCACTTGACTTAAAGATTGACTAATTTGACCTTCAGTGGGACCCACATCCTCCAGAATAGTGTCATCACGCACATAAATATCTATTGTGTCCCCATCATGCATAAATAATGCAATGTTACATATGTCCATGTCATTTTTCAATTCCACCAGATCACCCCCTAGAGATAGAACTGTATAAGTTTTTCTTAACTTACTAATCCCAAAAGACTTAGCATAATCTGCAAGTTAAGAAATTGACAAATGATCTTCATCCACATTCTCTACATATTCAGTCATACCCCCGACATATACTGGACCTACCTCACTCACCAAGATACCTCCAAATTTGAACCTTAAATTGAGGTACTTAGTTGCCATAGTGTCAACCTATAACCACAATAATAATCAATATATTATACAAGGCAACAACAACAAATCATATGCAACAACAACAAAACAGAGGCAACAACACCAAATTTAACTCATAAGCATATAATTATACAATGAAATTATATTTAACAGTACAAAAACATAATTGGAACACTAAAACTCCTAAAATATTGATTTTACTCAACATCATACAAATATACATAAGGAAATTACAAAATACCCCAACATTTAACAATATCAAAATAGAATATTGAAATAAAAACCCTAGAATCTTAATTTTACTAAAAATCCCTAATTTTTTGAACTAATTACCAGAAACCCTAATACTCATGCATGCATAAGCTAAACAAGTTCATAATAATACATTCATTAAGTGAAAATTCTAGTTGAAAAGTATCAAACCCCTAATCGGAAACTATGGCGAAACCCTAGTCAAATTACGGCGAAACCTTAAACGAAAAATAGGGCAAAATATAAATAAAAAAGTAAAGGAAACAAACAATAACACATCATACGAGTGGATAATCACTTACTTGGTAAGAATTTCAGACAAGATCGAAAGAAAATCGATCAAACGCTTCACGAAATCGAGCAAGAACTTCACGTCTAAGAACTGCAACTGATCCAAATCCAAAAAGAGTTCCACGAAATCTACCCTTTACTCCGTTGATTACACTTCTTAGAGAGCCAAAAGTTTTGAAATCTGTTGTCGTCGATTACACTTGTTAGAGCTTAGTGAGAAGTTTAGAGCTTAGTGAGAAGCTTAGTCAGGAAGTTTTAATCTAGGTAAGAACGTTTGACATTTATTTATCTAGGTGGCTAATATTTATTCAGCTGGAAATCCACATCACCACTTTTGTCAACCTGTCATGCGCGTGCA
This sequence comes from Solanum stenotomum, assembly GCF_019186545.1. Classification (NCBI taxonomy): domain Eukaryota; kingdom Viridiplantae; phylum Streptophyta; class Magnoliopsida; order Solanales; family Solanaceae; genus Solanum; species Solanum stenotomum. The sequence continues at coordinate 20,468,599 of NC_064289.1, read as the reverse complement.
GACACGATTGGAGTGATCAGACAATAAAAATGTACACGATGGAGGAATAAACAAGTTCGAGAATAATTAAAATAAAATATAATTTAAGTGTATACCGAATAAAAAGCTTCAAATTAAGGGAATAATGAGTACTTTTGCCAAAGAAAAATAAAAATCAAATACGATAAAAAATCACGTGTGTACCAGTTATACTTTTCCAATCTGTACAATGAGGACAATGTACAAATTCACGTTTCATTGTTGTATTTAATTATCAATAAATGTTGTCAGGCATGGACAAAAAAAAATTATTTTTTAAAAAAAGCATGCAAAAGTTGTCAACCTCACATTTTTGTATTCCATCAAAATGAATTTTAATTTCAAAATGGATGTAGTATACTCCCTTCGTCCCATTTTATATGTCATCACTTTCTATATTTTGCATATTATATATTTAATTAATCTTGTCATTTATTAATAAAGTTGACTTAAGAAAACATTAAATAAGGGTAGAAGGGATTACATCATTTTTTAATGTAAGTTCAAAGTAAAAAGGTGCATATAAAATGGGACGGAAGAAGTACGTAGTAATATCTTACCTACCCAAAATTGTGTTGTGATACATTTACTATTAGAAATGATAATAATTGAAGTCTTATTGCAGATATCGAACGGATGAAATGAAAAAGAATTTCCACTTTTAAGTAGAGGTTTTGAAAATTCAAGTTTTAGTACTATGAATTAGTTAGGAGAGCTCGTGTATACACATGCCCAACATCAACCTTAAAGTAATATTACAAAATAATTAAATTTACAACAAAATATTTATATAAGTATCTTCATTCTTTTTCAGAGATAATATCTTAGAAAGTAACTAAACTATGGATAATTCTTTCAAAAAGTCATTTAACTATAGATAATTCTCTAGAAAGTCCCTTTAACTTTATTTTATAACTTAAAAATCAATTAACCATGATTAGTTCTCTTAGAAAGTCATATTTATTTAAAAATTCTCTCAACTATTGATATTTCCCCTAAAAAGTCATCCAACCAATTTACATAATTTTTCCATTAAATCCTATTGATATGAAAATTTTATTTTAAGCTAGATTATTAAGAACTCCATTTATCTTTTTTATTGTTGCGGTCCAGTAAAATTAATAATATATAATACAATTAAATTTAATGAACTTATATTTAAAGTACAAATATATATATAAAAAAGATTCTTTCGCTTTTAACGAGAGGTGCTAATATTTCAAACTTTAGTACTATAAATACAAGGAGTAATACATGTATATGAGTAGGGGTGTATATGACCGGGTTGGTTTGGGTTTTTCAAATATCAAACCAAACCATTTGTGTAAAAAATTTAAATTTATAAACCAAATCAAACTAATAAAATTTGGATTTTTTCGGGTATTTCAACCTCGGGTTGGTTCGGGGTTTTTCAAATACCAAACCAAACCATTATGTCGAATTTATAAATTTATAAATCAAACCAAACTAATAAACCTTGAATTTTTTCAGATTTTTGGATTTTTTCGCATATAAACATATAATTAACTTGTGCTCCAAATATTTCTTTAGTCCAACCAAAATACAATTATCTAAGGTGTTTCTTAAAAGATAATACCAAATATGAGATGAGTGATGACACTAAAATATTCAATAAAAAATAATAATGAAATCATCATATAAAATAAATATTGCAAAGTCATAATGAAAATGATCATAATTTAAAAGTACTAAATCATGCTAAAATAAGTTTAATAAGTATTAGTTACATTACTAAATATTTAAGGAAAATTAAAATTAGATTATGTATTTTAATTGTCTAAACCAATGTAAAACTAAAAAACCAATATTCAATATTATTGTCATTCTTATTGTTGAATTGATATTTTATTAAAATAAAATTAAATAAAGAGCACGTAAATTCTAGTGTCTTATATTTATATATCTAGATAATTATCGGAATGAAAAAGATGTCAATGATGACATATTCATATGAGGCAAAGTTACAAATTAGCTATCAACATTTACAGTATGCTATCACCATACATTATTAATGTTAACTTCTTTTAAGAAAAAAAAAACCAGAGTAATTTTAGGAGTAATGTATATCATTTTTTATGAATAGACAAAAAAGATGATTTAAACCTTATTCTTTAGAGGATGTGTTGTCAGTTTTGCAAGAAAAGCAATCACTTTATTAGCTTCCTATAATAGTATTATGAGATGAGAAGGTGATATCATGTTGAACGATATTATTAGTAGTATTCTTTACATATCTTTAAATTAAGATTATGAGAGGTCTTTTTTCCATCATATTTATAATAATCAGAGAGTTATGGCTAAAAAAGTATCAAAAATCGATAAAAAAAATTAGAGATAGTAAAAGCAAAAGAAAGAAATGACCTCCGGTGCACAATTTACGACCTAACAAAGTCGGATTATAATGGACCTCATGAGTTCGATTTTTTAATTATAAAATCATTTGGGGTCCAAATCTCTATCTATCTTTTACTATTAGACCATTGATGCCTTTTGATTTAAAACTAATGTATGCTGCCTTATTATTATTACACTCTTTAATTTTATATTTTCATGAAAAAATCGACTTTCCAAAGTCGCTTTTTTAAATATATTTTTTAAAAACCCCCGACCTTTGGAAGTTGTTTTTGCAAAAAATAAATAAAAAAATAATTATAATAACAACCTGTCGAAATTATTTTTTAAGAAAAACCAACCTTAGGGAGATCAGTTTGCATTTTTCATCTATAGATTCACGGAACGAATAGATGCAATTAGATTTAAAAGCTTATCTTGGAGAGTTTCGCTAAAGGACTTAACCATCTTCACACTAAGAAGTTCTACTATATAAATTTTATGCATGTGTCTTCGATAGTTACCATATTGATTAAATCCAATGTCTTTATTATTATAAAATATAATGTTTGTGGATATACACAAATTGTGGCCTATCAGCAAAAGCGAGATTTTGAGTTCTTAGGATTTCTTGTGCAATAGTAGGTGATGATATGACCGCAATAGGAGTAGTACATAATTCTAGGAGAATGGTTTGAGAATAATGTAAAGGACAATAATAGAAAGTAACATTTTATTTATGCCCTAAAGTATTTTTCTTAAGGGGTGTGTCATATCCCAACAATTCACTTAATATAGACTAAAGGAAGTATTAGTCCACCTTCTATTTTGCATAAAATAATATATACATATATAGATGTTCTCATAAGTCATAGCTTATACATACATTAATTTGTGCGGATTTCTAAATTCTAAACCCAACACTGTATTAAATTTATATAAGAATAAATTACCTCTTAACCAACTACCAAACATAGTACTCTTTATATACGCTACTTATAATGCAAAATCTGATACCTGCATAACAACTTACCTCCAAACCAACTACCAAACGTCCGTCCTTCAGCATAACAACCTAGAGAAAATGAACTAGAGAGCCCCTTTTTGGAGGTGTGTGTCTATCTATATATGTTTGTGTGAGAGACTGGGTATGAGTGGAGCGATGGCCGCATTTTCAATGTATCCTCACAGCTTGATAAACTTTAATATTTGGAGATACACTTGTGAACCCAAAGTACACTCTTTAAAGAGAAAATTAATGATCCCATTATTAGCAATGGATGCTAATTCTTCACGTCATTTGGCTAATTTTCATCCAAATGTTTGGGGATACAACTTCCTTTCTTACACTTCTCAACTCACCGTATGTACTCACAAATATATGTATATATATATATATATATATATTATGTTTGAATTTGTCAAAACTAATACATTATATGCTAATTTTTTTTGCCTATACAGGAAATTACTACTCAAGAAAAACTTGAAGTTGATGAGTACAAAGAAAAAGTCATGAACATGTTGATGGAAATTCATGACAATAGTACACAAAAACTTGTGTTGATAGACACAATCCAACGATTGGGAGTATCATATCATTTCCATAATGAAATCGAAACATCCATTCAGAACATTTTTGATGCATCGTCCCAACATAGTGAGAATAATGACAACCTTCACGTTGTTTCTCTTCGTTTTCGACTTGTGAGACAACAAGGCCATTACATCTCTTCTGGTACTTATTTATGCTCTATCGCTGCACTTATTGTTTTTTAGTGGTTATTTAAATACTTTTTTCGTTTCAATTTGTTTCTGAATTTGATTTAATACGGAATTTAAGAAAATAGGTGAGTAATATATTTAGAGCTTCCACCTATAGTTTTCTCTACTACTACTACTTGAGAGCTCATGAAACTCCTTTAGACATAAAGAAGCTCATGAAACTACTCTATACGTTTTGCTTTTCGAGAATTGTATGGACTTTGACCAACATCTTAAAATGTCCCTTTTTTAAATTATATTAATATGAGAAGAATTACAACTTATAATTATATTGACCGATAAAACAATACGTGATAAGTAGAAATAAATTAGAGGGGATAATATTAACATGTCAGATAAAATGTTAGAAATTAAAAAATTTCTAAATTAGGAAAAAGACGTTATTGATAGAGTTATAGTTCATGAGAAAGAGATAACTAGTCATCTCTGGCGTGGTAGAGCGTGAGTTCATGTGAAAGAGACAAGTTCAACTCAGCCACAAACCTCTTTGTGTTGGGGTCCATTTCACGTGGCAGGACTCACTAACTAGTATTTTCTCCGTCTCAATTTATATAATATAATTTGATTTGATACAGAATTTAAGAAATAAAAACTTTTGAATTTTGTAGTCTAAAATAAGTTATAGATTTTTGTGTGGTTATAAATTATTTTATTTAGAGTAAAATAAGTATTTTAAAGTCAATTTACCACAAATATAAAACTTCAAACTAAAACCTATATATAAATTCTGAATTCGCCTGTAATTTAACCAGATGTATTCAAGCAATTTGTGGAGCGCGATGGAAAATTTAAGAAAACTCTTAATGATGATGTCCAAGCATTATTAAGTTTGTATGAAGCAGCACAAATGAGAGTGCACGGGGAGGATATTCTCGAAGAAGCTCTTACTTTTACCACTACTCATCTCGAGTCCATGATCCCCATGTTAAACAATCCACTCAAGGCTCAAATTATTGAAGCCTTAAGCCACCCTATACACAAAGTTATGCCAAGATTGGGAGCAAGAAAATACATAGACATTTATGAAAACATGGAATCACACAACCATTTGCTTTTAAAATTTTCCAAATTGGACTTCAACATGTTGCAAAAGCAGCATCAAAGAGAGCTTAGCGAGCTTACAAGGTACGTACATACACCATTGATCTTATGTTCCTCTTTAATTAATTGGTATAATACGCGAGCCATAAAATATAATAATCATGTATTGCACGCTCTTGTGATATGTATATATAGCTGGTGGAAAGATCTGGATCTGGCAAGCAAAGTGCCATATGCAAGAGACAAATTAGTTGAGGGTTACACATGGACATTGGGATTGTATTTCGAGCCTGAGTATAGTCGTGCAAGAAGAATGTTAGTAAAAGTATTCAAAATGCTCTCAATCTGTGATGACACTTATGATGCATATGCAACTTTTGATGAACTTGTGCTTTTCACCAATGCGATACAGAGGTAAAATTGATGAGTAGAAGAAATTAAACATTTTAATGACATACAATAATAGTTGATACAAGTTTAATTTTTTGATGCATAGATGGGACATAAACGCCATGGATTCATTACCGCCATATATGAGACCATTTTATCAAGCTATTCTGGAAATCTTCGATGAAATGGAAGAAGAATTGACCAAAGAAGGTAAATCAGATCGCGCCTACTATGGTAAATTTGAGGTAATCCTCGTGAACTTTTCTTCATTAATCGATTAAAATTAACTTCTAGAGAAATAACAAAAATATTGGCATGAAAAATGCATACTTATATATTGTCAGTTTATTTTTGTGTTACCATTTTAGATGAAAAAATTGGCTAGGGCCTATTTTAAAGAAGCGGAATGGTTAAATGCTGGCTATATTCCCAACTGTGATGAGTATATAAAAAATGCAATTGTAAGCACTACCTTTATGGCGCTTGGAACAACTTCTTTGATTGGTATGGAGGAATTCATAACAAAAGACACTTTTGAATGGATAACAAATGAGCCTTCGATTCTTCGAGCTTCATCAACTATCTGCAGATTAATGGACGATATTAGTGATCATGAAGTAAGTACGATAAATGATATTAGTGCATTTTCTTAAGTCGTGATCATATCTGGCATGTTTTCCTCGAATTTCATCAGTTCCAGGATCAAGTGCAAAACATAAAATGTGATAAGTAAATAGAAAATTCTATTGAAGATATTGAATTTCTATTTCATGTAGACTGACCAACAAAGAGGACATGTAGCTTCTGTCATTGAATGCTATATGAAAGACTATGGAGCTTCAAAGCAAGAGGCCTATGTTAAGTTTCGGAAGGAAGTCAAGAATGCATGGAAAGACATAAACAAGGCATTACTACGCCCTATTGAAGTACCAATATTTGTTCTAGAACGAATTTTAAATCTTGCACGGACAATGGATACTTTTTTCCAAGATGAAGAAGATGGATATACAAATTCCAATTCCAAATGTAAAGACATTATTACCTTGTTGCTTGTTGATTCTGTTACTATATGACGATCATAATGTGTATGCACCATTGGACAAAGCATTTGGAGCAAATGTGGAAACATTTTGCATCTTTATATTTATAATTAATTGGTTTATGTTTGCTTTCAGAAAAAAATTAGATAAAGAAAAAGGCAAGTTCAACAATCTTTTTGCCCCAAAAATTAGGGGTGATATGGTTAAATGGCCCTCTAATAAGGCTGTATTGAAACTTTTGGTTGGTTAACTTATTGGTCCCACTCACTCAGTATACTAAAAATAATTTTTAGCGGTAATTGATTAACGATAATATTTTAATTACAGTTAAGTATGTCTTTGTAGAGATAATTATTCGTGACAATTATATTATAGCACTCTTTGTAAATGTGTTAAAACCTATATCGACATTGGATCCAATGACAATTAACTAGTGCCGGTAAAGATTTTAACACTCTTTGCTAATATGTATAGTTACTATTATCAATAAAAATTATTTTTGTCGTAATGACTTATGGTTCATGGTTTGTGCAGTAGTTAGATTTGCATTTGAATACTAGATCGCCCAAGTAGTATTAAATTTTATAAAAGGGAGATCCTTGTGTAATCATAGATTGCTTATGTGAGATATGATTGTTTTGGTGATTGGATGATTGGAGGAGCACATCTTATCTATTTCTGCGTTGTTGAGAGTTCGATTCTTTGCTCTCTAATTTTACACTACAAGTCAAGTATTTAACTCTCCAGTATTATTATTGTACTCCATGAATTATGTACCAAAATGAAAAATTGAATATATTAGGCTATTGAACCATATGTTTCCGATAAATTCCCGGAAAGAAACTTATATAGGCTACTTCCTTTCCTTTTTATCAATCTCTTTTGCTCGTTAGAGACAAGGTCCATGTCCCACCCTAATCTTTTGTAACTATTTCTACGTATATGTCACATAGTAAGGGTCTAGCCAAACCCCCTACACCCCTAGGCTCACAATCTTTATTGTCAAGAATAAATTATGTGTTAAATTTTTTATAGAAAAATTAATTATTTATGATAAAAAGTATAATTTTTTTAAAAATAAATTATTTTATCCACTTTAACATCTTTTGTACTTTGTTAAAAATAAGAAAAAGTGTTGAACAAAGTGAATTACAAATTCTTTTTAATTCTTTTTAAATTTTAGTTTCAAGCATTACTCTAAGCATATTAAAATGAGGTATACCAAGTCATCAACTTTTTGAGTCAAATTCTATGATTCTAAACTTCTAACTCTTATCTTTATTTAATATTTATCAACTTATTACTTATATCATTATGTTAACAATACATATAATAATTGTCTCACTTAAAGGATGTTTTTCAATGTTGAGTTGATAAAATCTTACCTAAAACTAGTAACTCAAAAAACAATATTAAGTACTAATAATTTTCATCTTAATAGTGTATTTTTTTTTTTTTTGAATAAATAGGTATATGAAGTGTATTTATATTTTAGGCAGCAAATTGAAATTTCGCTTTAGGCCCTCAATTACGTTAAGCCGCCCCTGGCAGCAATAAATATACACATTAATAAAGACAGTTAAAACTTTTACTGACATAAGGTATATGCTTCTTTAGAGACATTAATTTACAAAAAATGTTAATTAATTCTAAAAAAATATATTTAACCGTAATTAATTTATTATTGTTATTATTAATTAATTATCACTAAAAAATTGTTATCACCATACTTCATCAATGTTTACTTTTTTAAGAAAAAAATCAGAATCTAACTCCAACAGTGATGTATACCATTACACAAAAGATGGTCTAAATCTTATCCTGTGTACACATGACATATTGTAAGCAATTTTCGAAAAAAATGAAAAAATGCTAAACATATCAGATAGGGATAGGGAGTGTGTTCATCAAGAATTGTGGTCAGCAACTTTGTTAGCTTCTATATAATAGCATATATAGTATAAAAATGTGATATCATCTTGAACATTATTGTCAGTAGTATCTTGTACAATGACCTCTAAATTAAAATTATGAGAGTTCTTGTTCTTCATCATATATACAACAAAGAGACACTACTAAAAAATATATAAAAAATTAGAGATCGAAAAAAAATGATCTCAGGAACATAGGATATCGAAGGCTTGAGATTTTTTCTTAACAGGTTAACCACATAGAAAATTAATAATTTTATATTTATACTATAATTTGGTGTTGGGGATTAAAAAAAAGCGCAGAAGCAAAGAAAGAGATTTTCTGAAGTCTTTGAATTGCAATTGAATAGTTATATTTGTTGAAATTACGTAGAATTTTTTTACTTTTTTCTTTTTAGTCTAAAAGTATTTTATAGTATTTAATTTCATTTCAAGTCTAGGGTTTCCATTAATTGCAAAATATTTAATTTCCTTTTTAGTTTAGTATCTAGAAGGAAAATAAATACACTTTATTCTCCTTAATTATTTATAAATAGTGATGTATTTTTCTATTTGAATCAATGCATGAATCAATACAAAGAGTTATTCATTCTCTTTAATTTTTCTTTCTAGTTTCTTACCTTCCATAACAATATTGATAGTTTGTTTAATAGGCTTACATCTAATTAACATTAGCTAAATAGAGTGGATAAACATGTTCACGAACTCTACCATATCAACTAGAAAATAACAAACAATTTCATGCTAAAAAACCAAACAACACTAATTTTTACTAGCTAAAAACTAGAAATTAAATCGACTATTTTGAAGCATTAAACAACATTTGGTATAAAATTTATATTTTATTATTAAGATTACATGTAATTAGTACGAATACAATTTAAACTAGTCTTTTATATTATACATATAGTTAAAAAATTAAATATGTCATTTATTTGGTTAATATTAATTATTGTGATTTATTATACTTTTTACGTCAATTTTAAATAATGTGTTACTCTCCAAGTACCATATTATGCGTTATTGATAGAATTTTGAGAGTCAACCAAATTATTAAATTTTTTAAGTTATCAATTATTATGATCTATAATAATTTTTAGTTAATCTTTAAAATACATAATAAAATTTTAAGTTATTAATTATTGTGATTTTAACATATAAAATATATATAATAGATTAACAAAAGTACAATAAATCGGGTGAGAAAACATTTGGGTTTGAGAGTTGCGTATTTCATGATAGGCTAGACTTGGACAAAATCTGAGCGAGATAAGGTCTAGAACAATATGAGAAGAGGATTAGGTGAAGCGTCCAAGTAGAATTTGGTTTTCTTGCAGCTAAGATGTTAATGAGTCTATATGACTTTTCGGATGTGAATTCTGGGGAATAGAACTCTCAATATTGAATTTGGCGGGATCGGTTTGACTACATTAGAATTTGAAGGGTGTTGCAAAATAGACTATTTCAGGAAGATTTTCGAGGTTCGGTCCTGTGCAAACCGTTATAGAGGGTGGGATTTATTCCCGCTATGGGGCCTGTTTTCACGTTTAAAAAAAGAAATAAAAGGCTTATTTTATAAAGAATCGATTTAGCTTAACTTTAAAAGAAAAACTAATTTTATATAAGAGTTGCCACTTAAATTATTAAGAAAAAACAAGAAAACTTATAATTTTCAAAAGACTTAAACAGATAAATCATTTGAAAATACCAGAGGGGTTCGAGGTTCAATTTATACTTTAAGATGGTGTTAGCCACTTGAAGTGTTTGCCAACACGCGATTGACCTACGACTTAACTTAATATTTGATTCTTGACCAACTTTTGAAAATTAATAAAGTAAAGAGAAACCAAATTTTATATTACTTAAAGTAGGGGTGTGCATCGGTTAGTTCGGTTCGATTTTATGTATTATCGGTTCGGTTTATTGATTTTCGATTTTTAAATACGTCAAACAAATAACCAAACCAATAAGAAATTTTTTATCAATTTTGGTCCTTAACAGTTCGGTTTTCGGTTTAACCAATAAGAAAATACTTATAAATAAATATATGACTTCTTTAATAAATTTGACGCAACAACACAATAATGTAATAAAAAAATTATACAAATGTAACACAAAGAGAAATTAAGAGGAATAAGGTTCTTACTTTAGATTTTGAAGTGTTGTATAATGTGAAGTTGTGAACTAAACGTCACTTTGAAGTGTGAGTTGAAGGCTAAGGATAAAGACCGTAACTAGTAAGGTATTGAGATTAATATATAATATTTATGTACAAGTAAATATAATAAATTACTAGGCTTAATGGATTATCGGTTTACCCAATAACCCAATATTAAAATCAATACCGAACCGATAACCCGATAATTTTTTTTATAAAACCATTAAAAACCCGTTAGTCCAATAACCCAATAACAATAAACCAATAACACTTTTTTCGGTTCAATTTATTGGTCGAGTCAATTTTTACACACCCTAACTTAAAGAGAATATATTAAGAATGATTTTTGAGGAAATAACTTTTTATTAATGAACAAAATATGTAAGTAAATAATAAATAATACTTTAATTAAACATAAAAAAAATAAAGATAGGTTATCTTTGGGAATTTAATTAAATTCAACCAGACAAAACAAAGGTTAGAATTAATAAAAATAATAGAGTAAAGTAAGAAGGTCAAATTTGGATTTCTGGCCCAACGTGCCCTAACTCTAAGATTGTCAAAATAATGGGCTTTTGCCATTTGAATCAGAATCAGTTACTGTACATTTTTTTGGGGGATTTATTTTCATTTCCGCCTAGACATGCAACAACAAACAAAAATTAGGCTTTGGCCCATCTCGTTTGGATTGTTATACAACTCTTTTAACAAAACATATTGTCTCAGCTAATGAGCATCATCAACATTATTGTCCAACAAAGCTTCTACATGTTCAGTCCATTCCACAAGATCAGTACCTCCCACAAGATCAGCCCCGCCCACATCGTCAGTCCCACCCATAAGATCAGTCCCATGTCTAGTCCCTTCCACAACATCAACAGCAGGCATAACATATCCTCCCAAAATGACAGTCCGAAGATTAGGCCTCCAACAAGATCAGTCTCATAACCAGTCCCTTCCACATTATCAGTCTCATATCTAGTGCCTTCACTATCATGTCCAAAAATAGCAATCCATTTCAAAGAAGGAGTCCCTTGTCCAACAACCAATGTAGACTAATGTTCAACAACATAATATATCCTCCCAAAAGAGCAATCCGAAGATCAATCTCTCTCACAAGATCAGTCACATGTCCAGTCCCTTCCACAACATCGATCGCATGTACTAAATCAACATAAGTCTCAAATCTAGTGCCTTCACTATCATGTCTAAAAGTAGCAGTCCATTCCAAAGAAGGAGTCCCTTGTCCAGCAGTCAATGTAGAGTAATGTTCAATAGTAGACATAAAATATTCTCCCAAAAGGGCAGTCCGATTCAAACCACTACTTGTCTCACCTATACGTAACATTTTGATTGGTACAACACTATATGAGCAAGTCAACAACCGCTGATGAAGGCGATTAATAGTAGATATGGAAGTTAAAAAAAATCAAACATAAACTAATTAAAAATTTACACAAAATAAAAATTATTTCACCTAAAAATAAATTAGCAGAAAAGTTACCTCTAAACAATTTTGTTAGGACATTGTCCCTTGAAGCTCTGGTCCTATAGGCAGGTATTTTGGCAATGACCTCATAAATCAGTTTAAAACTATCAATTGATACTCCAACCTCCACCCTTTTTTTTTCATTTATTGCCTTACTATACTATAATACTAAATCAATATAATAAACTGAAAAATTATTACTAAAGAAATTCTGAACAGTTGTATCACAATCAATTAGAAATAGCTGATCTAAATTTTGATCCAAGGCTGCAATTGAAAACTTAGCCTCTACTGTCCAGCAAAATGATGCTATAACATATTTTTTTAGTTCAGTTAGGTAGAATTAAAAGAAAATGGGACTGTTCCATGATCATTAACTAATATGGCCACCATTAATTTTGTATGATCTGCAATTATAATAAGAATGAAAAAGTTATATCATGTTTAAAGTCAAAATAAAACAGAATAAAAGAGTTGGAGTTACCATTAGATTGTTCTTCACATATTATAATTCTTTCCCTTTGTTTTGTCCTTTGAAAGGTCATGTGTAGGAAGTGTAGACACAGGTAGGAAGTATAGACACACTCAAATTGTCAAACCACCAAGGAGAAAACGAATAGATTAAAACTGTGAACCCAACCTTCTAAAAAAATAAAACAAGAAAAAAAATAAAAATAAAAAATTTATATTAAAGAATTACTTAACCAAAAAATGTTAACCTGCAATTGTTCTTTGATTAATTTGTACTCCTCGATTGAAAATTATGCATTGACATGGGTCGTAAGGAGTTCTAAAACTCCAATACAACGAGTACTGGACAATTTGAAAATAGGGAAAAATTTTAATGCATTAATATTGAATTGTTTAGCCAAATTCAAATGCAAAAAATTTGAATGGTTAAAAAATGTGTAGATATTTTGTTTAAAAGTTTTGACTATTTGTTTTTTCATAGATTGTTTTCTATAAGATAGAAAATAGAAAGAACTATAAGCCATTGCATAAGATGATTTTTAGGCTGAGTTGTGTCTCATCATCATGGGAGGAAAACCAAAATTGAATTAAGCTGTTTTTTGAAACCTCCATGGTAGAACAAGCACTGTGATGAAACAGATTGAACATCGTATTATACATAGCTGCATATAATTGTTCATTCTCATCGGAAAAATGTAAAACACAAGGGTAAAATGTCTACAGAAGATGTAAATGAATAATTTTTCACAAGCATAAAATGACACATAATCTGCCCATAAAAATATGTATAAAAATGTAAATGAATAAAAAAGATTCTAGAAAGTTGGAAAGATAACTAATTGAAACCCTAAACTACCGTAATTTCAATTGTCTTGAAACTCTAATAGACTACTTTGCCATTACAATTCTCTTGAAACTCTAAAAGACTGATTCAAGTGTAACAAAATGATTTATTTCAGTTTATATTATGCAATGTATTTGAGGTATGCATGATTTGCGATGACTAACGTTTGATAATATGTATCAAGAAAACATGACACAGCCCTGAGAATGCACTAAATGCAAAGCAAAGGTGTCAAAACTGAGAGGTGTCTCAGGGAAGATCATTGACCGGATTAACAATTCCAGAAAATTAGATTCATCCAATTGAGTTATTTAAATAAGCCTCCTACCTAGTATTTGTAGATTAACAAGTTTCTTCTATAAAATCATTGTTGGGTCTTTCACTTGTGCATATATTAATTCCTTGGATAATATTATTTCCTTCAAATTAGTATCAGAGCTTGTGTGTGATCCTTATAAAAGTCTTGTGTGAGATCTAAAACATATAGAAGAATATGAGTAGAGGTAATTATTCTTACCAATAAAGAAATAATAATAATTTTAGGAAGAAAAAACAAAAATAATCAAAATTTCCAGAGACATGACTGTTGACACCCAATTTTGACCATCCCCGATAATAATTAATTTTTGAGCTTCTCAATTTCAAAAGATTAAGAATAATTACTTTATAAAAGGTTAAATATTTTTTGAGGTAACTTTAAGTAATTTTAGTCAATTTTTATAGTATTTTATAATTATATATGTAATTAGTGTTTCTTAAATATTCTAAAATCGTCTAAAAAAGATTCTATTTTAATTAAATCTTCAATTGAATTAATTGGGTTTAAAGTATATTCATAATTTGGAGTTATTTAGCTTATTAGCTTAATTATTTTGGAAGTTGTGTTTTATTAATTTGCTAACTTAGGTTGTGGTTATAATTTTAAATTATTAGTTTATAATTAAGTTAATTAGTTATCTTGTTAAGATTAAAAAGCTCATTAATTAATTAATATTAATTCGTTGTATTTAATCTTTAGTCGGATTCACTATTTGAGTTAAGTTGGCTAAATTTTAAAGTTAAGTGGACTAAGTTTGCAATTCATTTAGTTATTATTCTAATTCAAATATAGCCACCTTTTGTCCATTTCTTGGATTAATTTTCAAGGCAAAATATGGCTCAAAGCATTTCCAGCCCATTCTATGCATTACCTCCCTTAATTGTCAGCCCAACTTAGCCGATCCATTCCCAGATTCCTATTCCAACCAGCCCAAACAAATCAATACATACAACATTACGTTCCAACAACAGGAGCATCTGACCGACCAGACCCCTATATTCTCGTCTTTTTCACGCAAAAAGCGAAGCGAACCCAGAAACCAATCGCAAAATCGATACAACAGCATCCCCAACGATCCCTCACGCGTGAACCACTTCAGCGAGTGAATCAATTCCAGCTCCAACATACACAGGAGCAGTGCTGCAATTTTCCTTGTCTTTTTCTTCTTCCCGTCCCTTTCAACAGTACTATCACAGCAGGATGCGTCCTACCCCTTTTTCCTCTTTCGGAATGAGGCGATTTTTCAGAGAAAATGGTGTTTTCCTAAATTGGTGAAAGAGTTTTGGGAGTTTTGAATTTGAATTTGGATTCGTCCGTTTTTCCCTCCCCTTTTCCGAACCCTAATTCCTCTTCTATATATGTTGCTTGTTATTTACTGTTAAAAGGGGAGAGGAATTTTTTTTTAAAAAGAGTCAAAAAAGAGGATCGAAAAATATAGAACCAAGTTAGCTATAAAAAGATATACTACAAGTTTCCAGCAACATTTATTTTTATACAAATGTTGAGGGTAGTTTCTCAAAATCGAAATTTTTCTTCAGCCTTTGTTCACGCTCACTTTCATTCACTTTGTCGGAATTGTTATGGTTTGAGGTTTGTTGTGGAAGGTTCTTCTCCAGCTCATTCTTGTTCTAATCGCTGCCCCGAAGAAAGTAACAACCTCAACCTTATCTCGCTTTGTCTCCTTCTTCTCGACTCTTATGTATCTCAATTGTTTATATATTTTTTTATGCTTAAATGTTAGCTGAATATCGGCATAGATCTCTCTTTAACTGTTGAGTCGCACTCGTGTCTGTGATGTTTCAAATTTGGTTAGTAATTTGCCTCCCATGGTTAATATTTCAAATGTTTTTTTTTTGCTTTGTTCTCTGTTTTCAATTTGCTTGACAAAGGTTGGATGTCCATGTCATCTTCCCTACGGCCTTACCTTTCTTCTGTTATAGTTGTGATTAGTTTTGATGTTGTCCTGGTTGTTTGAAGTCCAGCATGTTTTGATTGAGTCTGGTCATCAGATTTATTTATTTTTTCTTGTAGTATTTTGGTGACCAAATTTTGTTATGGTTCTTTTATTCATCTTAGTTGGCTAAATGTTCGACTATGAATACAAAAGAGCTTTGTGAGATTGATTGTGATTCTTGTTACATTAGCTCAAGTTCATTCCATGATTTTCTTGATTTAGAATAATCTAGTTCCTGCTTATTCAATAAAGCATTGGTCGGCATGAAATTTCCTTGGTATTATGTCTCCGTTTATTCGTTCCCGTATCCTATGAGTTGATAGCACTTCTTTAAGTTTATTATATTATTATCTTGAATTTTCTGTCGTGCTTATATGTCGATCATTTTGTTTGCCACCTGCAGTATTTTGATAGTATGTTTTCATCATTTTGATTTATCTAGTCGAATTCATCAGATGACATATCCTACTGATTTTTCTTTTCTAGCTAAATTCAGTTTGTCTAACTTTTTCTCTTGTTTGTTTTTACTGTTAAGTGGTCATATAGAGAATTTATATTTTATCCACTGTGTTTATTTGTTTGTCAAAGTGTAGTGACTTTTTATTTGTAGGCCATAAACTGTCAAATGTTTGTTATATTATTTGATTCAACTCCAATTTATTTTGCTTTGCTTGAAATCTCAATTGGATGCATTACTGTTTTTTCCTAAATTGATGAATATTTGTTACCGTTTGGAACTACAGTTTCAAGTTGCTACTTTTGATTACTAATTCTTATTTTAATTTTTTATTTTTTTTACTTTTGTTGCATATGATGCCATCGGGTCTATTTCGGACTCTTCTCTTGCATTTCCTCGAGTTGATTTTCTGCGAGGCAGCCTCATCATTGTTCGAGTGAAAGGGAAATCGAAATACAGGTTGCAGGAGGTAAAATGGGTTGTATGCATTTGGTATACAACTCAATACACAGGAAAATGGGCTAACATACAGTCCATATGCTGCAGTATATGTTTAGTATATACAAATGCTAAGGCAAAAGGGGCCAAAGCCCAAAAGACAATCTTAGTAGATTCAAGTGAAAAATGGGCCCAATGGCCCAGCAAAGTGACTGGCAGCGGATTAAATCTAAATGGGTCAAGCCTCACTTATGACATTTTAGAATTAGGACAGGATTTGGGCCAAAAGCCCATCAGATTGGAATTTGGGTAAAAAGCCTAAAATCAATATTTCCTCTCTCTTGTATCTATTTGTTATTATATTGACTAACCCTCTATTTGAATTGGTCTAACTAAATTAATCCTCAAAAGATAGTCATTCTTTTATATATATTCAAAACTAAAAATATTTATAATTTTTAGTTATTACTTAGCTTTATTTTTTTTGTCAATGCGACAAATTATTTTCTTTAAAATGACCCCCCCCCCTAGTTTATTTCCCCTTAAAAAGTAATAATGATTAAAAAAAAAAATAGTAATAAATAAATAAGTTAAATAAATGAGTTATTTTACTTGGTTAAAATTTCAAAAAATTAGTCAAAGTCATTATGAGTTCTTTTACTTAATTAAGATTTTAAAAAATTAGTTAAAGTTGTTATGAGTTCTTTTACTTAGTTAAGATTTCAAAAGAATTAGTTAAAGTCGTTATGAGTTCTTTTACTTAGTTAAAATTTTAAAAATTAGTCAAATCACCGGTCAACTGCAAGTTAGCGGACATTCCGAGGGCCTAACACCTTCTCGGAATGTACATCGAACTCAAACCCCTTTTCTTCAATTGATTTTATCTGTTTGAGTCTTTTGAAAACCCTAAATTTTTTCTTGATTTTACTAAAAAATTAAGTGGCGACTCTATTCTTTTGGAAATTCGATTTCTCTTAAATCATAAGTTTAATCGATTTTTTGAAAACTTAGTCATTTTTCTTTTATTTATATTTTTCGAGTAAAACAGTGACAAATCAACAATTCAATGTCATAATTGTGGAAAATTTGGACATTATCAAAGAGATTGTTGGTTTAAAAAGTTTGAAAATAGAGAGGTGCATGCAAAATTGACTGAAAATTATAGAGATAAACAAGAGACATTATTATTTTCTAGCTCATAAATAGAAAAAAATAAAGGGAATGAATGATTTATAGATTCAAGTTGTAGCAATTATATGTCTGGGGATAAGGAATTATTTGTTGATCTAGATGAATCATTTAGAGCTACCGTAAGACTTGGTGATAACTCAAAAGTGCCTACTATTGGAATAGGAAAAATTCCAATTACTTCAATAAATGACTCTTCTCACTTTGTATCTGATGCTTATTATGTTCCAAGTCTTCATCATAATTTGTTGAGTTTAGGACAACTGACAGAAAAAGAATATGACTTGCGATTTAAGTATGGAATTACACTATTAGCGATGATAAATTAAGATTAATTGCAACGATAAAAATGAATCAAAGTTGTTTGTGGCCTCTTAATCTCAACCGTGGAGATTTACCTTGCTTTAGTTCTGTTAAATCTAATGATACAAGATTGTGGCATCTACGCTTTGGGCATCTGAATTTTGGGAGTTTGAAATGTCTTGCAAGAGATAAAATTGTTAATGGTTTGCCTTCTGTTGATTTTTCCTGATACAAAGTGTGAGTCTTGCATTTTGAAAAAGAAGTATAGAGAACCTTTTCAAAAAGGCAAAGCTTGGAGGGCTAATACACCATTAACGCTAATTCACTCAGACTTGTGTTCGGTTGAAGTTCTTTCCAATGGAGGTAGTAAATACTTTATTACTTTTATTGACGATTTCAGTCGAAAAATTTGGGTATATTTTTTGAAAAATAAATCTGATGCATGTGAAGTCTTAAAAATCTTTAAAGTTTATGTAGAAAGACAAAATGGGTACTTCGTTAAGACTTTGAGAACTGATAGGGGTACTGAGTTTCTTGTTTGTGATGACTATTTGAAGAAGTGTGGCATTAAACATTAACTGACTGCTAGATATACTCCTCAACAAAATGATGTAGCCGAAAGAAAAAAATAGAACAATGATGAATATGGTGAGATCAATGATGCATTCCAAAAATATTTTCAAAGAATTATAGGCAGAAGCTGTCTAATGTGCGATTTATGTTCTAAACAGATGTTCAACTCGTTCCAATTTTGAAAAAACTCCACAAGAAGTTTGGATTGGTAAGAAATCAAATATCTCTCATCTAAAAGTGTTTGATTGTCTTGCTTATGCTCTTGTTCCTGGTGTTTTGAGAAAAAAATTAGATGATATGACAAAAAATGTATATTTATTGACTACAGTCATGAGACAAAATGATACAAGTTATTTAATCCAGATACAGGAAAGATGATTATTAGTAGAGATGTAACTTTTGATGAATACAAAACTTGGAAATAATCAAAGAATAATTATGAGTTGTCTAGGTCTGAACCAATAGTTTCAACTATGGAGAAAGAAAGTTCTTGAAGATATCAATAGGAACAAGTAGCTCGTCCTGTTCAAATAGAAACATTGATTCGTCCACAAAGAAATCGCCAACTACCAGCCCGTTTACAAGATTATATTGTTGACAATAATAAAAATTTATCTAATGAAGATATTGTGAACTTTGCACTATTTGCCGATTGTGATCCAATTACTTTTGAGGAAGCTGCAAAAGATGATCATTGGATGAATGCAATGGATGAAGAAATTCATGATATTGAGAAAAATAACACTTGGGAGTTGATAGATTTGACGCCTTCAAAACAATAAATTGAAGTCAAGTGGGTGTACAAAATCAAATACAAACCATCTGGAGAAGTAGACCGCTTTAAGGCAAGATTAGTTTTTAAAGGATACAAACATAAGGCATGTATTGATTATTTTGAGGTATTTGCTCATGTTGCTAGACTTGATACTATTCGAATGATTATTTCTCTTGCTGCAAATAATTGTTGGAAAATACATCAAATGAATGTTAAATTTGCTTTCTTGAATGGTGTTCTTGAGGAAGAAGTGTATGTTGAGCAGCCTATGGGATATGTCAAAAATGGTTTAGAAAATAAAGTTTACAAGTTGAAGAAGACATTATATAGGTTGAAACAAGCTCTAAGAGCTTGGTATACTCGCATTGATTCTTATTTTATGGGACATGATTTTCATAAATGTCCTTATGAGAATACACTATACATAAAATTCAATACTGATGGAGATATTCTCATTGTGTGCTTATACTTGGCATTGAAGTTCCTCAATTGAAAGATGGAATCTTTATACGCGAGTGATATTTTGAAAAGATTTAATATGGACAAAGTCAAACCAATCTTGACCCCTATTGAAGAGAAATTGAAGTTGAGCAAAGATGGAACTGGTGATTTAGTTAATGCTACATATTTTAGAAAATTGGTAGGGAGTCTAAGATATTTGACTTCTACAAGGCCTGATATTACTTATGGAGTTGAATTAATTAGCAGATTTATGGAGTTTCCGCGTCAATCTCACTTGCAAGCCGCCAGGAGAATTTTGAGATATATTCAAGGTACACACTCTGATGACATATTTTATTCAAAGACTAATGATAGTAATACTGATAGTGATTGGGATGATGATATGATGCAAAGAAAAAGTACTTCTGGCTATGCATTTTATTTGGGATCTAGTGTATTTTCATGATCTTCAAAGAAATAACAAGTTATTGCTTTATCAACTGCTGAAGCAAAGTATATATATGACTGCAACAAGTAGTGCTACACACGCATTATGGTTGAGAAGGATGCTTGGATTTCTTCAACACAAGCAATATAGGCCTACAAAAATATTTTGTGATGGCAAGTCTGCAATTGCATTAACAAGGAATCCAATTTTTCATGGCCGTAGCAAACATATTGAAATCAAATGGCACTTCATTCGTGACTTGGTCCAAGATAGAGATAATGCTTGAATATTGCAAGACCGAAGAAAAGTTGCTGATATATTCACAAAGCCATTAAAATTGAAGAAGATGCTAGGCATGGTCACATTTGAAGATCTTGATTTAAGGGAGGCTATTTAGGAAATAAACCAAGATTAGGATTTCTAAGTAATTTAGGATTCCTTACTAGTTTAGGATTTATTATTTATGGTATATTCTTATTTATGTTTAATTATGATTTGTTAGTTTTATAGGTTCCTAGTTCTAGTAGTATATTTTGGCTGTTAGTATTAGTATTATAAATAGGAGTGCCTTGTTACATATTTTTAATGTACAAAAATTACAAGTCATTGAGTTATTTACCTACTATTTGTAGATTAATAAGTTTCTTCTATAAAATCATTGTTAGGTCTTTCACTTGGGTAATATTATTTCCTTCAAATTCTACCCTATTATTGTCCTAGAACTCAATTTCTATGCACATAAAACTTGTACTCTACCATGGCAGCCGGAAGAAAACACTTACAGGTAATACCTTNTGTTGGACTTCCTTTGGCACAGTTACTCCACCACTTTGAATGGGAACTCCCATATAGAGGTAATCCAAAAGATTTGGATATGACTGAAACACATGGATTAACTGCGTCAAAAGCGAAAGATTTGTATATAAACGCCACAAATTATAAGAACGATGAAGAACATTGATGTTATGCATGAAATAGTGAAATTTAAACACCATGATGCAGGAGTTTAGCAATTAATGATGATTCAACAACTTGTCATCCTTATCTTTAAATTGTTATCCATATATTTTGAATTGTCACAGCCGGGTTCTAACCTCCCCATATTTTATTTCTGTATTTTCCTTGGGATTTTTTTTATATTTTGTCCTTTTAGTTGTCATAATTAGTTTTTTGCATATTAGAGTTTTGTAATGATGCATATGTACTTTTATCTTCCATATTGATATTTATAACTTGAAATCGTAAACATGTGCCTGATCAATAGCCTAAAATATACCGGGCAATTATTCCTGGCCCCTTAAAGTTGTCCGCATAATTCACTTAGACACTTCAATTAGAATTTGTACCTATATTGAACACATGTACGTATTTAATTTTGTAGGAATTAGCTTATTTAGCGTAATCTGTTCACTTTCTTTGTATATAAGCAGTACTACAGACTCATTAATACATACAATTAGAACCAATTAAGCTAATCTGAAATACTTGTATCACAACAGTGTTTGTGGATAAAAGTTAATTAAACGGACTCTTGAAACCTAAATTGTTGCTTTGTATGAGATAAGGTGCAGATTCCGATTTAAAAAATCAGGTGTTTTGACAGATTATACCTTTTGGTTAGCTTTAGTCTATTGGTTTTCTTTTCCTCCTTCACAACTTCGTACGTTCCAAATTGCTTAACAAAAAAGGGTCACATGAAAGAGAACTTTTATCATTTCATCCTGAAAGAGGAGTTTCAGCCGTAAGAAAGAGCTAAGAATAATTAAAAAAAAACAACCAAGCTCGTAAGAAAATGAATGCCAAATTAGAGTAGCCTTAGGCCTCAACAGCCTGTCGCATCTAAGCAAATATTATTTGGTAAGGACAGATAATGAAGTTTGCTTCATGTACTAGAAGGTCACTGACATGGATTAGCTAGAGGTTTGTGTATAAAACACAGAGAGATTTTTAGTATACATTGCTTAGGAGTTTTGGTTTGAGTGAACCATAATTAAGTTGGCAAGGGATCAGAGAGGAGTATTGTTTTGTGTGACTTATACTTTGAGAAAGTGGAACATTGACTAGTAGGGGCCCAGAGCTATTATTGGTGTGTTTGTTTGGGCATCTCTGTCCACGGAAAGAAGGGTATGTGTAGGTAGATGGAGCGAGTGGTTTTTGTATTGTCTAAAGCTAAAGAATGAGTGTCACCAGACTTTCTAATTTCAGCGGGCAATAAGAATGAGAGAGCTCTAACGTGTAAGATTTCGGAGTATCTCACTCTCTAACCCATTTCTTTCATCCCAATTTTTCAATTAACCCACTGCTTTCCACTTGGACATAAAGATACTCTCTACAAAACACCAAGTCTGAAAATACATTTTCTTTAAATACAAGTCAAAAGTAAAAATCATAGCAAATTGCACAACTAAGATAGAACTAAAAAGACATGGGCATGTGAAATTTGTCTTAAGCTTATTCTACAAATCATTGAGAAAACTTACTTTGTTGGAGAGTGAAACCGGAAACAAGAACGAGTCCAAGTCCCCAGAAGGTAAGCATAAATCGCTCAAACCATTCTACATATCTGTTGAGATGCACATGTGACGTATCATTTCTGTTTACCAACTCAGTATAAAGATGAGAATAACTTGAAAGTTCATAAATAGATTATTGTATACTGCTTAAAAGACTAAATGCAGGTCACAAATTTTTTACCAGTAGTGTAGCTAACTGGCCATTAAATCTATTAGCCGAGCCCATTACAATTTTATAACTTATTATTTTGATCTAGATCATTGATTAAATCAGCAAACAAACCAACTTCTTTTCCAAAAGTAAGAACAGCCAATTTCTGGACTGTAGCCTGTTTTGTGACACATTTTGCGCGCAAACACACTAAATAAATCCTGCACTCCTAATCTGCAAATGGTGACAGGGGTCAATTATTTCAAGATTCTTGCCCTCTGTATGACGACTACTTCTTCGCAGACAATCACATCGAAGGTAGATGGANTTCTTTAAATACAAGTCAAAAGTAAAAATCATAGCAAATTGCACAACTAAGATAGCACTAAAAAGACATGGGCATGTGAAATTTGTCTTGAGCTTATTCTACAAATCATTGAGAAAAGTGAAACCGGAAACAAGAACGAGTCCAAGTCCCCAGAAAGTAAGCATAAATCGCTCAAACCATTCTACATATCTGTTGAGATGCACATGTGACAAATCATTTCTGTTTACCAACTCAGTATAAAGATGAGAATAACTTGAAAGTTCATAAATAGATTATTGTATACTGCTTAAAAGACTAAATGCAGGTCACAAATTTTTTACCAGTAGTGTAGCTAACTGGCCATTAAATCTATTAGCCGAGCCCATTACAATTTTATAACTTATTATTTTGATCTAGATCATTGATTAAATCAGCAAACAAACCAACTTCTTTTCCAAAAGTAAGAACAGCCAATTTCTGGACTGTAGCCTGTTTTGTGACACATTTTGCGCGCAAACACACTAAATAAATCCTGCACTCCTAATCTGCAAATGGTGACAGGGGTCAATTATTTCAAGATTCTTGCCCTCTGTATGACGACTACTTCTTCGCAGACAATCACATCGAAGGTAGATGGACTCGGTATGTGTTCAAACAACCCAGAGTGAATAGGAAATCATGCATCAAATCCTCATGCTATTATTTCAGATGAAGACAGACGTTAGGTCAAAGATACATCTGCTATGTTTATCTCGGACCTGGAACTGGAGACAACTATAAAATAAAATCAGATGGCTAGCCTGGTTAACTAAAATTCAGTGAACAGATTACCCATGGTCAATTTGAAAACCGGTACAAGAATTTTCAACTCAATCTCTAGAGTCACTTGGTGAGCATGAGGGTTAATCTGGGCAGCAACTTTGTTCAACGGGAAATGACAAATCTACAAAAAGGTAACATGTCACTCTCTCAAGCTAACTCTACAAATGAAACAAAAAAAAAAAGTCAAGGTACAACAAGATGATATAACTGTTACCTAGGTGGCGGATGTGATAGAGGAAGAACATGAAGCAGACAATATGGAGGTACAAACAAGGTTACAGTTTACTCCAGGTTTGGAGGAGTTAGGTTCTCCTCTTAACCATAATGCTACAGTATTCATGCCAAGTAGTGGTAAAGGTAGTCCAGTGTCTGAAGTTTGTCAAAAAGAGAGGTGTGCTCAACTCACAGCTCAAGTAGTGGTAAAGGTATTAGTCCATTGTCTTAATTCAATAATAAATCCTGTGCAGCAGCTATTTAATACTGCTGTTGTGAGAAGGGAAGTGATCTACAAGAAAAATATGCTCAATAACTTTTAATGATAAACCAAATTTAGCTATTTTTAGAAGAATGACATGTTTTTACTCGACTCTAGGTAAGCTAACTAGAAGTTCCATGTAGCTTATGATATGAGAGCATGAATAATCATATCATTACCATCAATCTTAAATGTTGACAGGGGAGAATTTATGAGTGTCTTGTACAAAGGATTGTCACAGATGGTTTTGTGTCGTACATGGATTTGACTACTACAGGAGCTATTTTGATGCAGGTGAATATGGATTTGGTCTTTGTGCTGTAGAGTTCCAAGCATCAAAGGATTGCCTAGAAAATGCAAAGTGTATTGATGGTTTTTTCATCTCTCAAGATGGAACTGCAGGAAAATTTAAAAAGCTGTCTAATGTAATTTGTATATTCGATTGTTATGTTGGAGAACGTTAGACTGAAGCAAAGCATATAACAAATATAACAGTGAACAAGGTATAAAATGTAATTGTAGTGACCTTGAGCCTGGGCCGTCCCCACAAAGAGAATTCTTCCTATACTATAAGCAACCTTCCCATCTGATTTATCAACTAACAGTAAAAGAAGTTGGCAGAGATTTTTCACTTTGAAATTTATTTATTTGAGTTAAAAAGACCAACCATCATCACAAAGACCACATTACATCAGAGCATCACTGAGGTGAAAATCACGTGAGAACAACACTTTTCTTAAGTCAGTCATTGCATTCACCGTCTAAACTTGGTAAAAGAAGCAACAAGTAACTAAACTACAGTGTGACAATATACAATCATGTAGACTGATTGGTCTTGTTACCTTCACTCTTCCTATGAACTTCAAAGAAAATGATTGAAAGTAAGTAATTACCAACTATCATACAGAACGCTGACTTCAACACCCATTATTGGATGGGAAAATGCCATGAGTGTGAATGCATTATTACATGATGCTAGAACTTTTGCTCCACGACAAATCAATAAAACATGCATAAAATGAAACAGTGACACAACATGTTAAAGCTAAAAATGGCATCTTCAAAAACCATTCTAACATTTTTCTTCAAAAAGAAAAAATTGCAGAATTCAAAAGTACTGGCAAAGCAAAAGGGAAGGTCAAAAGCTACACAACAGAGTGAGATGTTCCATCATTGACTTACAACTATTAACCACTAATTAGTCTAGACATGGCAATAAACTAGTGTCATATATAAAAATGGTTCTTTAACTTCGTAAAATCCAGTTATTCTCATATCCTTCGAATTACTGCTAATATTTATGAGTTAGAACCATTTTCACTATATGCTTTCTTCCAAATGATAACAACAATAGCTATGCCTTGATACCAAACAAGTTGGGTTCAGTTATGGGCCCAAACAAAGATGCACTCCTTGTAGGGGGGATACATCAGATGAGTACTATAAATTAAAGTTGGAGGGCTTCAACTACATGAAAGCACAAATTGAAGGGGGGATCTTGCTCCTTGAGAAACAGGGCAAACCTCCAAACATTGCAACTTAAAACAAAATGTGATAGCAACACATCTGCTGCAGTTTATGAGATCATCCAATCACCTAAGCATGAATGGGAAAGCCTGCAGAATAAGAGAATTTGTTTGCCTAGTTCACACTCCATGCATGGCTAATAAAAGCGTAAAAAAAAGTTACGGGATAATTTCATGATGAGAAAATAACGAACCATTGCTTGCTAACACCAAAACAAATACTTTGATCCATACTTAACCAGTCCCATGACCAGGCAGATATTCAAAATGGAGCTCTATAAAAGCTAATAGCAATAGCCCCCAAGGCCTAGCTTGAGTGGCAAAAGGTGGAGGATTTGTGGCTTAGGTCCCAAGTTCAAGCCCCACACCATGCAAAGTAAAGCCCGGTATTTAAGTGGAGAAGGGTAGAGGGACGGGCCCATTATCCACCGAGTTTAGAAGGTTGTGATTGGTCCAAAGGGCGGGTCACAGATTTCTCGGTTAAAAAAGAAAAAAAAAAAGCTAATAGCAATAGCTATCATATAAATTCTTGGTCAAACATCCAATGGAAAAGCCACCATGCATAACATATCAGTCTTGAGTTTATGGGGATAATTATGAAAGAGAATAAACAATGGAACAGTGGAATTCATATAAATAAACAAGAAGAAAATTGGAATTGCTGAGAAAAGAAATAAGCCCTACTGTATATGTGTACCTTTCAGACTGTCATTCATGCTCTTTCAGATGAAAATTTCGCTTTGTTCCTTCCTGTGAGAAATATAGGAAAAGAATATTATTGAATTGTTGTTGTGTTTACATTATTACATTGAGACCCTATTTATAGACCTTAGAATACAATCCTTTACCAAGTAGGATCCTATTTAGTATTCCTATTTCTATTTCTATTCCTATTCCTATTCTAATAGGATTGTATAAACCTATTCCTATACTTATAGGATTGTATAAACATATTCCTATTCTAATAGGATTGTATAAACCTATTCATATTCTAACACTCCTCCTCAAGCTAGTGCATACAATTCATGTACCTAGCTTGTTACAAATGTAATTAACACGCGGACCGATGAGGGGCTTGGTGAGATATCTGCAAGTTGATCACTCAACTTCACAAAATTGACAATCAATCTCAATGTGCTTGGTCTTCTCATGAAATACTGAATTTGATGCATAATGCCAATAAAATACAGAGTGATAAAATTACAGTGTTGGAACTTCCCAAACCAAGCTTGCAAAGACTGTTTCAGACCATAGAGTGACTTACGTAATCAACATACAAGGCTACTAAACTCCCCCTGAGCAACAAAATTAGGTGGTCGCTCCATATATACTTCTTCACAATGCAACGGTCATTGCAAGTGCTCAAAATCTAGTATAAAGTATATGGATCATGTTGGAATCAATAGACGAGTCGATATTAAACAAGTCATCGAAAAATTGGCCGAAACATGCTCATATGTCGGAGTATTAGATTTGATGGCTAAAAGTGGTCACAATCTAAGAAATAAAATTATATGGGTAGGGTCGGAATGATGTCATGACCCAACTAGAAAATAGAAATTATATAGGATAGCTCGAATTGATGGAACGACCCCATTGAAAAAGAGAAATAATATGGGTAGGGTCGGAATGATGGCACGACTCAGCTGAAAAAGTAAAATTAATATGGGTAGGGTCGGAATGATGGCACGACCCTACTGAAAAAGAAAAATTATACGGGTAGGGTTGGAATGATGGCACAACCCTATGCAAATCAGATTTAAGGAGTCACCGGAAAGACGAATGGAACTATGCAAATCAAATCNAGAAGACAACAAGATTGCATTCATATTCTTGTAGCTTAATATTATGATTCAAACACTTAAATTCAAACGTAGAAACAAGTTGGGCAATCCAAAAGGCCTTACAAGAAGTTTCTAAAACTACACTTGCTAGAAAGAAGGAAAATACTCAAGAAAATTATACGAAAACTAGCTAAAAAGGAAAACACTTAATTATTACTGGAGGACTCCCTTGAGAAATATGTAATTTCTTCTTATACTACTAGGTTGTTCTTCCTTGGATCCTTCTATAAATAACGGATTTGGTAGTTGGAGGCCTTGTGTCAGTGTACATACAATGGAACAGTTGCATTCTGTTTGCAATCGTCTCAGAGGACTCTTGGAAGCTGCAGGCAACAAAACGGAAATATTTGAAACAATTAAAGTACAATTAATAGAGCGCATGCATGCATCCTGGCCTTGAGACGGTAAAACTTTACCTCAGGGTCTTTGCTATCCTTCCATCTCTTGCACTTGTTGTTGGTGGCTAGTAGCTTCATCATCAAGTTTGAATCCAGGTGCATCTACCTTTACCCCTTGATTATTATAAGTACTTATTTTTCCTACTATAGGAAGCCTGGCACCAACTGTCGGAGTCTTTTGGAGCAGAACTGAATTAGAATTAGTACTACTGAGCCCATAAACTTCATCAGCTTTGTTGGCCATCAATGAAGGAAGCAAACCACCTTGTGCTACCGGTTCCTGATTTATATTTGAAAAGCATTTACATAACGCATTAATATTAGAAACAGTCTAAAAGATAAAACGCATATGTGTGGTGTGTGTGATCCTTCTAAACAAGGAAAGTGATACTATTTATAGAGTTGCATGCATTATATATTGCAAAGACAAACATACCTCCATGAAAAAGTGTCTGCCGCTGTATGAAGTTGCCAAATTTATTTCCTGCCAAGAAAAAAAAAAGATGACAACTTGTAAGTAATTAGCTTCGGGGAAAAATGATTGGTTATGAAGATCTACAACAGCACATCCAATATAATCCCACAAGTGGGTCTGGGGAGGGTAGAGTGTGTTGGATATGAAGATCTATAAAACGAAACTTAGTTGATTTTGAAAGTGTTTACAGTTGGCATTAGAAAAAGGATGAACCAAGAAAATATCTGTTTCCAACTAAATGAACCTGATCCTACTAATATAGTGGAACCAAGTTAGACATTATAACATGTGCTCTTGTGGTCCTAAGCCAAATATCTGTTTCCAACTAAATGTTCCATCCAAAGGATGAACCAAGAAAAGAGAAGAGAGATCTGATAGGTGCAGAAACACATCCTATTACAAAATAAGAATATAAATAAAATCTCAACACAAATCTTTGGTTTTATTCATAAGTCATGTAGTATATGTATCCCAATCAAATGTAGGTTGTGAGAACACTTCAGAATCAGTTGGCACTTTGACAATGTTGTCAACAGTCTGTATAACTTGTAATAAAGCTGGCTGAAAAGAATCATACTGAGCAGGGATAAAAATACGATAAGTAGATACATAATTTCGAGTGTGATTAGAACGCAAAACCTCATGATTGATAATACAATATCCATCAACCTCCCATCATTACCAGCAGGGAGACCTCGCATTCTGTATACAAACAGGAAGTTGTACTTGTCAACTACATACCTGTACCCAAAGTAAACTGCACCAACAGGGACCACTAGAGGAGCAAACATAATTCTGTGCAAAATCGAACTTCGGCTTTGGAACTGGTGAGGTTCGATTGACCGGAGGGTATTTAGACAAATTTTGTCCAGGGAAATCAATTTCATTTGGAGAGGCATCATGTAAAAATCCATTGTTGTCAGCAATCACAGTTGAAGTCCTTTCATGAATCAGAGGCCTCTCCAAACTATCAATGTCTTGATTTTCCAATGGATAGTCCTCACTTGTTTCTGGTACCAGCTGAAGCATGTCATTTTTACGAAACTTTTGAAGCTTCTTGTTAATCCAAGGAATTGAAGCTAATAAATCAAAAGATATACCCAAGAAACTGCTTGTAATTAAAAATGCTAGAGACGAAAGGCATGTCCTTGTCAAAAAGGAAGCAGTCATGAACTGCTCGATCTTTTTGCAATCTTCTCCATCCAAATAATGGGGACCCATACTTAAGAGAGCACCCTCAACAGTCGATTCGACCAGAGCCCTAAGCAAAATGAGATTTACCAGAAAGAAGCAAACCATTTTCAGCAGCTCAGCCCTTTGCTCACCAGATACAGTAAGATGATGTTCAAATTTTGCAAGATAAGAAAGAGCTGAAGGGACAATAATGTACATGCTCACAAAAATCAGAGCATTGATATTTTACTATTCAATCTGAACATTGGCAACCGGCCCTCCCAAAAATACTCATAGTACTCTTCTGATTTCTCCAAGAGGAAGGAAGGAAATTTGTGGTTTCAACATTTCAAGTTTTGTGGACACCTCCCAAAAAGTGCAACTTTATTGCTGCAACAAGTTACTTGAGCAAAAGAAAGAGTCATTGTATCGATAATGTGGTGAAGATGATTGTTAATCGGTAGAAGTCATAAAAGCACGGTCAATAGTAGGGTGAAATATAAGTTCTGTAATGATTTGATCGCGGAGATGCATAATGCATAAGATGTATATAATTAAAAGATCCTATAGTTTCCGCAGAAGCAAAAAAATTTAAAGCAATATTTCAAGTTTCTTATATTGTTGTCCTAGGAAGTGGAATGCAAAGAAATGACTGGCACAGATGTAAGATTTCAAATACAACAAACTAAGCAATCGAGCTTTTGTCTTCAGGACACAAAGCTTCTCTGTATGGTTAAGCGAAACGTTGATAACCAAAGGAAGACCTTTTGAAATTAGCTGGCCTTCAGGATAATAGATTGGCCTGCTGAAATTAAACAAATATGCAAATTATGTAGACAATAACAAACTAATCAGAAAACTCATGTGAGAATTATTGAAAAAATATTATTGAATTGTTGTTGTTGTTGTTTACATTATTACATTGAGACCCTACTTATAGACCCTAGAATACAATCCTTTACCAAGTAGGATACTATTTAGTATTCCTATTTTTATTTCTATTCTTATTCCTATTCTAATAGGATTGTATAAACCTATTCCTATTCTTATAGGATTGTATAAACATATTCCTATTCTAATAGGATTGTATAAACTTATTCATATTCTAACACTCNGGGTAACAAGTCTCCGTCCGAAGACTAAGACCAAACATGAGGCTTTTTCCACAAAATTTAAAATGATGGATTCTTTTGTATGAAATATAAACCCAAACTGAAGAATTTGGATGATTCCAAATATAATCCCAAATCACACAAATACTATGAAGATGGTACTAACACATATCCAATCACAATCATCACAAAAATGACCCCTGAAGATACTATTTCACAAATATATTCTTTTCTAGAAAAGCCACTTTAAATGTCCAGTGCAACAATCCAAGATTTGTATTTTCCAGCAAAGTGCAAGTTTTGCTCTTGTCATCCCAAAATGTGATTTTCACATAGTAAACCAACTATGGCGACAACACGCCAAAGCACACAAAGGGGAATAACCAAATTCGAGCAAGATTCAATATCAAACAGACGAAGAGAATTCAAATAAAAGCACTAATCGAGGACAGCGAAGAAGATAAAACATAAAAAGTGAAGAACAAATAAAATCATTACCTCAAAAACAAAGCAATCACTTAAGAGAATATGCATACGATAAACCCAAAAGATGAAAAAAAAATATACTGACAAGGAGACGAAGCACAGGGGAGTAAAATCCATGGAAACTGTGAAAATTGTACATGACTCCTTATCTGTAAGCAGAAACCAGAACACAGTTTGAACCAAAGGAAAACAAGAATGACCAAATTGTCCTGTGATGAAACAGCCTTGTCGACCATGAGACCTACAGAAAACGCCCAAATTCAGTTAAAACACACCAACTATCATGCATGAGAAAACGAAGCTCAAATAACCAACAGGCAAGATTCAACAAAGAATCACGTACTTATGCCAACTCAACAATTAAGTTGCCACATAAGTTTGGTCAATGGTCAGAAGAGTTTAAGATGGTGAATTTTATTGAGTTAAAAGGGTTCTGTTGACGACGAGTTAAGTAGAAACGTTCAGAATACAAACACATACAAGTGCAAGGGTCTATCTGACCATTTCGCCTATTTGGACTTTAGAAAAACTATGTGGAAAGTACAACAAACTACTCTCTTTTCACATTTAATTAATTAATCTAAGATAACTTTTTATATATTACGTATTTATAAAAATAGTACTAAAAAATAAAGTGAAGTATTTAGTTGTTGTTTGAGAAGGTGATCATTTGGAGAAGTTTTAGCAATAAAGTTTGCTGACCTTTGCGTCATAGCCAAAACTGTACAAAGTGGGTGAGGAACTGATGCATTTATGGAGAAATCCAAAAGTGAGCAAGCTTTGTATTTCCTGTAAGGTAGAAACATAACATTAAACATTTGTATTAGGGATTATGATAAAAACAAATGAAATTGTACTTGCCTTTTCTGTACAGTATTCAAAAGTTGTTGCCAAAACACTTGGATAAACTATAAAAATTGTTTTGAAAGAAAATGTTTGGTTAGTATGTGATATACTGTAAAAGAAAGAAAGAAATAGTAGTTGAAGAAAGAATGAGGAGCAGAAAGGTGGTAATCATCCTCAGTTTGGGTTTTCTAGAGTTGGTGGCTCCAGTTTCTGCTTCATTTTGAGTGATGATGATTCAGCCTGTTCACTCACTTGTTCTGGTTCAACTGTTTGTTTTCTTTTGCTTCCTTCTTAGATATTGATTGTGTATGGTGCTGCTGGAAGAGAATGTGTGATATTTTCTTTTTCAACGCATGATTGGATATATAATTTTGTAGCAGTTGCATTTGAAGTATGGGCAAATTTTTTCTTGGCTCGAATAGAGAAGATCTTGTTGATAAAGCTTGCGTGTCCATCTTTCATAGGTGGACAGTTGCTCTAGGAGAGTGAAAAAATCATTTTGGTAAGTTTGTTATGTAAAAATTATATATATATTGTTTAGTTAGGACATATACCTTAGTGGAAGCTTTTTCATAAATTTGTTCTGCAGTTAGGGATAATAGTTTTTCTCCTTCTTTGTTCATAATCATCCCAGTTGTTGAGCCAGAGCTATCTTTGAGATTTACATCAAATCGACACCTGTGTTATTGTATGGTTAAAATACTATTATTTGTTATTAAAAATTAAAAGAAATTGATATTGTTGGTGTAGTAATAAAGTACATGGGGATGAGCATCTTATGTTGGTTGCAATTCATTCAGTGAATTTTTATGATGATTGGATAACGGACTTCTTGTCCACAATTGGAACATACCAAAACATAGCATCTCTTTTGGTCACTTGGGAATGACATTTTTACTTCAGTTGAGAATGTTTGTCCCTGTATTAAGAAAAGAATGAATGTAAGTATTTGTAGTAAGTTTTAACATTAAATAATGAATGCATTTTTTACTAACATCTTCTTCGGATTCGGTGTTTGCAATGACTTCTTCATCTACTGGAATGGTGATGAGAGATCCAGATTTGGATGTGCTCCTCAAAGTAAATGAAGTAAGTGTCCCTTTGTTCTCTCTGACCCTGCAGATAATCTCAAAGAAGGTTCATTGCTGGTAATGTTAATTTGATATGTAAAAAAAAGACAGTGAGAACATATTAAGGAGTGGACCATGCTTGTAGTTGCTCGTGTTGTGGATAAAGTGGACCAATTAGTATTGTTGTGTTGAATTTGGTCGTCAATGATACACCTACATTTATTACATTAGATATTAATAAGTTTGAACTTGGAGAGGAATTATCATTCAAAGTAAGTATATTAAGACTAATCAGTCATTACTGAACTTAATCAATTAAGCAAAATCAGCATCACAAACAAAGAGTATGTTCCATTAGCAAGGAACAAGGGAGGCAAATAGAGTTTTATATATCTAAAAGAAGGTTCACATGCAATAATATGAAGGTAAGAATTAATACTTATACATATACAAGTAATATAGCTATAACATGAAGTTTCAGTAGCTAACAATCTTTATGTTGACAATGAATCACCAAATAGAGATATCATAATTCATAGGAGGTAAATTAAGACAAAGGAATATTAGCAAATGAAATGGGTGAAGAAGATATAAAGGACAAAGCGGCTTCATTTAGTGTTGTTCTCATTACTGACAGTTAACAATTTCATACAGTTTCAACGTAATAACATATTCAGTATGGTTGCACAAATGGGGTGTGTGGAGGGTAGATTATACATAGACCTTATCCCTAGGTCACGCCAAAATGCTATTGAAATAATGTCACCACAGCTTAGTTTACGTGTTGCCTTAGGTACTGCATGATATGATGACAAGAAGCATCATCATAAAAGCAAGACCAAAAATAAAAAGTTGTGTCTCTTGTGTTGCTGGAGACGGGTGCTACTGTGCAAATGAGCTCCAAAAAAATCTAAAAGAGTGATTCACTGCTTAGGTTCTCTTTTCCTTATATTGAGGGAGAGGGGGTCCATGCTACTCAAACTCAAAGGAGAACATCAAAAAGATATGAACAGTAACATGACTGATTTACTAAAAACTCCATATCTACAAAACCAAGTAGATGATCTACAAATACAAGCAACAAATTCATTAACCACAAAATTCAGAAATACAAAAAAGCTAAAATATTCACTTATTGATAACAGAAACAAGGAATGTTTTACAACGCTTTTAACAAAACATACTGTCTCAGCTAATGAGCATCATCTAAATTGTTGTCCAACAACAAGCCTTCTACAGGTTCAGTCCATCCCACAACATCAATCCCATGTACTAAATCAGTATCATATCTAGTCCCTTCACTATCATGTCCAAAAGTAACAATCCATTCCAAAGAAGAAATCCATTGTCCAGCACCCAAAGTAGAGTACTGTTCAACAACAACAGGCAATATCCTCCCAAAAGGTCAGTCTGAAGATCATTCCCTCCAGCAAGATCAGTCTCAAATAGATACAATAATAAAAGTGTTGATACATTAATATCAGTTAAACAAAAATTATCACTCTTAATGAATGAGGGGTATGCACTGTAATTATTTATGAGAGAATGAATATTTTAAGAATGACTTTGAATTTTGATATGAACTTGTAATTATTTTGAATTTTATGGCCCATTTATGTAGTTTTCCCTTGTGACTTTTCGGTTATAACAAGTTATAGGATCTATTCAAACATGTTCTAAAGGACATTTTAGTAAATTCTATATACATTTAATTTAACCCTATAAGATTATCAAGAATTTTATCATATACATAGTTTGCAGGATCATTGAATTCGTTTCACTAATCAGAAAGTATAGTTTCATATAAAAATGAACTATATCATATAAAACCACAGATTAAACCGTACCCGTTGCAAAAGATAGTTCCAAACGCTTTATGTTGGAGATAACTTTAATGGACGTTTTTTCTGTTTTGAGGAAAAGACACCTTAATTCTCTGAAAGAGAAACCTTTTGTAAATCTAAAGAAACACAACTCAAATAGATTTGTCTCTTTTCTTTTACTAATAAATTAAACATATAATAATTATGTATTAATTGTTTAGTAATATTGATCTGAATTACCCCACATAAATGACCTATTAGAGAATAGTTGTTTCTATTTCATAAACGACATAATTTTATTCTTTCTTATCCATTATAACTATACAATTGTCATTGTATTTGCATTATTCTCCTCTCTTGTTAAGACACATTAAGTGCTTTTATATAGCATCCTGTGTAATACTCATATATTCATAAGAAAAAGGATATTCTACTGTTGCCATATTTGTTTGTGTCTACTTTTTTTAGGTTAAAATAATATCAGAGAGGGTTGAAAATGAAAAAAAAAATGTTATGTAGAGTGGAGCGAGGTTTTTTCCTATTATTATGTTGCAAGCTTTTACCATTACTTTAGATTCAAAAATCTTTTTATTCTATTAAATTTCATGTCAAATCAAATCAGACAAACAAATTGAAGCAAAGGAAGTAATAGAAACTGATATATGTACTCATGCGATGGGTGGATCATAAAATAAAACTGGAGAGAGGTAATAAAAATAAATATATGTCCCTATATGTGAATCATGTATGACATAGTGCAGATTTTATAATCTTATATATATATATTTGGATCAGATCTTATTACGTACTAACATTTTCTATAGTATACGTAATTTTATAATTCATCAAGCAATATGCATTGCTTTATAAATCATTACGGCCGACACAGATTCCAATGTCCAAAATATAATTTTATTAATAGAAATTTGGGCATGAGAAATAACGCCAGACAGAATTTTGTCGCCTTTAACACCTAATTCAATAAAAAAATGGTAAATAATTTCCTAATTATGTCATTAGTGGAATATCGAAGTGATTGATCTTATTGCGCAATTGTTAGCTTTTTTTAAAAGTAATTCCGCTTGGCAATATGTGTCTAATGCTAGTTTTATTAATAAAGAAAAAAGGGACCTTAAAGAGGAAAATACAAGCCAAGAGGGCCAGATTTTATTCCACAATTATTAGATGATTTATTATTAGAGTATTTAATTTAAATTATAGAATATAATCCAACTAATTGACTTACGTGGAAAGGAAATGTGTGGCCATAAATGGTAAGTTTTGGGGCTAATAACCGAGTTTTTGAAGCGATTGTTTGCGTGGATAAAAGAATAAGTTTTTTTTATCACAAACATGTACTTTCTTTGACGCTATTTAAGGCATAATAAGACTACCCACATACAACATTTTTGAAATATTTTATGTTGTCAATTATCATGATTTGTAGTATTTTTACGATAGATTCACTTCAAGAATCAGTGGAATTTTTTGTATCTTTTTCAAAACATATTTTATATTGTCAATTATCATGATTTATAATATTTTTACGCAATTTTTAAATATAAAAAAAATAAAAAATAAGACAAATAAATTAAAATGGACCCAAAATATGTTATTTTTGTTGTCTCAATTTATGTGACACAAATGAAATTTGGAGAGTCATCTAAATTTTCATATTTTTTTAAAAAATATTTTAAGTTATTAATTATTGCGATTTATAATATTTTTTTGTAACTTTCAAATAACGTACATTACTGGTCACTTTGTCCTAATTTATGTGATATGGATAAAATTACAAAATTAATCCTTTTAAAATGTCTTTCAAATATTTTAAGTTGTTAATTATTATTATTTATAATACTTTTTTGGTAATTTAAAAATGATATGTGTTATTTTTCTGTCCCAATATATGTGAGCCTGATAAAATTCTTAGAGTCAACGTATTGTATTATATAGCTTTTAAATATTTTAAATTGGTAATTATTGTAATTTTTAATGCTTTTTAAGTCATTTGTAAATGATATATGTTGCCTCCTTGATTGAGACTTTTCCATTTGTGGCACATATATATAGATATTTGGTGCCCGTGCCAGCACGGGCCCAATAAATATTATTTTTTTTGTTTTAATGTATGTAATATAAATGGAATTTGAAGATCAGTCGATTTTTTATATGTTTTCTTAAAAATATGGGAAAATGCATAAGTACCCCCCCAGCCTATACTCGAAATCCCAGAGACACACCTAACCTTT